>NW_027397072.1:86063071-86110063 GCF_003265705.2 Callorhinus ursinus
GACTCTAAAAATGAAAAATAAAAAATGTTTTTTTAAAAAAGGGATTAATAAGATGTTGTTTGAAAAACGCAAAAAGAAAAATTCAAAAAAAAATAAAACAGAAAACAGTTAAAAAAATTAACTTTGAAAAACTGATGAATCATTGTAAAAAAGCCATGAAATCTATGTGCTGTATTCCCCTAGCGCTGGAGTTCTCCTGTTCTCCTTTATCAGTAACTTGGTCTTGGCTTGCTGGCTGTTTGTACTGATCTTCTGGGGGAAGGGTCTGTTGCTGTGGTTCCCAAATGTCTTTGCTGGAGGCAGAATTGCCCCGCCCTTGTTGGTCCGGGCTAAGCATGGTGCTCGGGTTTGCTCTCAGGAGCTTTTGTTCCCTGCAAGCTCTCGTTACAGCTTTGGAGGACCAGGGTGAAAATGGTGGCCTCCCACTCTCTGCCCGGAGGAGCTGAGGACTCGGGGCCCTGCTCATCAGTGCGTCCCCAGAGAAAAAATCACTCCCGTCTCTCCGGTCTCTGGCTGCACTCCGTGCTCACCTGGCCTGTGACCAAGCGTTTCTCTCTCTGGCACCCGACCCCGTGTGGAGTCTCCTAACCCAGCAGATCCCTGCGATGCACTCCCGTGTCGCTCCTCCTGGGGGAGGAAGGGGAGTCTCCCCGCCTCTGCTTCTTTTGGTTCCCTGCTGGAGGTGCAGTGGCCCAACTGGGCCATGGATCACAGTTTATGGCCACCCCGAGTTGAGAGCCCGCGCCTTGGCTCCGTCTCTGCAGCCGGCTTCCCCATTCTGATACCTGGGAGCTCTGCTGCCCTCAGGCACCCCTGGTCTTTCTGTGACCCCGAGGGTCCTGAGTGCACACTGTCCCATGAGGTTTCCACCTCCCGCTTAGCCACTGGAGAGACGTCCCTCAGTGGAACCGACTTCTAAAAGTTCAAATTTTGTGCTCTGTGGCTCTAGCACTTGCCAGAAGCGGCCGACGGATGTCCCCTCCCCCGCCATCTATCCTCCCGAATATCGCCTCGGATTCAGTTCTCTGCATGTCCTACCTTCCAGTAAGTGGTCGCTTTTCTGTTCAGAGAGTTGTTGCTACTCTCTTCTTCGATCTCCTGTTGAGATCGTAGGTGTTCAGAATGGTTTGATCCCTATTCAGCTGAATTCCTGAGACCAGATGAAATCCAGGTCTCCTACTCCTCCACCATCTTGGTCTGCCGGGATCCCAAACGCGTTTTCTGAGGCCACCATTACCTTGATCCCCAAACAAAACAAAGACCCCATCAAAAAGGAGAATTACAGACCGATATCCTTGATGAACATGGATGCAAAAATTCTCACCATAATACTAGCCAATAGGATCCAACAGTACATTAAAAGGATTATTCACCTTGACCAAGTGGGATTTATCCCTGGGCTGCAAGGTTGGTTCAACATGCACAAATCAATCAACGTGATACAATACATTAATAAAAGAAAGAACAAGAACCATATGATCCTCTCAATAGTTGCAGGAAAAGCATTTGACAAAGTACAGCATCCTTTCTTGATCAAAACTCTTCAGACTATAGGGATAGAGGGTACATACCTCAAGATCATAAAAGCCATCTATGAAAAACCTACAGTGAATATCATTCTCAGTGGGGAAAAACTGAGAGCTTTCCCCCTATGGTCAGGAACACAGCAGGGATGTCCACTATCACCACTGCTTTTCAAGTCCTAGCCACAGTAATCAGAGAAGAAAAAGAAATCAAAGGCATCTGAATGTTCAAAGAAGTCAAATTCTCACTGTTTGTAGATGATGTGATACTTTATGTGGAAAACCCAAAAGACTCCACCACAAAATTGCTAGAACTCATATAGGAATTCAGGAAAGTGCAGGATATAAAATCAATGCATAGAAATCAGTGGCATTCCTATACACCAACAAGAAGACAGAAGAGAGAGAAATTAAGGAGTCGATCCCATTTACAATGGCACCCAAAACCATAAGATACCTAGGAATACATCAAACCAAAGAGGCAAAGAATCTGTACTCAGAAAACTATAAAAGACTCATGAAAGAAAATGAGGAAGACACAAAGAAATGGAAAACGTTCCATGCTCATGGATTGGAAGAACAAATATTGTGAAGATGTCAATGCTACCTAGAACAATCTATACATTCAATGCAACCTCTATCAAAATATCACCCAGTTTTTTCAAAGAAATGGAACAAATAATCCTAAAATTTGTGTGGAACCAGAAAAGACCCCGAATAGCCAGATGGATGTTGAAAAAGGAAAGCAAAACTGGTGGCATCACAATTCAGGACTTCAAGCTTTATTACAAAGCTGTCATCATCAAGACAGTATGGTACTGGCACAAAAACAGACACATAGAT
Source organism: Callorhinus ursinus (assembly GCF_003265705.2). Classification (NCBI taxonomy): domain Eukaryota; kingdom Metazoa; phylum Chordata; class Mammalia; order Carnivora; family Otariidae; genus Callorhinus; species Callorhinus ursinus. The sequence continues at coordinate 86,065,438 of NW_027397072.1, forward strand.
CAATGGAACAGAATCGAGAGCCCAGAAATGGACCCTCAACTCTACGGTCAACTAATCTTCGATAAGGTAAGAAACAATGTCCAATAGAAAAAGGACTGTCTCTTCAAGAAATGGTGTTGGGAAAATTGGACAACCACATGCAGAAGAATGAAACTGGACCATTTCCTTACATCACACACAAAAATATACTCGGAACGGTTGAAAGACCTAAATGTGAGACAGGAGTCCATCAAAATCCTAAAGGAGGACACAAGCAGCAACCTCTTCGACCTCAGCTGTGTCAATTTCTTCCTAGAAACATTGCCAAAGGCAAGGGAAGCAAGGGCAAAAATGAACTATTGCGACCTCATCAAGATAAATCTTTTGCACAGCAAAAAGACAGTCAGCAAACCAAAAGAGAACCGACCGAATGGGAGAAGATATTTGCAAATGACATATCAGATAAAGGGCTAGTATCCAAAATCTATAATGAACTTCTCAAACTCAACACCCAAAGAACAAATGATGCAATCAAGAAATGGGCAGAAGACATGAACAGACATTTTTCCAAAGAAGAGATCCAAATGGCCAACAGACACATGAAAAAGTGCTCAACATCATTCAGCATCAGGGAAATCCAAATCATAACCTCAATGAGATATCACCGCACACCAGTCAGAATAGCTAAAATTAACAAGTCAGGAAACAACAGATGTTGGCGAGGATGTGGAGAAAGGGGAACCCTCCTACACTGTTGGCGGGAACGCAAGCTGGTGCGGCCACTCTGGAAAACAGTATGGAGGTCCCTCAAAAAGTTGAAAATAGAGCTACCTTACGACCCAGCAATTGCTCTACTGGGTTTTTACCCCAAAGATATAAATGTAGGGATCCAAAGGGGCACGTGCACCCTGATGTTTATAGCAACAATATCCACAATAGCCAAACTATGGAATGAGCCAACATTTCCATCGACAGATGAATGGGTAAAGAAGTGGTATATATATATACTATGGAATATTATGCAGCCATCAAAAGGAATGAAATCTTGTCATTTGCTACGACGTGGATGGACCTGGAGAGTGTTATGTTGAGTGAAATAAGTCAATCAGAGAAAGATATGTATCATATGAACTCACTGATATGAGGAATTTTTAATTTCGTGAAACAAACAGGGTTGCTGGAGTGGTGGGGGGTGGGAGGGATGGGGTTGCTGGGTGATAGACATTGGGAGGTTATGTGCTATGGCGAGCGCTGTAAATTGTGTAAGACTGTTGAATCACAGATCTGTACCTCTGAAACAAATAATACATGATATGTTAAAAAAAATAAGAAGCAGAAGAAGAAGATAACAGGAGGGGAAGAGTGAAAGTGGGGAAATCGGATGGGGAGAAGAACCATGAAAGACTATGGACTTTGAAAAACAAACAAGGTTCTAGAGGGTAGGGGGGTGGGGGGATGGGTTGGCCTAGTGATGGGTATTGTTGAGGGCATGTTCTGCAGGGAGCCCTGGGTGTTATACGCAAACAATGAATCATGGAACCCTACATCAAAAACTAATGATGTAATGTATGTGATTAACATAAAAAAAACAAAGGAGAAATGAGAGAGATTGCTTTTTTTAAATAAGAAAAACAGAAGGAGGAAAAGGACTGGGCAAAAGGCTTTCCTGCAGGGGGGGTAGGAAGATATGAAAGGAAAGAAGAAGAAATTGGTCGAAAACTTTTGCAATGCTGCCTGGGATTGTTTTTTTATCATTAATCCTACAACACTCGTTTCACTGGGTGTTTCTCAGATTATTTAAAAAAAGTATTCTCATTAAGTAAATCTCTGCAGAACTAAGGTAACTACTTGTACTGAAATCTCTGTTTGGAATTTAATATTATTTATTCCCTGTCCACAGGAATTCATCTTGAATAGGTGCATAAAGCAGAATGTGTATATAATATGGTGCATAAGCAAAGAAGGATATAAAATAAATGTTTATTGAACACTTATTCTGCGCCCAGTATATTACCTGGTCAACCAGTACCACCCTGTGAGATCAACGTTATCATTATCATACTCACAGGAGAGAAACAGGAGCTCAGAGGACACATGGATATTGAGGATATTGTTTAAGTCAATCCCATTAGGAAGTGGCAGAGTAATATTTCCTATTGGCTTCTATCTGATCTCAGAGGATATTTTTTGTTTATGTTGTTTGTTTGCATGTTTCCTCAAGAAATACCTACTGGGCACCTACCAAATATGTGCCAGGTATTTCTGGGGACACAATGGAAATCCAGAGAAACAAGATTTCTGAAGGAGTTGACATTTACTTGCACCTGGCCTCAATTCAGTGAGTTATAAAGATGAAATGATTTGGGGCGCCTGGGTGGCTCAGTTGTTAATCATCTGCCTTCAGCTCAGGTCATGATCCCAGGGTCCTGAGATTGAGCCCCACATCGGGCTCCCTCCTCCATGGGAAGCCTGCTTCTCCCTCTTCCACTCCCTCTGCTTGTGTTCTCTCTCTCACTGTATCTTTCTCTGTCAAATAAATAAATAAATTTAATAAAAGAAAAGATGAAATGGTTTTATTTCTTTCTGTTATTGCCTTCAGCTACTCTCATCCCTTTTCTACATGTCAGACAGATCCCAAGCCTTTTTTTCTTTTTCTTTTATGTCCACTGGATTTAAATCCCAATCTTACATCCAACTGAAAACCTACCTCCTCCCCTCCCAGCTGCACCAACCAGGCTTGAAGTCTGGCAGATTTGGAAAAGATCGAGGACACAGTCTCCATTTCTCGCCTTCTCCTCTTTCTCCCTAAGGAAGTCCTAATGCTAATGTGGGTATTTTTCTTCTAAAACTCCTAGAGAGTTTTCCTAAACTCTTCTAAATGGGTGGGAAACCCTGCCAAAAGCCAGCCACGTACTTCCTGTAGGCAGATGCTTACCCTGCCCAAGCCTCAGTGAGTTCTGTATATGAAACTGCCTTGTCCTGGAAGAACTGTCTGCCCAAACCAAAGCATCAGGCTTGATGGGCCATTACAATGACTGAATTCAATCATTTGGCTTAATCTGCTATGAGAAAAAGAAATAAAGAGAGAAACAACAGGCCAAGAGCAACAATGGAGAATTAGAAATATAATGAAAACTTTATCAGCAAGTACTTTTTGTGCATATTTTAAATGGTCCAAATATATTTCATTTATGTCTGCAAATTCTAAAATGAATTTTCAATTTAGGATTATCATGTACTAGATGGTTACATGTTCAGATCAGTTGACTTCTAAGCAATAAAGTGTTTTTTATCGCTGGTCAGAGAATAGAAGCAGAGGCATAAAATTTCTCAAAGGAATTTAATGAGGTGCTAACAAAATATTAATGATAATGATGTGAATTTCAGTAACAATGAGTAAGCACCTACAAAGTCCTGAGAACTTCAGACTCAAAATGCTCCATGGGGACTCTGTGAATTCTGACACACAAGAATAAACAGGGCCCCATCACAGGTGGGGAGACAAGTCTGGGATGGAGTCACAGGTCAGACAACAGCAGCCTGAGAGAAGGATCTCCAAAGATACAAAGAAAAAAAAAAAAGCCCTGGATTATGCTCACCCAAAAGGAGCTAATTCTCAGGATTTTTAAGAAGCAAATGAAGAGTTTTTTGGCTTTTTAAGGAAATTTTTAATGTGGTAAAATACACATAAAATTACCCTTGCCAAAAGACACATGAAAAGATGCTCATCATCACTAATCATCAAGGAAATGCAAATCACAACCACAATGAGATATCACCTCACACTTGTCAGAATGACTAAAATCAAAAACACAAGTAATAATAAGTTGTGGCAAGGATGTGGAGAAAAGGGAACCCTCATGCATTGTTAGTGGGAATGCAAACTATTGCAGCCACTGTGGATAACAGTATGGAGGTTTCTCAAAGAATTAAAAATAGAATTACCATAAGATCAAGTACTTCCACTACTGGGTATTTATCCAAAGAATAAGAAAACACTCATTTGAAAAGATATATGCACCCCTATGCATATCACAGTATTATTTACAGTAGCCAAACTATGGAAGCAACCTAAGTGTCCATCACTAGACGAATGGATAAACAGATATATATAATGGAATATTACTCAGCCATAAAAAAGAAGGAACTTGTGCACTTGCAACAACATGGATGGAGATAGTGGGTATAATGCTAAGTGAAATAAGTCAGTCAGAGAAAGACAAATAAGATACGATTTCCCTCATATATGGAACCTAAGAAATAAAACAAACAGACAAAGAAAAACAGACTCTTAATTATAGAGAACAAACTGATAGTTACCAGAGGGGAGGCAGGTGAGTGGATGGGTGAAACAGGTGATGGGGATTAAGAATATATTTATCATGATGAGCACTGAGTAAAGTATAGAATTGTTGAATCACTATACAGTATACCTGAAACTAATATAACACTGTATGTTAGGTATACTGGAATTAAAATAAATTTTAAAAATTACTATCTTAACCATTTTTAAGTGTACAGTTCAGGAGTGTTAAATAGATTCTTGTTGTGCAACAGATCTCCAGAATTGTTTCATCTTGCAAAACTGAAACTCTTTACCATTGATCAAGAACTCCCATCCCCTACTCCCACAGCTGTTGGTAACCACCATACTTCTTTCTAATAATTTCACTCTTTCAAGTACCTCATATAAGTGGAATTATACAACATTTTTCTTGTATGACTGGCTTATACTAATGTCCTCAGGATCCATCCATGTTATAGCATGCATCAGAATTTCATCCTTTCTTTTTTCCTTCTCTTTGTTAAATTATTATGTTATGTTAATCACTATACATTACATCCTTAGTTTTTGATGTAGTGTTCCATGATTCATTGTTTGCATATAACACCCAGTGCTCCATGCAGAACATGCCCTCTTTAATACCCATCACCAGGCTAACTTATACTCGAACCCCCTCCCCTTTAGAACCCTCAGTTTGTTTTTCAGAGTCCATCGTCTCTCATGATTCATCTCCCCCTCCGATTCCCCCCTTCATTCTTCCCCTCCTGCTATCTTCTTCTTCTGCTTCTTTTTTTTTTTATAACATATCATGTATTTGTTTCAGAGGTACAGATCTGTGATTCAACAGTCTTACACAATTCACAGCACTCGCCATAGCACATACCCTCCCCAATATCTATCACCAAGCAACCCCATCCCTCCCACCCCCCACCAATGCAGCAACCCTCAGTTTGTTTCCCGAGATTAAGAATTCCTCATATCAGTGAGTTCCTATGATACATGTCTTTCTCTGATTGACTTATTTCACTGGCATAACACTCTCCAGTTCCATCCATGTCGTCGCAAATGGCAAGATCTCATTCCTTTTGATGGCTGCATAATATTCCATAGTGTGTGTGTGTGTGTGTGTGTGTGTGTGTGTGTGTGTGTGTGTGTGTATACCACATCTTCTTCATTGTTTGGTCTTCTATATCACTAATTCTCTCTTCTGCCTCATTAATCCTAGCAGTTAGAGCCTCCATTTAGATTGCACCTCATTAATAGGCTTTTTGATTTCAACTTGGTTAGATTTTAGTTCTTTTATTTCTTCAGAAAGTGTTTCTCTAATAACTTCCATGCTTTTTTCAAGCCCAGCTAGTATCTTTAAAATCATCATTCTGAACTCTAGTTCTGACATCTTACTAATGTCCATATTGATTAGGTCCCTGGCAGTCGGTATTGCCTCTTGTTCTTTTTGTTGAGTTTTTTTTTTTTTTTTTTACCATCTTGTCATTTTGTCCAGAGGATAATAGATGAATGAAAGAACAAAATGCTAACAGGGTAACAATGTCTCCAGAAAACATACACTAAACAAATCAGAAAAGACCTGAAACCAGGGAAAAAGAAAGGGAAAGAATGAAAACAGAAAAAAAAAAGAAAGAAAGAAAGAAAAAGGAAAAGATAAAAACAAACAAAAACAAAAGAAAACAAAAAAACAGAATTGGTCAAGTATGATCAGGCTGGTGCATAGATGAGTGCCACACACTAGATTTGGGGCATATTTTGGTCTGTTAGAAGGAAGTGCCTCCCAAAATTTTAAAGAAAAACTTATATATGTACAAAAATAAGGGTTAATACGATGAAGGGATGGAATATGAATGTAAAGATGAAAATTATAAGATTTTATAAAAGGAATTGATAAGATAAGAAGTTGGTTGAAAAAAGAAAGAAGAGGATTTAAAAAAAAAGGGAGAGAATGTGATCAGGCAGGAGACTAGAACAAAACAATACACTAGAGATTTAGGGTATACTTTGATCTCTTAGAAGAAACTGTATCTCCAAATTTTAAAGAGAGAACAACTTATATATATATACTAACAATAAGGGTAACTACTATGAAGGGATAGAATATGACTCTAAAACTGAAAAATAAAAAAAAATATTTTTTAAAAAAGGGATTGATAAGATGTTGGTTGAAAAATGGGAAAAAGAAAAATTAAAAAAAAAAGACAGTCAAAAAAAATTAACTTTGAAAGACTAAAGAATCATGGTAAAAAAGCCATGGATTCTATGTGCAGTATTCCCCTAGCCCTGGAGTTCTGCCATTCTCATTGATAGGTAAACTTGGTCTTGGCTGGCTGTTCTTGCAGATCTTCTGGGGGAGGGGCCTGTTGCCGTGGGTCCCAAATGTTTTTGCCGGAGGCAGAATTGCCCCGCCCTTGCCCGTCAGGGCTAAATAATCTGCTCGGGTTTGCTCTCAGGAGCTTTTGTTCCCTGCAAGCTTTCTGTACAGCTTTGGAGGACGAGAGTGAAAATGGCGGCTTCCCAATCTCCACCTAGAGGAACCGAGAACTTGGGGCCCTGCTCCTCAGTGTGCCCCCAGAGAAAAGCAGTCACTCCCATCTCCCTGGTGTCTGGCCGCACTCCGTGCTCACCCGGCCTGTGACTGAGCATTTCTATCTCTGGCACCCCACCCCATGTTGAGTCTCCAAATCCAGCAGATCCCTGCAGTGCGCTCCCGTGCCACTCCTCCCAGGGGAGGAAGGGGAGTCTCCCCGGATCTGCCGCTTTTTGGGTCCCTGCTGGAGGAGCAGTGGTCCGACTGTGCCGCAGATCACAGTTTATGGCAACCCCGAGCTGAGAGCCAGCGCCTCAGCTCCGTCTCTGCAGCCGGCTTCCCTGTTCCGATACCTGGTAGCTCTGCTGCCCTCAGGCACTCCCGGTCTTTCTGTGACCCCCAGGGTCCTGAGACCACACTGTCCCCATGAGGATTCCACCCCCCGCTTAGCCAATGGTGCGACCTCCCTCAGCGGAGCCGACTTCTAAAAGTTCCGATTTTGTGCTCCGCGACTCTATCACTTGCCAGAAGTGGCTGATGGAGGCCCCCTCCCCCACCATCTCCTCCCAAATATCGCCTTGGATTCCCTTCTCCGCACGTCCTACCTTCCAGTAAGTGGTCGCTTTTCTGTTCAGAGAGTTTTTGCTATTCCTTTCTTTGATCTCCTGTTGAGTTCATAGGTGTTCAGAATGGTTTGATCCCTATTCAGCTGAATTCCTGAGACCAGATGAAATCCAGGTCTCCTACTCCTCTGCCATCTTGCTCCCTCTCTTTCATTTCTTTGAACAGAAAGAAATGGAGGGGGAAAAGGGAGAGGATCAAAGAAATGGAATGAGATTGGAAGAAGATCAATCTCTTGGCCTCCCAAGTAGGAAGAAATATATAAGGGTGGAAAGGAGGCAGCGGCACTCGGGAGGGAAAAGAGCTGACGTGGTACTTTGCCAAGTGCCATTATCAAGTGTCTATTTGAGAGAATTTACACATAAGAGTTTTTGTTTTGTTTTGTTTTGTTTTTTGAGAGAAAGTTTTCTCTCAAGAAAATTAGAGAAATAGAGAAGCAAGGAAAAGATTCGGGCAGAGATGACAACAGGGTTTTGTTTCCTCAGAGAAAGAGGACACCAGATATCCAACTGGCCACTTGACACTGCCCAGGGCCAGGCCAGCTGGTGGGTTCAGTTCCACTCATTTTTTGTAGCAGAATTTTGGTGTTTCCCCCACATTTGTCCTTGGAAATCTAGGTTTCTCCTCACGGCTGCCATCTGGCACTGTTTGGTGCATGGTCCCTCTATACAAGGATCAGTGTAAGTGAGGCAAATGTTTCTCCCCAAGGAACCCCCAGTTTCTCCACTTCCTGCAAATACAGCTGAGAACGGAAATGGATTTGGGAATTTCACATAGGAAGCCCGCCCACTGAGGGGAAATTCAGATTTACACAAAGGATAAAGCATTCCTCTAAATACTCAGCTCTTCTTGCACATTTTCAACATGAACACATTCCTGTGCACACTCATCTACCCACACACAAGCACATGCATATGCACACAGACAAATAAGTTAGTCTGTCACCTGTCAAGAAACCAGTTGCTTAAATATCTGAGGGGAAAGGATGATGTTTAATCTAAATTTGTTAGGCCCTGTGCATTTTCGGTCTGCTTTTTCTTCTTTTTCTTTCCTTTTTCTGGCCATCAATAATTTATGAAAAATATAATCAGTGGGAATCTCTTATGTGTTCAGCACTATATGAGGTGCTATTCAAATGAAATGAAATATGAAGCATGGTCCCCACCTTGGGAAACATGGGACCTGGAGATAGGCACACACATAATTAAGCAGTAAATCCTATAGTGTTCGAGGCTAGGGAAATCTCTCTACCTTGAGTGCTAATATGCAAATTACTAATTCTTCCTTTCGTGACCCTCCTTCAGAGGTTTTCTTAAACCCACTTGATGGGCTTAATAATGTCTCTGCACTATGTATGGTTTTTGATTTGTAAAATTTTTAATTCCAATTTGCTTCATTTGAGAGAATGTACCTAGAAAGGCACATTCTAGTTTCCTTGTTGCTTGCTGTGTCTCGTACTGGCCACAAAGGCTGGGGGACCCCATGGAGAGTTGATGGAACTCAACATGAGTGTGTTGAATGATTGCTCTACTCCAGGTGCTGTGTACTAGGTGTTACAACATAGACATTGACTCCATGTATAAGGAGCTTACAGTGTTCTAGAGAGGACAGATGGGGATGCAACAGACATGCATGAAGCAGGGAGAAATTATTTCTAACTAATGAGAATGAACAAGGTTTTAATAGAAGGGGCATGATTTAGATAGGTTCAAAGATCATTTAAGGAAGGGGAGTGTCCTGAGTTTATAGAAAGTTTGGTGGAGATGAGGTGGTTGAAGACATGCATAACCAGAGCATAAGGGATGAGCTTTGAGTGTTTGGTAAGCTTGACTTGTCATTTTACATTGATCTTAGCATGAACTTAGGCAATATTTGTATATTTTCCCATTTTTAGTCTGCAGTTCTCCTGCAAGAAAGGTATTTAGAAGATTCTATTTCCAGAAGACTATTTGGAGACACAAGCTCAGCAGCTGGCATGATAATGAATCCATTTCAATGGAATAAATCTCATTACTATTAATATTAAGCAGCCACAGAATGATTCATGAAGATCTTTTCAAAATTCAAAATGTACTTAATCAAAAGGAGGGGGAGGAGAAAGAATAAATAGAAATCATGTCAAAGTTGATTATTGTTGGCTTTCTTTAAGAGTCAATTCCACTGTTTCTCAGGCTGATGCTGAGAGCATTGATTTATTTTACTAAATCAAACTTCACATTTGGGCTGATAGAGAAAAACCTGACAAAAGGCCCAAATATCCAGGGTGTTTATTGCTTTTTGTAGGTCATACAACTGCCCTAAAGTATATCAGTTCTGTGTTCCAGATTTTCTGTTTCCAGCTAATGAATTTTCTGTTAATTTCTCTCTCTGTCTCTATTCTTTGGTCCTCATTCCATCTTGCCTTTTGTTTCTCAGCATACAAATAGGTAGCCCCACTTCTTCTTAAGGAAGGATTTTCAGGTAAGGGCCTGATTAACCATGTAAGACTTAAAACATTTCAGTGACGCCCAGGTGGGTCAGCTGGTTAAGCATCTGACTCTTGATTTAGACTCAATTCATGATCTCAGGGTTGTGCTCTTGGACCCCATGTCAGGCTCCACACTATGTGTGGAGCCTGCTTGAGATTCTCTTTCTCCCACTCCCCCACCCCTCATTTATGCACTCTCTCTCTTTCTAGAAAAAAAACCCCACAGATTTCAAATCTCAGTCTGCATCAATATAGAGCATTCATCATTCATCAGATGAAGCTAATAAAGTAGAAATTGGCAAGTGGGAGAAAGGAACCAAGTTACCGTAAGGCTGAAAGGACACTAGAAATGTGCCAATGGATGACCTTATTTCATCTCTTTCCAGGACAGGAAATGAGGATAAATAGTCTTTCCTGTTTCTGGGCCCTTGTATTCTTTTCCACTCTCTTCACTACCCTTTGAAGGATCACTGAGTATTTAGAGGATGCTAAAAGGTCCCGGAGATTGCAGTATAAACATCATCCACATCAGCATGAAGCATATGATGTCTCCGTCCTGTCTATTTGGCAAACTCAACCATCTTTGAATTTAAGGCCAAATCTTGTTCTCAGAAAAGCCAACTAAGTTCTTCCCTTCACCTGCCTTTTCTTCCTCCATCAGCTTCATAATCTTTTAGATGAACCCTGCTTATTAGGTATCTCTTGCTGTATAAAAATGACTGCACAACTTAGTGGCTTAAACAATAAACGTTTGTTATTTCAGTTGCTATAGGTCAAAAATCCAGGTGCAGCTTAGCTCAGGGTGCCTCACAAAGGTGACACTGAGGTGTCTGCTGGGGCTGCAGTTGTCTCAGGGCTCAAGGGGGCATAATCCCTTTCCAGGCTCACACATGGTGTTTGGCCAGCCTGGGTTATCACTGCCTGTGGTCAGGGGCATCAGTTCTTTGACATATGGATCTTCCACGGGGTAGCTCACAATAGGGCAGCTGGCACCCAAGATGGAAGTTGCACTCTTTCTGTAAACTCACCTCAGAAGGGAAGGGAAATCACATCACTTTTGCAATATTCTTTTATTAGAAGCTGGTCACCAGGGCCAACCTACCTTTCAGGGGACGCGATAGCACAAAGGAGGAGGAATCATCGTGGGCTGTCTTAGAGGTTCTGGCCACACCTATTTTGAGTCATTGCAAAACCATGTACTCTAGAGAGAAGCTCTTTAAGGGCAGAGATTTATCCCCAAGGCATCCTGAAGTCCTTAGCACTCTCTTTTAGTCTTTTTTGGGGTACCAAAGTACAAAGGTTTTGACATCACCTCTACAAGATGGGAGTTTATTTTAAGGACTCCTTAGCCCAGCAGGACTGGTGAAAGTCTTTCTTTGGTCATCTGCTTGATTCCTTCTGTCTGCCAACTCCCTTCCTTGGTTGGTGACTTGAACCTGTTTCTTATCTTCTCAGATTGTGTGTGGCCCATGATGGCCACCCATGGCTTCCCTCTCGTTTATTTTACATCAGCTCTCATTGCTATTTGTGACTTTCTTTCTCTGGTCTCATGCACTTCCTGAGAGCACATCCTCTGCTGGCCTATGATCCAAATAGTCCAGCCCCATGTTCAGTAAGTGTCTCTGTCCAAACAGACCGCACAGAGTTTTCAGCAATGTTATTAAAAGATTTTGTCTCTTATTACTACCCTTCTGCACCTGTGAAAAACCTCTCACTTTCTTCCGCAAAGAATATTTCCTTTATTCCCTTTCTTGCTCCCCATTCATCTCACAAAAGGTCAGCTCCCCTGGCCATCTGCTGCTACTTTTTAGATCTTCTGTTCCTACTGCTGTTTTAAAAAAAATCCACCCATAAAAATTCTTTTTCATTTGATTTCTTGATTTTTTTTTCAATTCTTCATCACAAAAGGGTTTCCCCTTTTGCTAGAACTTTCTAGCAAAGGAAGGATTCTCTATGGAGGGGTAAGAGGAGGAGTCTGGGTGACAAACATGTTGATACCATTTTTGTCCTGTTGCCAGCCCATTCTTCAAAGCTTATAACTGGATTGACCAACTCACTTCTGCAGGCCGTCCTTAGTTAGATGACCAGTCATAATCTGGGTGCTTGCCTTTCATTAAGGGGCATCCTTTGGTCTATTCCTCTTTGGCTGGAAATCCTATAGTGTTTATAATGTGGTCAGTGGGTAGCAGGGCCTGGGGCTGAGACAAATCCTCTGGGAAGGAAGCAAGTAGAGTGCTGTTAGGTCAATCCAAGTCCATTCCCAATAAATGCAGAATAAATAAGCTACCTATGCATTCAAAATCCAATGCAGTGGGGATATATAAATATGTCGGTATATATAAGTATAGATTATCAGCAGGAAAATGCATAAATTCAGGTGGTATGATGATCAGATCCAAATTCTGGAGAGCATGTCTTCATGGAAAGACTTATCTAGTCTTTATCAATATAGGAATAGAAGAACACAATTTCTTCTAAGCTTTCGTACATATTTGACAGCAATGAACAAAAACAATCACTCTAAGAATCACATTAAAGCAATAACAATAATTTGTGAATGCTTATGATTCACAAGCCAATTTAATATGCATTAATTTGTCCAATAATCCCAATACTTCAGTGAGGTAGTATGATTAGTATACTCCACTCAGGAGAAAACTGAAGATTATGAAGGTTGAGTGACTTGTCCATGTTGCAGAGTGTGTAAGTGCTCACGCTGGACTCCAACAAAATATGTCTGTCTCCAAACCTATACCTGGACCCACAAGATTGCAGTTCATTTGAAACACAGTATCGTAGGAACATCTGAATGATTACTTCTTAAGGAATCTTAAAAAAAAAAGCAGTGTGTTTCTGAAGTAAAATTAATTCCCACTCTTCCAAATTGGATAGTTTCTTTTTTTTTAATTTTTTAAAATTATTATGTTAATCGCCATACAACACATCATTAGTTTTGGATGTAGTGTTCCATGATTCATTGTGGATAGTTTCTTCATAAATGTTTTTGTCTGAGCAAATTCTCTGTGGTTGTGAGAGCTGAGTGAGGGTCTCACAGTCTGAGCTCTGCTATCCTCAGATGTGTGACGGGGGGCCATTCCTTCATCACTCTGACTCCTCTGTTGAATAAAAGCAGATCTCTCTGGGATGCATGTGGAGACTTTGAAGAAATATGTGTTAAATGCCAGCAAAGAGTAAGCACTTAATAAATAGCAACTACTGCTATTATTGCTATTAAAGAATTTTGGTACTTTCTCCAAACAAAGACAGGCTAAGACTTGTAAAAGTGTCAAGGCTGGTTCTGCACAGCAACAGATGATCTGGGTGGAGGCAGGCATGCAGACATTTACCTTTAGTGATGTGACATACATTTCACCTGAGGCAGAGACAAAGCTTCTATCTTTCTGTATTTCCTCTTACAAGAATTACAATTCTTTTTTTCCCTTTTTTATTTAAATTCAATTAATTAACATACAATGTATTATTTGTTTCAGGAGTACAGGTCTGTGATTCATCAGGCTTATATAATACCCAGTGCTCATTACAACACATACGCTCCCCAGTGTCCATCACCCAGTTACCCCATCCCTCCAGCCCCCTCCCCTCCAGCAATCCTCTGTTTGTTTCCTATGTTCAAGAGTCTCTTATGGTTTTTCTCCTACTCTGGTTTCATTTTGTTTTATTTTTTTCCTCTCTTCCTCAATGATCCTCTGCCTTTCTTAAATTCCACATATCAGTGAGATCATATGATAATTGTCTTTCTCTGATTGACCTATTTTGCCTAGCATAATACCCTTTGGTTCCATCTACCTCATTGCAAATGGCAAGATTTCAATTTTTTGATGGCTGCATAATATTCCATCCTGTATATATACCACATCTTCTTTATCCATTCATCTGTTGATGGATATCTGAGCTCTTTCCATAGTTTGGCTATTGTGGACATTGCTGCTATAAACATTGGGATGCAGATGCCCCTTTGGATCCCTACATTTGTATCTTTGGGGTAAACACCCAGTAGTGCAATTCCTGGGTCATAGAGTAGCTCTATTTTCAAATTTTTGAGGTACTGTTTTCCAGAGTAGTCACACTAGTTTGTCTTCACACCAACAGTGTAAGAGGGATCCCCTTTCTCCGCATCTTCGCCAATATCTGTCCTTTCCTGATGTTAATTGTAGCCATTCTGACTGGTGTGAGGTGGTATCTCACTGTGATTCTGATTTGTATTTCCCTGATGCCAAGTGATATTGGGCATTTTTTCATGTGTCTGTTGGCCATTTGGATGTAATCTTTGGAGAAATGTCTGTTCATGCCTTCTGTCCATTTCTTGATTGGATTATTTGTTCTTTGGGTGTTGAGTTTGACAAGTTTTTTATAGACTTTGAATACTAGCCCTTTACCTGATATATCATTTGCAAATATCTTCTCCCATTCTGTCAGTTTTTGTCAACTGTTTCCTTTGCTGTGCAAAAGATTTTATCTTGATGAAGTCCCAATAGTTCATTTTTGCCTTTGTTTCCCTTGCCTTTGGAGATGTATCTAGCAAGAAGTTGCTGTGACCTAGGTGGAAGAGGTTGCTGCCTGTGTTCTTCTCTAGGATTTTGATGGATTCCTGTTTCACCTTTAGGTCTTTCATCCATTTTGAGTTTATTTTTGTGTATGGTGTAAGAGAATGGTCCAGTTTCATTCTTCTGCATGTGGGTGTCCAATTTTCCCAGCACCATTTGTTGAAGAGACTGTCTTTTTTCCATTGGATATTCTTTCCTGCACTGTCAAAGATTAGTTGACCATAGAGTTGAGGGTCTATTTCTGGGTTCTCTATTCTGTTCCATTGATCTATGTGTCTGTTTTTGTACCAGTACCATACTGTCTTGATGATGACATCTTTGTAATAGAGCTTGAAGTCTGACATTGTGATGCCACCAGTTTTGGTTTTCTTTTTCAATATTCCTTTGGCTATTCGGGGTCTTTTCTTGTTCCATACAAATTTTAGGATTATTTGTTCCATTTCTTTGAAAAAAGTGGATGGTATTTTGATAGGGATTGCATTGAATGTGTAGAATGCTCTAGGTAGCATTGGTATCTTCACAATATTTGTTCTTCCAGTCCATGAGCATGGAACATTTTTCCATTTCTTTGTGTCTTCCTCAATTTATTTCAAAAGTGTTCTATAGTTTTCTGAGTACAGATCCTTTGCCTCTTTGGTTAGTTTTATTCCTAGATATCTTATGATTTTTGGTGCAATTGTAAATGGAATTGACTCATTAATTTTTCTTCTGTCTCATTGTTGGTGTATAGAAATGTAACTGATTTCTGTGCATTGATTTTAAATCCTGCCACTTTACTGAATTGCTGTGTGAGTTCTAGCAATTTTGGGGTATACTCTTTTGGGTTTTCCACATAGAGTATCATGTCATTTGTGAAGAGTGAGAGTTTGACTTCTTCTTTGCCAATTCAGTTGGCTTTTATTTCTTTTTGTTGTCTGATTGTTGAGGCTAGGATTTCTAGTACTATGTTGAACAGCAGTGGTGATAGTGGACATCCCTGCCGTGTTCCCTGATGGTAGGGGAAAAGCTCTCAGTTTTTCCCCATTGAGAATGATATTCGCTGTGGGCTTATCATAGATGACTTATATGATATTGAGGTATATAGCCTCTATCCTTATACTGTGAAGAGTTTTAATCAAGAAAGGATGCTGTACTTTGTCAAATGCTTTTTCTGCATTTATTGAGAGGATCATATCATTCTTGTTCTTTCTTTTATTTATGTAGTGTATCACATTGATTGATTTGTGGATGTTGAACCAAACTTGCAGCCCAGGAATAAATCCCACTTGGTCATGGTGAATAATCCTTTTAATGTACTCTTGGATCTTATTGGCTAGTATCTTGGTGAGAATTTTTGCATCCATGTTCATCAGGAATATTGGTCTCTGTTTCTTCATTTTGGTGGAGTCTTTGTCTGGTTTTGGAATCAAGGTAATGCTGGCCTCATGAAAAGAGTTTGGAAGTTTTTCTTCCATTTCAATTTTTTGAAAGCTTCAGAAGAATAGGTATTAATTCTTCTTTAAATGTTTGGTAGAATTCCCCTGGGAAGACATCTGGCCCTGGGCTCTGTTTGTTGGGAGATTTTTTATTACAACTTCAATTTCATTGCTGGTTATGGGTTTGTTCAGGTTTTCTATTTCTTCCTGGTTCAGTTTTGGTAGTTGATACATCTCTAGGAATGCACCCATTTCCTCCAGGTTATCTAATTTGCTGGCATAGAGTTGCTCATAATATGTTCTTATAATTGTTTGTATTTCTTTGGTGTTGGTTGTGATCTCTCCTCTTTCATTCATGATTTTGTTGATTTGGGTCATTTCTCTTTTCTTTTTGATAAGTCTGGCCAGCGGTTTATCAATCTTGTTAATTCTTTCAAAGAACCAGCTCCTAGTTTCGTTGATCTGTTCTACTGTTCTTTTGGTTTCTATTTCATTGATTTTGGCTCTGATCTTTATTATTTTTCTTCTCCTGCTGGGTTTAGGCTTTATTTGCTGTTCTTTCTCCAGCTCCTTTAGGTGTAGGGTTAGGTTGTGTATTTGAGACCTTTCTTGTTTCTTGAGAAAAGATTGTATTACTATATACTTCCCTCTTAGGACTGCCTTTGCTGCATCCAAAAGATTTTGAACAGTTGTGTTTTCATATTTATTTATTTCCATGAATTTTTTAAATCCTTCTTTAATTTCCTGGTTGACCCATTCATTCTTTAGTAGGATGCTTTCTAGCCTCCATGTATTTGAGTTCTTTCCAACTTTCCTCTTGTGATTAAGTTCCAGTTTCAAAGCACCGTGGTCCAAAAATATGCAGGAAATGATCCTAATCTTTTGGTACCAGTTGAGACATGATTTGTGACCCAGGATGTGATCTAGTCTGGAGAATGTTGCATGTACACTTGAGAAGGATGTGTATTCTCTTGCTTTGGGATGGCATGTTCTGAATATATCTGTGCAGTCCATCTGGTCTACTGTGTTATTCAAAGCCCTTATTTCCTTGTTGATCTTCGGCTTTGATGATCTGTCCATTGCAGTGAGTGGGGTATTAGATTCCCCCACTATTATTGTATTATTATCGATGTGTTTCTTTGATTTTGTTATTAATTGGCTTATGTAATTGGCTGCTCCCATGTTAGGGACATAGATATTTACAATTGTTAGATCTTCTTGTTGGATAGACCCTTTAATTATGATATAGTGTCCTTCCTCATCTCTTATTACAGTCTTTGGTCTAAAGTCTTATTTGTCTGATATAAAGATTGTCACCCCAGCTTTCTTTTGAATGTCCATTAGCATGGTATATGGTTCCCCCCCCCCACTTTCAATGTGGGGGTGTCTTTGGGTCTAAAATGAGTCTCTTGCAGACAGCATATCGATGGGTCTTGCTTTTTTATCCAATCTGATACCCTGTGTCTTTTGATTGGGGGTATTTATCTTATTTACATTCAGAGTAACTATTGAAAGATATGAATTTAGTGCCATTGTATTGCTTGTACAGTGACTGTTACTATATATTGTCTCTGGTCTATGTTACTTTTGGGCTCTTTCTTTGCTTAGAGGTAGTGGTGGGTGGGTAAAAATGGGAGGGCAGAAAGAGAAATGAGAAAGGCATTAAATGAGAAGAAAAGCCATGGGTGTGGGGAGAGAATAGTCACTCAACTGTGCCATGGTGCACAGTTTATGGCAACCCCAAGGTGAGAGCCCACTCCTCAGCTCCATTTTTGCAACCATCTTCCCTGCTCTGATACCTGGGAGCTCTGCCGCACTCAGGCATCCCTGATCTTCCTGTGACCCCAAGGGTCCTGAGATCACACTGTCCCAGCGAGGGCTCCGCCCCCTGCTTAGCCACTGGGGCGATGTCCTTCAGCAGAGCCGACTTCTAAAAGTTCTGATTTTGTGCTCCGAGGCTCTATCACTTGCCAGAAGCGGCTGACGGAGGCCCTTTCCCCCACCGTCTATCCTCCTGAATATCGCCTCAGATTCACTTCTCCGCACGTCCTACCTTCCAGAAAGTGGTCGCTTTTCTATTCAGAGTTGCAGCTATTCTTTTCTTAGATCTCCGGTTGAGTTCGAAGCTGTTCAGAGTGATTTGATAGCTGTCTAGCTGAATTTCTAAGACCAGATGAAATTAAGGTCTCCTGATGGACTCTGAGAAACAAACTGAGGGTTCTGGGGGGGGTGGGGGATGGGTTAGCCTGGTGATGGGTATTAAGGAGGGCATGTTCTGCATGGAGCACTGGGTGTTATATGCAAACAATGACTCATGGAACAGTACATCAGAAACTAATGATGGGGCGCCTGGGTGGCTCAGTTGGTTATGCAACTGCCTTTGGCTCAGGTCATGATCCTGGAGTCCCGGGATCGAGTCCCACATCGGGTTCCCTGCTCATCAGGGAGTCTGCTTCTCCCTCTGACCCTCTTCCCTCTCATGCTCTCTATCTCTCATTCTCTCTCTCTCCAATAAATAAATAAAATCTTTAAAAAAAACTAATGATGTAATGTATGGTGATTAACATAACAATAAAAAATAAAAAAGAAATTAAGGTCTCCTACTCCTCTGGAATCTTGGACTCCCCAGATTAAAACAGTTCTTCCTGTGGACTATACAAAAGTGAGGTGTGGTTTGTATTGAAGTGGGTTAACCTTCTAATGCCAAATAAGCCCTCCATTTGATTTAGAGTTCAGCCCACTTTCTATGTTGAGTTTTAAAAGAGCAGTTAATTCATGACTTTCCTTTCTGCCTAGAATTTTATATGCTGTATTCTTGAATATTTGACTGCCTGATGTGTGAGAGGGGTTATAACTACTTCTGTGCTGGAGAGTTGAGAATAGGGATACAGGACTCTTGAATGCAAAGTCTATATTCCATGGAGGTACTTTTGGGTGAGAGGTGGTATTAAGAGATATTATTCTTTTGTTTAACCGCCATGGGCTTTTCTTCTCATTTAATGCCTTTCACATTTCTCTTTCTGCCATCCCATCATTACCCACCCACCGCTGCCTTTCACCCCCATCCTGACTAAAGAAAGAATTCCATGTGGATAGGTTTAGCTAGTTTAATTTTCTTTTTAAGTTTATGGCAGGCAACCAAAGCATGACCACTACTTCCTAATATTACAAATACAAGAAAATTTTAAATTTTCCAGATTGGCACATCTTTTCAATCAGTAGAACTTGCAAATGGAAATGGAGTGTGGAAAAGACACACACACACACACACACACACACACAAACACACACACAGATTCAATAACAGAAGTCAGATGGCATTGGTACCCTAGGGGTCTGTTCTGGAGAGATTCTCCTTTTCTGTCACCATAACACCACAAGGAGATGCCAATATTTATGCCACTGGTCACCATCAGGACTCTCTTGCTCTGGTTCAACTCAGAAGAAATAAGAATTTTATGTCTCCCATGAGGGAAAATAAAGCCTCATTTTTCCTCACAAATTCTGAGATTTTTTTTTTCTTTCTTGAATGTTATTTCATGAGAAGAACATGGAGAAATATCATCACTTAGGGAAATGTCCCCATGAAAGTTTATTTGTTGCCTCATTGGAAGGCAGTCTAGTGTCTCAGCAGAATCTGCCTTGCTTCTAAGAGAGATTAATAACCAGTATCAAGCTTGCCAACCAGAAGAGGATGGATTTAGTGATCTGGGTCAAAAGCAGATCCAGATGTCCGGGGCCAAGGGGGGACCACGGCATGGCCATTCTTAGATATTCTCATCCAAAACATCCACTGTGGGCTCTTGGCTCACTTTGCCACGAAGATTACCATGAAGAATCTGGTAATCTACAAACATGGCTGTACATGACAGTCCTCTCTTTTGAAATGTCATAACTACAAAGTGTGAGGGGAAATAAAAGGAGCCATCTTTATCAGTTGTGTGGGTTGGGTGGCACATCCTTGCTGCTTAGGAATATATGATTGAATTTCCTCTTCAATAGAAGGAGAGAACTCCAGGCTAATTGCATATTGCTCCTTGTTCTGAGTTTTGTCCCTTTATGGCTATCACCAGCAGGAGTATAATATAGCTATTTTATCATATGCACAACACTCGGTTAATAATGATTCACACTTCCTACTGCTGTTGCTGTCAGAGCAGCAATGACAAATCTCATTCCTTAGTCTGGTGGGATGCAACTTTTTAAGCTTTGCTAAATATTCTTCCAGGTTGGCAGCAAAACGGACAAGGTGACAAGCCCAGTTGATCTGTTGGGAATTTTTCATAATTGTGCTGACACCACACTATCTAAACCCCCTGCAATTTTCAAAAGGTGCTTTAGAGCTGGAGTCTGTTTATTTGTCTATTTGGAAGTTGCAAGCTGTCAGGCATATGTCGTGCTGCAGTTTGAGTGTATGCTATAAAAGTGAGCCACCCCAGAGATGCAGAGCTGGTTCCTCCAGTGAAAGGCTTGCTGTGTTGTTTTCACTTGCTCTGAGCTTGCTGCCACTTAGATGGAAGATGTTGCTTCCTTTGGGGAGGAAAGTGTGCATCACCCCTTTCAGCATTTGGGTGCCATGGGTTGCTGAGAAAATTCATTTGGAAGCTGCATGACTTTTTGCTGTGGATTTTGCAGATGAGGTATTAGCACACGTGAACAGTGAGACTTTTAGTGTTTCTTATATGATTTCACAAAGAATCCCAGAGTGGCTGAGGAGATTATTTACTCGTAAGGTAATTGAGGCAAGTAGTATGAAATGACTCTCCATAAGCATAAAATGGCTTTGAAGTTGTAAAAACTATGCATATTTTACAATTTAAACTGATAGGTTGCAATATGTTCTATTCAGATTCTTTGGTGAAAGGAACAGAAACTAACTTGAACAAGCTTAAGTATAAAAACGCAGCTTATTATAGATGTACCCATCTCCTAGAATCCTAAAAGAGTGAAGGACAACTAGCTGTACTTTGTGGTGTGTTGGAGAAAGATCAGGAGTGAGGCAGTTTTCCGTCTCTTAGAGCTGCCAATGTCCACTTTCAACGTCTCTTTGTAGATCTGCTTGCTTACATTTACATGTGATTCAAGATGCTCTCTTCTACCTCTGGGTATCTAATACCCTGAGGTTTTGGTTTGCATTTCCCTGGTGACTGATTATATTGAGAATATTTTCAAGTGTTTATGAGATATTTGTATATCTTTTTTTGAGAAATGTATATCAAGTCTTTGCTGTTTTTTTTTTACATGGGTTGCTTGGCTTTTTGTTGTTGAATGGTAGAGTTCTTTATATGTTCTAGACGGATGATACATGATTTGCAAATTTTCTCATTCTATGGATTGTCTTTCCCCCTTTTTGATAATGTCCTTTGATACACAAAACTCTTTAATTTTAATGAAGTCTAGTTATCACAGTACCATTGTTGAAGATACTATTCTTCTCCCATTGGATGGTCTTTGCACCCATGTTGAAAACCCATTGGCTATAGATGTATAGATTGATTTCTTGGCTTTCTATTCTATCCATGGGTCTGTGAATCTGTCCTTATACCAATACTGATTTTTTTTAATTCCTCTAGTTTTGTAGTATATTTTGAAAACAAGAAGTGTGAGTCCTACAACTTTGTTCTTAGTTTTCAAATTTTTTCCCCCTGCTATTTGGAATCCCACACAACTACATATGAATATGAAGAAAAGATTTTCAATTTCTGCAAAAATGTTTATTGGGTGAATTTTGATAGGAATCTCATTGAATCTGTAGATTGCTTTTATTTAGTATTGACCTCTTACCAACATTAAGTCTTCCAAACCATAAACATTACAATGTCTTTCCATGTATTTAAGTCTCTTTTTATTTCTTTCAGCGATGTTTTATAGTTTTTAGTATACAAATATTTTACCTCTTTGGCTAAATTTATTCCTAGGTATTTCATTATTTTGATGGTATTTAAGTGAGATCTATTTTTTAACTTCCTTTTTGGATTGTTCATTGTTGGTATATAAAAACAAAACTGATTTTGTGTGTTCATCTTGTACTCTGAAACTTTGCTGAGTTCATGTATAGCTCTATTTTTCCCTGTGTGTGGATTCTTGTGAAATTTTCTATATATAGGATCATGTTCACCTGTGAATAGTTTTAGTTCTTCATTTCCAAATGCTTTCTATTTCTTTTCCTGCCTAAATTTTCTTTCAGGTCTTTAAATATATCATTCCACTGCCTCTGGCCTTCATGGTATCTAATAGGAAATTGATGGATAATCTTAATAAGAATCCCTATTATGTGACAAATTGCTTCTTCCTTGCTGGTTTTAAGATTCTCTCTTTGATTTTGGCTTTCAAGAGTTTCCTTATAATATGTCTCACTGTGGATCTCTTTTAGTTTATATTACGTGGAGTTCATTGAGCTTCTTGGATACATAGATTCATATCTTTCATCAAATTTGACAGTTTTCAGATATTATTCTTACAATATTCTTTGTATTCATTTCTTTCTTACTTCTATTTCTGGGATTCCCATAAGGCATACATTGATCTTGTTGATGGTATCCCCCAGATGCCTTAGAGTTTGTTCAGTTTTCTTCATTCTTTTCCTGTCTGTCCTCAGATTCAATAGTTTTAATTGTCTTACCTTTAAGTTGAATGTTTCCTTCTTCTACCTGCTCACATCTGCTATCAAGTAAAATTTTCATTTTAGTTATTGTATATCTTAGCTCTAGATTTTTTGCTTTGTTCCTCTCTCTGTTTCTTATGTTTATTGACATTCTCATGCATTGTTTTCCTTTTTTTCTGTAGTTCTTTGATTAGTGTTTTCTTTGGCTTTTTGAGCTTAAGACAGTTCTTTTAACATCTTTGTTTAGTAAATCCAATGACTGGACTACCAATGTTAGTTTGTGTCCATTTAATTTATTCTTTTGAAAGAACTATAGTTTCCTGTTTCTTTGCATGCCTTGTGATTTTTAGTTGATATCTGAAATTTTAATATTATAATGTAGATACTCTGGAAATCATTTTTCCCTTTCCCTCAGGATTTCCTCATTTGTGATTGTGAAAGGTTATCTAATTTCGCTCATTTAGTGACTTTTCCAAAGGAATTTTGAAAATACTGTATTTCTTGTTTGGGGTCACTGAAGTCTCCATTCCTTTGGCTTGTATTCAGCTAATATTTTGACACAGATTTCTCTGAATACCAAGAGTTTTTAAAAAATCTTTCAGTTTTTTTCAGGTTGTCTCTTGCTGAGGTACTTCTCCAACAGTTAGCAAGTTTTACAATGAGCCCAGAGATCAGTAAGAGGTGAAAAATTAGGGTCTCCTCCAGTATCTTTTTGAGCATGCACATTGCACATGGCTTTTTAAATTCCCCTGTATACATGGTGCTTTTGAGTTTCCTAATACCCCAAAAAATTATCTCCAGCTTTTTCTTTTAGGACTTAGGCAGTCTATTGCATGTCTCAACCATAATATTTTGTCTGAAGTCACTGCAGGTTGTTAGTTAGTCTTACATATATTGAACCATAGCCTGACACTTTTCTGCCCTGAAATGGTTCCACATTAGGCAAACAAAAACTGCTTCTGTTTTTCAAGTGTCCTAGAACAGTCATAAACAAAAATTTGCAAATAAGATCTCTATTCCTTCTGGAACCAGAGAACAGATCCCACACTGGGAATAGAGGTTGTCATATTTAAGACTTACTGATTCAAGGAGGGTGTGGGACAAGGGAAAGAATAAAAGCCATAAAGCTCTCCTATCACTTTTAACTTGCTCTTTTTCTGATTCTGTATTTTCTTCATAGCTTCAAAACTTGGACTGTTTTCCCAGAGTTCTAGCAATGTTGGTTCTGACGGTTTCAACTTTTTTAATGTTTTAATGTTGCTGTTTGTTTGTTTGTTTATTGAAGAAAAGGTGCCAGGCTTACTTTTAAAGCAGGAGATGAGGGACGCCTGGGTGGCTCAGTCGGTTGAGCATCTGATTTCAGCTAAGGTCATGATCCCACGGCCCCACGATCGAGTCCCACATAGGGCTCCCTGCTTGGCAGAGAGCCTGCTTCTCCCTCTCCCTCTGCTGCTCCCCCTGCTTGTGCTCTCTCTCTTTCTCTCTGATAAATAAATGAATAAAATATTAAAAAAATAAAGCAGGAGTTGAAAAATAACTATAGCTTTTACATCACACTGTAGCCTGATGCCTGCTTTAAAAAGTTTTACTGGAATAGCCATGCTCATTTGCTTATGTATTATCTATAGCTTCATTCATGCTATAACAGCAAAGCTACATGATTTCAACAGAAAATGTATGGCCCACAAAGCCTAATATTGACTACCTGGACCTTTACAGAAAAAATTTGCAGACTGTTTTAAAGTAAGAGCTGCCTAGTGGACCCCTTACTGTTTAATTATACTGGTTTCCATTTAATGTTACTTAACTATATACAAAGTTGCATATAAAATTTTTGTACTTAGAGCAATCATAAATTTGTGAAACAAAAACAGATTTTAAAAGGAGACAAAAAAGCTCTAAAAAGTTGATGCAGCTAAAATCAACAACTTGATTCAATGTGAGGTTCTTTTGACGAGATAAAATTGGTGATGCTGTCTTTAAGTGGAGAAATTATTTACCTGATTTTAGTTCTTGATGACTTCATTTGATTTTTGATTGTGAAAATGATTCTTTTGAATCATGATTATTACTTTTTATTTTTCCTTTTTAACAGTGAGCTTGTTAAATAAAATAACAAAGATTTTTTATTTTGAAAGGCCAATCATTTCCATCATGCACCTTTTCTTAATTTGGGATCCACAGGAGCAAGCCCCTGAGATAAAGATTCCCCTAAAAGTGATTTATTTAGGAAGTGTTCTCAGGAGAAACAGAAGGGTGGAAACTAAATAGGGAAAGGAAAGAAGCCAAGTAATGGTTTGCTTTCACCAGAGGTTCTAGGCTTAGCCTGATCCTAGAGTGTTCTGAAGTGTAAGACATACCTCAGAGTTTGTCCAGAGTTGAGGCCAGGGAGCTGGGCTTTTATTCTCACTGAACCATTTGTCCATTGCTTAAAGATGCCCAGGGACTATCCACTCCCAGGCACTTATGGTTCCCCACACTTGTGGACAAAGTGTCTCCAAAAGTCCAAGAGAGTTTTGAGTGCTAGCTCTTTACAAAAGAGTACACATTGCATATTGACTACTATATTACTGATATTCTGATTGCAAATAAATATGAATGGAACAATATGTTAGCTTGCAATGTAAATGTAATACTGATTGCTATGATACAGGTTTTTATTTAGGGTGTCTATACTACTGTAAGCTGTAGGAGGACTCAATTCTCTCACCACATTTTCTATGCAAATGAACTTGCAATTTTCATTTGTACAGTACACTGATAGGCCATTTGATTTTCACTTTGAGAGGGTGCATCATTTACTTATCAAGTCCTTCTGTCTTTTTCTCATTAGTCTTCAGCTAGTAAAGTAATACATTTCTCAGAGACACTATATGATTTCCATGGTATCAAATCAACATTTCAATTTACTAAATAATTTAAGAAATTAAGTTTTATTACATGAACATATCTTTCAATTATAAATTAGCTCCATTATATTTGTTATGTTTATAACTGGTAAAATAAGTCAATGGATTCAATGGCAAATTAAGGTTGATTGTGTCTTTTGGACATTAAAACAAAACCACACCAGGGCAGCCTGATATGTTCTTCAACATGTTGAAAATTAAACGTTATTGGCCTAGGTGATTATTTGGAGGCAATACATTTGCAAATACAAATCAGACATAAACACTGGGACAAAAATTTTATGACAATGCATTATTTAAAATACTATCCCAAAATATATTTACTTAATTTAAAAATATTATCAAGAACTTGTAAACTCCTGACTATATGTTAGTAGGTTGCAGAGAGTCTGTGGACATGTTGGAAATACTAAATGACTTTAGACTTCTAAATATGCAGCTTTGTGCTTATGTTTTAACTGCCTCATGTATAGTTAGTCTCCCAATTAAACTATGATTATTTGAGAGCAGAACTTTGCATTCTATTGCTTTATAATTCCTATAATTCACGTGGGCTATTATTTTTACATGACTGATGCTCAATATGTTATATAATGTCATAAGTAGGAGGATGAAATAGAAGCCCAAAGACTTGATATGACATTTGAGATCAAGGCAGGGAGTTGGAGAGAGAACAAGATGTGGCATCAGAAGACTGGAGGTCTTTTTATTTTAAATTTTTTTTTATTTTTTTTATCTCTTAGTTGAAATCTCATTTTGTTCTTGTGTTATTTCACTGATTTTAATATTTTTGTTCATCTGTGTTGTCTTGTGGTTCTCTGAACATCTTTAGAATAATTTTTTTTTTCTGAATTCTTTGACAGGAAATTCTGTATGTCCATTTTTTGGGGGACAGTTACTGGAAATTAACTGTGTTCTTTTGGTAGTTATTTTTTCCTGATTCTTCAGGATCCCTGTAACCTTGTGTAGATGTCTTTTCATTTGAAGAAGCAGTCACCTCTTCCAGATGTTATGGACTGACTTTGGTAGGGAAAGATCATCACCTGTGAATGAGCACATTGGAACATCTTATGACCGCATGTCTAGTGATGTAGGCACCGAGCGTGGGTGTGTGTGGTGGCTCCAGGTCCAGGGAGGTATTGTGACCCATTGGATCAGGCCAGTGGGGTTCACAGAATTGACAACTGTGTGGTCTTTGGTGAGACTTGTGTAGGGTCCATAGAGCCTACAAGAACTGATGCCTAGCCTAGGGTTTGGGGAGGGACTCAGATGGCTGCTGTTTGCAAAGGCTAATACCTGTGGGGGAAAAAAAATCAGTGAAATATACAGGGGATCTGTGACTGCTGTGCTGGCCATAGATTTCTTCAGTGGTGAAACCTGCTGAGATCCCCAGCTGAGCTAGTTACTGGGAACTGCGGTCCCTCCCACTTCATGGTTGGTATTGATAGTTGGCTGCTTTTCTTCCCTGTTCCAAGACAGCTAAATATGCCTCAGCTGTCCTGGTCTCCAGATGGAGTGAAATCAAAGCAGGCCCTTCATGTGGTGCCTCAAAAGCCTGAGGAAGCTGGTTGTTTACCTGGCTTTCACTTTCCTGACATGGGAAATTCTTTCTAACTGGATAGTTCCCTCTTGGAGCTGAGCAGTGCTGTCCTGGGGATGTGATGAAGCAGGAAAATATGACCTGTTCTTCCTTTCCTTTTTGTGCAGTTATTCTCAAGTGTTTTGTTCCACTGTGTTGCAGAAGTTTCTTAGGTGGACTCCTGAGCATTTTCAGAGATGTTTTTGTTCACTGGTAAGTGTTTAATTGTTGATCTTTATGAAGACATGGAGGCTGAGATTTCCTTCTCCACCATCTTGGTGACTTCACCTTCCCTAGTGTTAATGCCTTACATAATTATGGAACTCTTATTAAAACTAAGACTTTAACTTCAATACATTAGTATTAACCAAACTCCAAACCTTATTTGGATAACCCCCAGCTTTTTCACTAAAGTCCTTTGCATAGTGTGGTTAACATGTAATATTTCTAGCTTTTCCCTTTTACTCACTCCTCCAGTGGTTAGATTATTCTTTGCCCACAACCTTTGTTTCCTCTCCTGCTCCTGCCCACCCCCCTGTAAAACCAACCCTAGGAGAGTCTTACTATTGTTAGTCTGGTTCCTAGAGATTTTGCTGCAGAACTAGGGAATGAACAAAGAAGGACCTGAACAGATTGTCAGGGAAGAGGTGGGAGGAAAGAGTACAGTCCTGGAAACTAAAACCATCTACATGGAAAGAAACATAGAAAGAAAGAAGGGGAAACAGAGTGAAAGGAAATTTACTGGGAGGAGTACAAAGAATTTCAGAGCCCCCTGATTAAGTAAATCAGCTCCTGTACTACAAAGCAAGACCTTAGATGTTTGTATCTGAAGGTATGTATTTATTTAACCATTAAATTCTTCATGAGTGGAAACTTAGAAGATACCATGCTTTCATTTGATCATTTCAGGGATCTATGGGATCAAATACTAACTTCTTGTCACCTGCATGTAAGCCTTATCTCCCCCCTCCCCCTTTTCTTGCCAAATGCTCACTCCATTTTTCATTAGGCACAGCTTCTCAACACCTGAGATAATTGTCTTCTTTTCTTGTTTTAGAGGTTTGGCTTAAAAGAAACTGCATCTAGACTATATTAGCCCCTGATAGTAGTCGTTTTTTCCCCCTGCTTCTCTCACCATCTTCAACACAGTAATAGTCAATCATGTTGTGTAAATATCAGGCACTCTCCCCAAGGATCTAAGCTATATTGATACCATTCTAATATCACAGGATTCTGATTTCATTGTTCCGTGAGGCTCAGTAACATGTGACCTGGTACACAACTTAGCCAAGTTCCTGGTAGTGACATTTTCTTTACAGCATTTATTAGCATTCTCAGGCAGGTTTCATAATTAGTCAGCATCTGTTTTATGTCTGTGGAATGGAGGTAATTATTATCTCACAGAACTATTGTGAGGATTAGAGTCAGATAGTATGTGCAAAGCACCTGGCACAGTGCATGGTAAATGGCCAATGTCCCTAACCACATGGCAGCCCTCATGTGGCAGAAGATCCACATCTGGGGCTTAGCTTCCTGATAGGGAGTTTTGTCCCTTATGCTTATCTTTTTGATCTCTGTATCATCCATAAGATATGTGGCATTTAGTTGCTCATAAAAGCTGCTCAATTACTGTTTATGTCTCACTAGAATATAAATATCAGGAGGGCAGGCATTAAGTGTACTGGGTTCATCTTCCATCCTTGGTGCCTGATCTAGTACCTGGACACAGGTTGGATATTTACTCTCCTTCCCCTGGCCTCCCCCATCACAGGAACCTGTGCTTGAATTGGAGTTAAAGCTGCCCTGAACAAGCAAACAGCCCTAGAGAATGAGTCTCCTGATTCTCCCAGCCCTGTGCTAGGAACATGTCTGAGTCTTGTCCTGAGAAGAAGCACCAAGGTAGAGAGAAGGGAGAGAGCAAACAAAGGGCTCCAGGTGGTCCAGGCCACCAACACTGGCATCCTAACAATGACGACTGAAGAACCAATATATGTAAATCCTCTTCCAGGGGTCAAACTCACAATAAATTCAAATTGTCTAAAAACTTATGCAGTAACAGTAGCTGTTGACTCAAGATGCAGGTAAATGTCCCAAAGCTACTTTACCATTCTATTAATCAAACTATCCAAACCTATTTGCCACTTTGCACTCTCTTGATAATTGTTGTATTCAAAATTCTCTAGATATCCTAGGCTTGTTTTTTAAGGTAAGGGTAATTTTGACAATCAAATACAAGCCATAAATCTCTTGTCAGAAACTTGCATTTATGCATACACACAAAATTGACATATAATTTCTATTAACTAACAGATGCTCCAAAACCAACTTTTGCATCCCCATTTCCATGGACCCCAAGTTGGGAAATCTAGTTAGAATACCTCATACATTAACCAATGATAAACATTCACATTGGGCCTGATGAAAGATGCTGAAGATATAGACATACCCCTTGTCTCATGGATCTCTCACCCTATTACTCTTGTGATGTAAATACCAAATGATGCCAGAAGAATGTGAAAATGCATTAATTTTCATGAAAACATGTAAAAATAACATTTTAATGTAAAGTAGAAGACAAGTCTAATTAAGAGAATGGATCCTTTACAAAAAGACACTTGACCTACATGTTCATTAATCAGATGACCAGGTGTACTACCATGTCTCCTCAGCCAGGCATGCCAAAGAGCTGACAGTAGATGAAGTGCCCATCAGAATCCTTATGGTTAGATTGGTATGTACAGATGACCTGGAGAAGTAGTCCAGGGAGCCCCTCAAGAAGAAAAATGTCTTTTTAGAATGTTTACCTATTTTTAGGAGTGATACTAATGTCAGTGACCAAAGTGAGCAAGATGCATTTTTTTTCATAAATCATTGAGGAAAGAAAAAGCTGTCTGATATATAGTCTCAACTCAGCCCAAAGGTCTCTGCTCGCCCTATCTATCTATCTATCTATCTATCTATCTATCTATCTATCTATCATCTATTATCTATCTATCTATCATCTATTATCTATCTATCTATCTATATCTATCTATCTATCTATCATCATCTATCTGTCTAATCTATCAATCATTTATCATCTATCTATACATATTTTCATATAAACTTTTACTGAGGTATAATACATACAGAAAATCAGGAGGATATGTCTTTATGAATTTTTATAAAATGAAAACACCCTTTTAAGGCTCCTCGAATAAAAAAGAAATAGAATAATCCTAGTATCCCAGAACCTGTTCTTTTTCTCCATTTATTTACTACCTACCCACTTTCATTCACATAAAGGTCAAGTTGGCCTGTTTTTATAAATGGAAAAATACATCATGTATTCTTTTCTGTTGGGCATTATGTTTATGAAATTCATCTATGTTGAGTGTAGTGGTAGTTCTTTTTCACTGTGGAATACTATTTTGTTATATGAATATATCACTACTTATTTTTTCTGCTACTAATGGAGATGTATATAATTTCTACTTATCATTTTATGAATAATGCAGCTGTGAGCATTCTAGTATACATCATTTGGTAAGCATATGTATGTATCTTTCCTGGGTATATTCCTAGGAATAGAATTACTGATTCATAATTTACATATATTTTTAATAGAGATTGCCAAACACATGTCCAAAGTGGTTGTGCCAATTTACATTTCCAGCAATAGTGAATAAGTATTCTATTGTTTCACATCTTCACCATGATTTGGTATCATCACTTCTTTTATTTCTTTTTTAATATTCACCAATTGCATGACATGAAGTGGTATTCATTGTGGTTTTCTTTTTATTATTATTATGTTCAGTTAGCCAACATGTAGTACATCATTAGTTTCTGATGTAGTGTTCAACAATTCATTAGTTGCATGTAACACCCAGTGCTCATCACCACACATGCCCTCCTTAATACCCATCACCCTGTTACCCAATCCCCCCACCCCCTCCCTTCTGTAACTCTTAGTTTGTTTCCAGAAGTGCTGTTTTTATTTGGATTTTAATGATTACTAATGAGGTTGAAGACTTTTTTTAAAAAAAGATTTATTTACTTATTTTAGAGAGAGAGAGAAACAGCATGGGAAGGGGAGGGGCAGAGGGAGAAGGAGAGAGAGAATACCAAGAAGACTCCCTGCTGAACACTGAGCCCACCACCAGCTAGATCCCACAACCCTGAGATCATGACCTGGGCCGAAATCCAGAGTTGGACACTCAACAGACTGAGCCACTCAGCTGTCTCAAAATTTTTTATGTTATTGGCACTTTGATAGACCCTTTTAAGAAAATTTTGTTCAAGTTCTTTACCCATTTAAAAAATTAGAGAGATTGGCTTTTCTTATTGATTTTTAAGATTTCTTTATGTATTCTAATGTAAGTGTTTTGATATAAGTAGAGTAAGTACTATCCCCATTCTCTAATTTACTTTTTCATGTTCTTATTGGTATCTTTTGCTAAAAAGAAGTTCATAATTGTTATAAAAGTCATAAATAGTTTGTTATAGTTTGTTAAGTTTCTCTATTATGTTCATGTTTTTTTTTTTAATTTAATTTAAGAAATCTTGCCCATTAATCCTCTTCACCTATTTTGCCCATTCCTGCTCCTTGTCCCCCTTGGCAACCACCTGTTTATTCTCTGTATTTATGAGTCAGTTTCTATTTGTTTGTTTGTTTGTTCATTTGTTTTGTTTTTTAGTTATAAAATAAATAAGTCATGGGGATGAAAGGTACAGTGTAGGGAATATGGTCAATAATATTATAATAATTTGGTATGGTGACAGATGGTAACTACACTTACTGTGGTGAGCATTGCATAATGTATGGAATTGTCAAATCACTATGCTGCATACCTGAAACTAATATAATATCGTATGCCAACTTTACTTCAATACAAAAAGAAAGAAAGATAATTTTTCCAATCCCAATGTCATAAAAATACCATAAAGATGTGGTTATTCTATATTATGTCCTAGAAATTTCATTGTTTTTACTTTTTATATTTTGGTATGCAGTTTACCTGATGTGAGGTAAGGGTCAAAATTCATTTTTTCCCTATGGAAATATCCAATTGATTCAGTAGTATTTGTTTATTTAAAAGACCATCCTTATCTCACTGTACTGTAGTAGAACCTTGGTTATAAACCAAGTGACCACTTGTGTGTCTGATTTTAGACTTTCTATTTTGTTCCACATGTCTATATATTTGTCCTTGCACCAGTTCCACACTGTCTTGATTGCTGCAGCTTTAGTAAATATACATATCTGTTCATCTAAGTACTCCATGTGAAGTTTAGAATCATCTTGTCAATTTCCCAACACAAATTACCAATGGGAAGAATTGACATTTTTTTGGAGAATTGATATCTTTGATACACTGAGTCCTCCAATCTATTAACATGGTATATCTTTAATTTGTTTAATTTTGGCAAAAGTGGGTTTTTTTAGATTTCTCTGGAGTAGATTTTATTTATTAATTCTAGATAGATGATGTTTCTCTATAATTTTGTAAGTGGTATCATTTTAAAATTTCATGTTATAATAACCTGTTGTTTACATATAGAAATTCATTGGATTTTTGGTGGTTGACCTGAAATACAGCCAATTTGCTAAACTTACTTATCAATGATAATAGTTTATAGTAGGTTCTCTTTTTTTCCCCCCTGCAAGAATGCATGGGCAGGGACTGCTAATACAATGTTGATTCTGTTAGTTTGCTTGACATTGCACCTTCAATATTCAACTTCTCTCATCTTTCTTAACCAGTGGCAAAGTGATTGCTTCAATTCTCCTCTCCTTCAACTTTCTTCATTTTCCAAGTCTCCACTTTGTTTGCTAAACAATAGTTCATTATACGTAATTTTTAAATTTTTTTTCTGCATTTTCTCACTACTTTGTTTATTGTTTCTGTTATTTGCTTTGCTGTATCATAGAGACAAAGTTTATGGTTTTCACACAAAGTGTCTATGTAACTCCCAACAAAGCAACTACATTTTTAAACAATAGTGTTAGTTATTTTGTGATCAGGGAGAAATGCTGTAAGAAGTTTCATTCTAACATCATAGTTTGTTGTTCAAAGAAAATGTCTTACTGTGTTTCCATTTTATTTTAGGAAGTTGGTTAGGAATATTGGTTAAGGTTGGGGTATTGTAATGCATTGCGACTTTTCCTGTTTAAGATAATGAAGAAAGTTTCCTGTTTAATGTTTTTCAAGGAAATGTCTGATTTTCAGAAATGGATTAATGACACAAAGTGGAGAATGCCTATATTATAAATGAGCCCTTTACTATGCTGAAATGAAAACTATAGATAACAAAATGAATCTACATCTTAATTTCAAAAGATCAATAAAATTCCCCAATTACAATATATTGGGGAAAAAGAATGAAAGTAATTTATGATATAATAATATCAGTGCAGTTTATAAGTGCTTAGATATAATTATACTAGAAGACATAATAAGGCGGTGAGTCTCCCATCTATGCATATAATCAAGCCCGTAGGAAAGTTGCCAATATCCCAACACTGCAGATGCTGCTACTCTGGATGATGTGACTTTTCAAAACAATAAATACCTTTTTAAAAGTTTTAATTAAAACCGAATACAAATTTTCTTTATACTGTGTTACATTCCTGGAAAATTCAGGGTAAATAAAAACATGCAAAATTTTTATGATTTTAATTTTTTAAAAAGTAGGTTGTAGCTCATCTAATAAGTTTTTACCTACATGAATTTTCTTTGGGATGTTTTAAAGTTCTGCAGGGTGCAGAATAATCCTTTACTTTCTGGGACTGTTCTGCATTTCACAGGAAGTATAACATACCTGGAACTCTATCACTGACTTCTAGTGGTGTCTCTCAAATACTGTGACTGCCAAAACACCTAATTACAAATTTTCAAAACACCTAATTAAGAATCACAAACAGAATAGATGATCAAACAGATAATTCTGGATTGTTTAATTTATTGTTACAGTATCAGAGCTTAACAGAAGACCCAAATATCAAATGAATGCAAGTTTGCAGCCATAAATGATAAAGAGCTAAATGCGGCAATGATTGTTAGGGGCTTAAAGACAACATCAGGATCCCACCTTAACTTCCAGGGTTTCTGGGACTAAAGAAGAAATTATGGAAGTTCACATTCCAGGTTAGAGATCTATTGGGAGCTGTCCTTTCAGAGGCTAGACAGCTACAGAATTGAAAAGGGGTTGTTTTCACTGGTTTCAAGTGAATTTTCTGAGTGGTCAACATAGGAATAATTTGTGAGCTTCTAATCTATACATCTGATATAGTTCATGTTTTCCACTGTTTTTGTTATTAGGTAAGACTGCATAGTTGGAAGCGTAGGTCTTAAAATGATTTTTATATCGGCTTCCACCTGGCAATCAACATTCTATGTGTTGTTAGCCAGGAGACCTGGCTTCTCTGACCACTGAGAATTGTCAAAAGCATCCCTCTAGCTTGGCCTCTTCTATGTGACCTGCTTGCTGATCAGGTATTCTCCGGGAGGATGTGGGTGTCTGTCTGAAGTGTATTTGCATTTGGTTTCTACAAAGCTTTTGCGTCTCCTCTTGCAAGCATTAGCCGTCATCTGAATTTTAATGATGAATTATCTAAATGTGATTTCTACTCTGTGTTTCTGCAGTTCCATGAATTTTAATCTGCTGCAGCTGTCAGTTCCAGTCACTCCATTTTAAATAGACTGTTTCATCTGTGACTCCACATTTTTGCCATCACCACAAGCAGCTCTGAGCAGCCTGTGGTAGTCATGGGCAATAACAGTCACACAGATCAGAGTTTGAAAGGATGAAGTGTCTCTAAAGTGAAGGCCTGACTTGTCCGTCCTGGGACAGAGGTAATGCAGCAGTCCATCTCTGGGCCTCACGTAGTTGAGGGAAATGAGCATGAAAATTGGTATTGCATGTTGCTAGGTCATCGGGAAAAAACAGGTATAGGAGGGGAGCTTACTACCACGGTAAGGCAAGAGTCACATACGTCTTATGGACATTTTTGAGAAGCCCTAGGTTTTCTTCAAACCTTCTAAAAATTCTAAGACTGAATGGCAGAACTCAGCAGAAAGTCACCACAAAGTCTTTTCCATGGAAGAATATGTGATAGAAAATGCTATTCGAATAATATCATCATCTTGAACTTATGAGTTGTGATCACTTTAGAAGATGTTTACTTTTCTGTATTAAACCATAATGCTGAAGCAACTAAGGGAGATGTGGAACTGTAGATAGGTAGGCAGAAATTTGGAAGAGCACATATTGTGGCATATAGTAACCATTCTCTCTCTCTCTCTCTCTCCCTTTTACTTTATATATACTTATGTACACATGTATTTGTTTACTAAAATCTATTTTGTTGCTACTATGTTATTTGGCAAATAATTTATTCTACTAATTTATTCAACGAGTGTATACCAAACAGCCACCATGTGAGGGCATAATGCAGATGGATATATAGATCCTGGGGACCATGATATGTAAGGGAATATAAGCTATAAGCAGGAATATATTTTTTTCCTTTGATAATATGCATTTTTACCTGATTTTTTTCACAATGCTGGGAGATAAAGCAGGAACATCACAGCTACCCAGCAGTTATGTGTTGACTAACAAATTGGTTTCTGCAGTGAGAGATATGATTGAATGTGCCTAGTGAAAATATTAATTACTACCCTTGCATTACAAATAAAGAAACTTAGGCTGAGGGAGGTGAGTGGTTTATCAAAAGTCATAGCCACTATGTGGCAGACTGAAAAATTGAACGCAGATCTTCTAATTCCAAATTCCAAATGCTACTTCATATTGCCATAAGAGAACTTCAGACAAAGTAATTTACAAAAACAAGAAATAGGAAATCATCTGCATGTTCCACAAAAGGGAAAATGAGTGTGTGAGTAATGATATTGGTTGGTGGTAGAAAATTATGTAGCCATTAAATATTATGCTACAGAGTGATCCTTTGAGACAGTTCTTATGCCACCAAGTTTTTCTTGTTTCTTTATATGTTTCCAAATTTTTGATAATATGCAAGTATTACAATTATAAGGAGGAAAAAAGAAATTCTAAGGAGAGAAATTACTTCCAACTGAACATGATCAGGATGTGGAAAGGCTCCATGGGAGCAAAAGAAAACATGTGAATGATGGGTAAGGAGATTTAGAACGAGATGTGCAGGGAAAATGAAAAATGTTCTAGGACAGGGGATCTCAGAAGCCTGGGGTTAGCCATCTGTAGACTTTACAGGGACTCCAGGATAATTCCGCTTGTTGAAGCAAAGGATGCAAGAGTGGAACAGTGCAAAATAATGTTGGTGAGGTAGGTTGGGGCCCAGCCCAGAGGCAGGGGAGTGATCTTCCGTTTTCTGTGCTGTGACTTGGTTTTTTATGTAACTGAAAAAAGCAGCCTCATACCGATAGCCCAATTCTTAGGAATGAACTGGCTAAGTCTGTTCTGTCTGAAGGTAGAGAAGACAGAAAACTCCTAGTTTTCTTGAAACCAATAAAATTGTGAGAAGTAGTTATGTTCATAAGTAGATGTTAAATCTAGGGCACATACTTGCCAAAAAACATAGGGCACTTGGCAAGCTCAAGCTAGAGCTATTAAACATTAGGGCCTATTGCTGAATATTTATGGTCTGCACCATTCTTGAAATGGTGTAATTTGAGTGTCCTCCAACAGTTTATGGCAGGTATTTTGCTCCCAATCATGAGCACACTAGCAAGTTTCAGCAGCAGAGAAGTCAGCACTGTTTTTGCACTGATGCATTTTCATGCTCTGGTAGCATATGCATGCATTTCAAATGAGCATAGTATGGTATAGATATTATAAATAGATTATTTTTTGACTTCATAGTTTCATTTGGAATCTTTTTTCTTTTTAGGAATGCCCTACTTCTGTTTTTATTAGTTAAGAAGATAAAACAATTAATTCTGAATATTGCCAGGATGAATTTCCATCATGGAGTAGTCTGAAAAATCTTCTCTTTGTCCCGGATGCGTCCCATTACTTAGTTTTGGCTCTTTTCATTGGTGCCTTAACCAGCATCCAGTAATACTGGGGGTGTATTTTGGACTTCTTTAACTCTATTCCTTTCTTACTTCAAAAAGAGATGAATCCTCCCAACATATTCTGTGCCTTAGGTAAGCCCATTGTTATCTCCTTGTGCCAACTGCTTATTGTTTTGATCCTTTTCCCAGCTCTAGTTTTGCTCAACAACTGGAATCAGTCCAGTAGAAAAAGGGTTTTGATTTTCATGATAGACTTAAGTCCTCACAATTTACTAACAACTTGACCTTGGGCAAATTACAGGTCTATGCTCAGTATCCTCGTATAAGAATTAGAGGAATGATACTTTACTATAGGATTCATGGGGTATTACTTGAGATATCAGGAATAACCTGCTCAGCATGATGCCCAGGTCTAGCTTGATGGCCCAACATAACCACTGTTTGACATCCACTTAGTTCTGTTCTCTGTTGCTATGAACTAACCCTTTATGTCCTATCAAGGGGGTCAAAATGAAATTTCACAATCATTTTTGAACTTTCAACTCGGCTAAGTTTAAATACCAGTCTACAAATGACCTTTTGGGATTATTTGTAATTTTAATTATCCCAGTCATTTTTCCCAAGGATAATCAACAGCTGATGCCATGTTGGACAGCATCCCCTCAGTGTAGAGAGGGAGGAACTGGGGCTAGATAAAAAATCCACCACATAGAGATGTGTCTTCTCTCTTCCCTAATGTCAGGGATCATCTAGCTACAAAACCTATCAGAATTTGAGGGTTGCACATCCTGGCTAGGACATCACCACCTTCCTTCTCAGTTTATTCTCCAGACTTACTTTGATGCCAGAAAATCCTTCCATTCACCTAACTCTGGCTCCAGTAGCTGATTAAATCTGAAAATTAGATATGAATCAAAAATATTTCAATTTCTTCACCAAAATTTACCTCTAAATTGCCCACATCTGCAGATGTGCAGATACAGGAGTGATTAACTTGTTGCCACTTCTTATGGCTTCTGATGGATTTTATATCTTGGAAATGAATGGTACAACATTATATAATCTGGCAGGATTTATTGTATCAGATGATAGGAATACATATAACACTTATTGATACAATTTAGTACTCCTTTCTCCAACATTTTGCGTGCTGACATACAAAAGTGAGTAAACTATGCTTCTGAACCAGGGATTTGGTGATGGTGGGATTAATTTTCTCCTCTCTTTAAGAGCCTGAAACGAGGCCAGAGTTAGCGGTCAGGTGGCTGTGGTAGTGGAGCTTCTGATTCCTCAATCAGTCCATAACCCCTTCAGGGTGGCTCAGGTGGGGCACCCAGATGGGACAGGAGGTAAGAGCTGAGTTTTAATGGCACAATTACAGGTGCTAACAGGGAGGTATACAGGGGCCAATCAGCAAATTGACAAGTATTAAAAAGAAGAAAAATGGTGATTACTCCCTCCCCTTGCCCCAAATCCATTTCCTTACATCTTGCTTTACTTAATTTCACACCCCCCATTGCCTCTACACACACACACACACACACACACACACACACACACACACACACACACCCAGCTGCCTGTAAGGTGTAGTACAATTTATACGGGCTTGTTAAGAAATATTGGGGCCCCAGAATCCCAGATGTGAAGAGAAGAAGAGCTAACTAACAGATCTAATGGTTATTAAACTGATTTTCTACTGGGAGTTGGGAGTGGGGAATAAATTGCTAAAAATATAGAAACTTTAGTGTCAGTTGTCAAATTTTGACATCTAATAGGGTCATACCTGAAGATTGGAGCAGAACAGCAGAGTACTTTAAAAAGCCATGATCCTGGGTGGTCTATTCTATTGAAAGCAGGATTTCTGCCAACCCTTGGATCATCAGAGGACAAGGTTAAACTCCAAAGACTTGGCAAGGACCCAGTACCTTAGTTGTTCCAATATATTTTAACTGTGCACCCCTACCTAAGAATGTAGCACCCGTGTCCATTTATTTTTAACTAAATATTTGTATGGGAGAGACGAACCATGAGAGACTATGGACTCTGAACAATCTGAGGGTTTTAGAGGGGAGGGGAGTGGGGGGATGGGTTAACCTGGTGATGGGTATTAAAGAGGGAGCGTACTGCATGGAGCACTGGTGTTATATGAAAACAATGAATCATGGATCACCACATCAAAAACTAATGATGTATTGTATGGTGACTAACATAACATAATAAAATTAAAAAAAATATTCTACCCTACCTCTTAAAATAAAACACCATATATGCACATCCTGAAAGAAAAGCACAAAGATGGAACATTTTTTTTTTAAAGGATCAAATTTAAAGTAAATTGTTGTGCTTTCTTTCTGTGCTTCAACGCATCACTTTGGAGAATCTTCTCCTGACAAATTTTCCACAGTTCATGGGAGGTTTTGGTCTCCATGGGAAGATGAGATTGTTACTTGGAAGCTGAAGTTTCCCCCAAGCTTAGGGTGAGAGGACACTCCTGTTTTGGGGAAGCGAGGGGCAAAGGAGCCCTGGGATCACTCCCACAGAATGGATACTGCATTATGACAGCAAAACTGATTCTATTTGCTCTGAATTATCATAACTGGAATTTGAATATACTCCTCTCCTCAGTAAAGTCTTCTATAAAGACTTGGTCAAGCTAAATGTGTAGGCAGAAGACAACCGTGATGCAAGGTGAATAATATTTATATTTATAACAGACCAGTAGGATATATTTTTCATGGTTGACTCTGAGATTAAAAAGGTCTCTTAGAAGAAACACTATCCTCATCCTTTTCTCTCACCAATTTAGGCTAAGGAGGTGAACAAAAACTTGGGAAGTCATGGTGAAGAAATGATCCACCCCTAAATTTAGGAGTTCTTTAGAATTCCAAATAGAGTGGGCTTAAACTCAACAGAAAGGTTGGCCCAAAGGGAGACCAGGTACTGTGAGCAGTTTTTTCCTCATCCAGGGAAGCAACATGGATTTCTAAGAAAACATATTTTTATGTACAATACCCAAACAAGATAGCCCTGTTGGGGAGAGGTATTAGTCAGGATTCTCCAGAGAATCAAAACCAGTAGGAGATTTATTATGGAGAATTGGCTCATGTGATTATGGAGGCTAAGAAGTCCCATGCTGCCATCTGCAAGCTGGGGACCTGGGAAAGCCAGTGGTGTAATTCAGTCTAAGTTTGAAGCCTGAGAACCAGGGGGAACTGAATGGTGTAAATCCCAGTCCAAGAGCTGGAGAAGATGAGTTGTGATGTCCTACTCAAGCATGGAGGCGGGGGAAAAGAAATTCTTCCTTTTTCCTACTTTTGTTCTATTGAGACCCTCAATGGATTGGAGGATGCCCACCCACACTAGGGAGGGCAACCTACGGATGCCACTGAATCAAATATTAATATCATCAGGGAAAACACACATACACCCAGAAATGATGTTTAACCCAAGCACCCTACAGTCAGTCAAGTTGACACAGAAAATTAACCATCACAGGAGGTAAGCATTTCTGTCGTGCTGAGGAGATTGGGCTGTGCACACATTTCTCATTCCTGCCCAGCAGAGCTGGCTTTATGGTTGAGTAACCTATGCAGTCTTACAGAGCTCTAAGCTGGGAAGGGCCCTGTGTTTGGCTTAATGTTCTACTATCTTGAAATTTTTGATAAGTTTTGACCAAGGGGTCCTGCATTTTTATTTTGCACGGGTCTCCACAGGTTATATGACCAGTCCTGCTTCTCTGCCATCTCGCCTCCATGCATTGCCTTTTTACTGTCCTCTATTGCTCTTTGCAGTTCCTCTGTTTTTTTTTTTTTTTTTTAAGATTTTATTTATTTATTTATTTGACAGGAGAGAGAGAGAGAGCACAAGCAGGGGGAGCAGCAGAGGGAGAGGGAGAAGCAGGCTTCCCACTGATCAGGGAGCCCGATGCAGGGCCAGAACCCTGAGATCATGACCTGAGCTGAAGGCAGACGCTTAACCAACTGAGCCACCCAGGCTTACCTGTTTGTTTGTTTGTTTGTTTGTTTTTAACCTCCACTCTCCCCCTTATTATCTGCTAACCCTAGACTTACTTTTTGTGTTACATTCAGACAAAACAGTATCATATGTGGGATCAATGTGAGCACAGTAATCAAATCAGTAAAAAAAAGTAGTCAAATCAGTCTGACGATTTTGAGTTGCCTTGGCTATGAAAACATTTAAACATGTGAGAATAACAATATGGATAGTAAAAACTTTCAGACTTTACCAAAACAACCAAGAAGACTTTGAGGAACTAAAAGACTATGTGTAACATTTGGTTGTATTTTAGTTGACTTATACTCGGTTTTGAGAGCATGTATTATCTTGAGTCTTTAAAAAATATTAAGTAGGTGAGTGGGTGGCTCAGTTGGTTAAGCGACTGCCTTCGGCTCAGGTCATGATCCTGGAGTCCCGGGATCGAGTCCCACATCGGGCTCCCTGCTCAGCAGGGAGTCTGCTTCTCCCTCTGATCCTCCCCCCTCTCATGTGCTCTCTCTATCTCATTCTCTCTCTCAAATAAATAAATAAATAAAATATTTAAAAAAAATATTAAGTAAAGCAGCTTATCAATACGCTAAGACTGCCCTGATATAGCATTTGCTATTAGATTAGCTGTCAAGAAGGTTTTGTTAGAAAATTAGGTCCTTTGTTTCTAGAACACAGGTGAGATGAATGAGCAGGTGGGATTGCCAAAGGCACGAAGAAAACAGGATTTTTGTACCGCTTGCCTTTAACACAGTAATTTTCCCTAATTGTGGCGTTACTGATCCTCTGGAGGAAAAGAGAAACAGAGAATACGTCAAGCTGTGTAACTCTTCTCAAATAAATAGCCAGTGCTATCCATCTCCCCATTCGAGATGACATGCCAGCAAATACTAATGGCCGGGAGACCCGCATCATTGATCTTCATCAGGCAAGTGCATTATCCTTCGTGAAGTTCTCTGGATTGGCCGGGACACCGCCTCCACTTGCAAGCTGCCCCTTCCTCTCTCTCTTGCCTGTAACTTTTATTTTAACCTTTAAGTCATTCTTCAAGGCAGTGACCTTGATGGCGAAAGTCTAAATGTGGTGGGGAAATGGGATGGAAATCTGAGGATGTACTGCCTCCAGAAACAGCAGTCTGCGCCTCACTTCTAGATGTTGTTTGAGTTGAAAGCGTACCAGATCCTGCAAGCTTCTTACACTGGCCTAGTAACTCGGCTTCACGTTGTCCTCACACGATGGCGTTTCGGAAAGTGGTGTTAGCTGTCAGTACCTTTTATTAGCCCTATCTTATAGAAGAGTGATTAAAAATACTGCAAGTCAATTTTCCATAAAAATGTGAAATGACTTTCCTTTCCTTTGGTTCTAGCTGCAGATTTCTTCTCTAGAAAATGAATTGACTTTGGAGTCTGGCAGATTCCAATTTTCATCCTGGCAAGGCTGAGCAAATTTGGGGTGGCAGGGACCAGGGTCATTGGGAGAGACCTCGTCTTTCTGCCTCAGGCCTGTCCTGCAGCAGACTCTTCTGCTTGAACTGATGATCTGTGTAAGGGCCTGTTTGCGTGCAAACATGACATTCTGTAAGTCCTTCTTCAACCAGCTTGCTGCCCCAAGGCTATCCCATTGGGAAACTTTGGAGCTACCGGTAATGTAGGCTCAGTATTTTTAACCTCTATAAACCTAGGATTCAAAATCCCTATCTTATATTTTCTGTGAAGATTGAAAAAGGAACATTTATGGAAGTGTCTAGTACAATGTCTGAGACTGGTAGGATTCTCTCTGTTTTCTATGCAATAAAATGACTGTTATAAGACCAGGCACTGCAAGTCTGTAAAACCCATGTGATCTGAGAGGCTGTGAGTGTATCGTTATAGGTGGATTTCCTATTTAATCTGTGATGATCCCTTCATGATCTGAACGGT
This sequence comes from Callorhinus ursinus, assembly GCF_003265705.2. Taxonomy (NCBI): domain Eukaryota; kingdom Metazoa; phylum Chordata; class Mammalia; order Carnivora; family Otariidae; genus Callorhinus; species Callorhinus ursinus. The sequence continues at coordinate 86,108,326 of NW_027397072.1, forward strand.
ATTATCAAATTTTATAAAAATATTTCTTAAATTTAGGATACAATTCCTTCTCCACACAAAATACACTATATAATCGTGTGTGTGATTGTGTGTGTGTGTGTGTGTGTGTGTGTGGCATGCATGTAATGTTCCCACATCTCTCTCACTGTTGTGAGCATGAGTCAAGGAACAACATTCCTTCTCCAGCTACAAATGTTATGTCCCTGAAAATCCTTTAGTAGAAGAATTCACGGCTCAAGAGCTTATATATTTTATGGGGAAAATGGCATTTGGGGAACCCTCTTTATGTTAAAGTATTGTAATGTATGAGGGAAACTATGAGGACTTTAAAAAATGGTTTGATACTCATTAAAGTAATGGTACCACACTAAGAGGCTAGGCATTGGCATTTGGCATAGATGAGAATTATAGAGCTGGATATGTGAAGTTAAATGTATTATCACCTCTTGTTCACCAAACCTTCTACCTCAAAATTGGATTTATTTTACTTATTATACAAATGGAATGAATTTATTTTACCTAATATACTAATGGAACGTTTCATTGTTTGTCCCATCCCCTTCAAGGTCTTTCTAACTTCTGCCCCCAACCCACTGACATTTCCTTTCTTGGTTCCGCCATCTTACCCACTCAGGTCTTGGGTCTAGCTCAGGGCTGAAGGCTTTTTTTTTTTTTAAGATTTTATTTAGAGGGGGCGGAGCAAGATGACGGAGGAGTAGGAGACCTAGGTTTCGTCTGGTCTCAGGAATTCAGCTGAATAGGGATCAAACCATTCTGAACACCTACGAACTCAACAGGAGATCGAACAGGAGAGTAGCAACAACTCTCTGAACAGAGAAGCGACCACTTACTGGAAGGTATGACGTGCGGAGAAGTGAATCCGAGGTGATATTCGGGAGGATAGATGGCGGGGGAGGGGCCTCCGCCGGCCGCTTCTGGCAAGTGCTAGAGCTGCGGAGCACAAAATCGGACCTTTTAGAAGTTGGCTCGGCGGAGGGACGTCGCTGCAGTGGCTAAGCGGGGGGTGGAATCCTCCCGGGACAGTGTGGTCTCAGGACCCTTGGGGTCACAGAGAGACCAGGGGTGCCTGAGTGCGCCAGAGCTCCCGGGTATCAGAGCGGGAAAGCCGGCTGCAGAGACGGAGCAGAGTCGCGGGCTCTCAGCTTGGGGTTGTCATAAACTGTGATCTGAGGCCCAGTCGGGGCACGGCTCCCCCAGCAGGGACCGAACAAGCAGCAGATCTTGGGAGACTCCCCTTCCTTCCCGGGGAGGAGCGGTGCGGGAACGCACTGCAGGGATCTGCTGGGTTTGGAGACTCCATGCAACGCTCGATCACAGGCCGGGTGAGCACGGAGTGCGGCCGGAGACCGGGGACACGGAAGTGACTGCTTTTCTCTGGGGGCACACTGAGGAGTGGGGCCCCGAGTTCTCAGCTCCTCTGGGCGGAGATTGGGAGGCCACCATTTCTGCCCTGGTCCTCCAAAGCTGTACCGAGAGCTTGCAGGGAACAAAAGCTCCTGAGAGCGGACCGGAGCAGCTTCCTTAGCCCGGACCAACAAGGGCGGGGCAATTCCGCCTCCAGCAAAGACATTTGGAAACCACGGCAACAGGCCCCTCCCCCAGAAGATCAGCACAAACAGCCAGCAAGCCAAGACCATGTTGATTGATCAAGGAGAACGGGAGAACTCCAGCACTAGGGGAATACTGCACATAGATTCATGGCTTTTTTTTTTTTTTT
>NW_027397072.1:86110163-86111850 GCF_003265705.2 Callorhinus ursinus
TTTTTTTTCTTAAATCTTCTTTCTTTTTTCAAACAACTTCTCTTACCAAGTCCTTTTATAAAATCTTTTATAATTTTCATCTTTACAGTCATCTTCCATCCCTTCATTGTATCAACCCTTATTTTGTACATATATGTCTTTCTTCCTTTAAAATTTTAGGAGGCACTTTTTTCTAACAGACCAAAATACGCCCAAAATCTAGTGTGTGGCACTGATCTATGCACTAGCCTGATCATATTTGATCATATTCTGCTTTTTTTTGTATTGTTTTGTTTTTATCTTTTTTTTTCTTTCTTTTTCTCTTTCTTTTTTCTTTCTTTCCCTTTCTTTTCCCCTGGTTTCAGGTCTTTTCTGATTGGTATACAGTATATTTGCTGGGGACGTTGTAAACCTGTTAGCATTTTGTTCTCTCATTCATTTATTCTCCTCTGGACAAAACGACAAGATGAAAGAAATCACCTCAGCAAAAAGAACAAGAGGTAGTACCGTCAGCCAGGGACCTACTCAATACGGACATTAGTAGGATGTCGGACCTAGAGTTCAGAATCATGACTAAAGATACTAGCTGGGCTTGAAAAAAGCGTGGAAGTTATTAGAGAAACCCTTTCTGGAGAAATAAAAGAACTAAAATCTAACCAAATCGAAATCAAAAAGGCTATTGATGAGGTGCAATAAAAAATGGGGGCACTAAATGCTAGGATAAATGAGGCAGAAGAGAGAATCAGCGATATAGAAGAACAAATGATGGAAAATAAAGAGGCTGAGAAAAAGAGAGAGAAACAACTACAGGATCACGAGGGCAGAATTTGAGAGATAAGTGATACGATAAGACGAAACAACATTAGAATAATTGGGATCCCAGAAGAAGAAGAAAGAGAGAGAGGGGCAGAAGGTATATTGGAGCAAATTATAGCAGAGAACTTCCCTAATGTGAGGAAGGAAACAGGCATCAAAATCCAGGAGGCACAGAGAACCCCTCTCAAAATCAATAATAATAGGTCAACACCCCGACATCTAATAGTAAAACTTACGAGTCTCAGAGACAAAGAGAAAATCCAGAAAGCAGCTCGGGAGAAGAGATATGTAACCTACAATGGTAGAAACATTAGATTGGCAACAGACCTATCCACAGAGACCTGGCAGGCCAGAAAGGACTGGCAAGATATCTTCAGAGCACTAAACGAGAAAAATATGCAGCCAAGAATACTATATCCAGCTAGGCTATCACTGAAAATAGAAGGAGAGATAAAAAGCTTCCAGAACAAACAAAAACTAAAGGAATTTGCAAACACGAAACCAGCCCTTCAAGAAATATTGAGAGGGGTCCTCTAAGCAAAGAGAGAACCTAAAAGCAGCAAAAAGCAGAAACGAACACAGACAACAGAGAGTTAACAGTCACCTTACAGGTAATACAATGGCACTAAATTCGTACCTTTCAATAGTTACCCTGAATGTAAATGGGCTCAATGCCCCAATCAAAAGACACAGGCTATCAGATTGGATTAAAAAACAAGACCCATCCATATGCTGTCTGCAAGAGACTCATTTTAGACCCAAAGACACCCCCAGATTGAAAGTGAGGGGGTGGAAAACCATTTACCATGCTAATGGACACCAAAAGAAAGCTGGGGTGGCAATCCTTATATCAGACAAACTAGATTTTAAAACAAAGACTGTAATAAGAGAT
>NW_027397072.1:86116850-86383769 GCF_003265705.2 Callorhinus ursinus
CACACAAAAATAGACTCCAAATGGTTGAAAGACCTAAACGTGAGACAGGAGTCCATCCAAATCCTAAAGGAGAACACAGGTAGCAACCTTTTCGACCTTAGCCGCAGCAACTTCTTCCTAGAAACATCGCCAAAGGCACGGGAAGCCAGGGCAAAAATGAACTATTGGGATTTCATCAAGATAAAAAGCTTTTGCACAGCAAAAGAAACAGTCCACAAAACCAAAAGACAACCGACAGAATGGGAGAAAATATTTGCAAACGACATATCAGATAAAGGGCTAGTATCCAAAATCTATAAAGAACTTATCAAACTCAACACCCAAAGAACAAATAATCCAATCAAGAAATGGGCAGAAGACATGAACAGACATTTCTCCAAAGAAGACATCCAAATGGCCAACAGGCACATGAAAAAGTGCTCAACATCGCTCGGCATCAGGGAAATCCAAATCAAAACCTCAATGAGATACCACCTCACACCCGTCAGAATGGCTAAAATTAACAAGTCAGGGAACGACAGATGTTGGCGGGGATGTGGAGAAAGGGGAACCCTCCTACACTGTTGGTGGGAATGCAAGCTGGTGCAACCCCTCTGGAAAACAGTATGGAGGTTCCTCAAACAGTTGAAATTAGAGCTACCGTTCGATCCAGCAATTGCACTACTGGGTATTTACCACAAAGATACAAATGTAGGGACCCGAAGGGGTACATGCACCCCAATGTTTATAGCAGCAATGTCCACAATAGCCAAACTGTGGAAAGAGCCAAGATGTCCATCGACAGATGAATGGATAAAGAAGATGTGGTATATATACACAATGGAATATTATGCAGCCATCAAAAGGAATGAGATCTTGCCATTTGCAACGACGTGGATGGAACTGGAGGGTGTTATGCTGAGTGAAATAAGTCAATCAGAGAAAGACATGTATCACATGACCTCACTGATATGAGGAATTCTTAATCTCAGGAAACAAACTGAGTGTTACTGGAGTGGTTGGGGGTGGGAGGGATGGGGTGGCTGGGTGATAGACATTGGGGAGGGTATGTGCTACGGTGAGCGCTGTGAATTGTGCAAGACTGTTGAATCACAGATCTGTACTTCTGAAACAAATAACGCAACATATTTTAAGAAAAAAGAAAAAGAAGAAGATAACAGGAGAGGAAGAAAAGGGGAGTATGTCAGAGGGGGAGACGAACCATGAGAGATGATGGACTCTGAAAAACAAACTGAGGGTTCTAGAGGGGAGGGGGGAGGGGGATGGGTTAGCCTGGTGATGGGTATTGAGGAGGGCACGTTCTGCATGGAGCACTGGGTGTTATGAACAAACAATGAATCATGGAACACTGCACCAAAAACTAATGATGTAATATATGGTCATTAACATAACAATAAAAAATAAAAAAAAAGATTTTATTTATTTATTTGACAGAGAGAGAGAGAATGAGAGAGAGAGAGAAGGAAGGAGCACAAGCAGGGGGAGCAGCAGAGGGAGAAGGAGAAGCAAGCTCCTTGCTGAGGAGGGACCCCAGTGGGGGGCTCGATCCCAGGACCCTGGGATCATGACCTGAGCCGAAGGCAGATGCTTAACCAACTGAGCCCCCCAGGTGCCCCAGCTTTTTCTTTTAATTGAAGTAGTGTTGACACACAATGTTATGTTCATTTCAGGTGCACAACATCGTGATTGAACAGTTCTATACATTATACTATGCTCGACATGCCAAGTGTAATCACCGCCTGTCACCAGGAAACAGGATTAGAGTATTATGGACTACCTTCCCTGTGCTGTACTTTCCATCCTCATGACTTATTTGTTTAACTGGAAGTTTGTACCTCTTAGTCCCCTTCACCTATTTCTCCCATCCCTCCCACCCACCTCCCTTCTGGCAACCACCAGTTTGTTTCTGTGCATTTATGAGTCTGTTGTTTTTTTTGTTATTGTTGTTGTTGTTGTTCATTTGTTCATTTGTATACAGTCAGGCAGAGAAAGACAGATGCTGTATGATTTCACTTATATGGGAAATTTAGGGCTAGAAGTCTTTTTTTTAATATCTTATTTATTTGACAGAGAGAGAGAGAGCACAAGCAGCGGGGACAGCAGGCAGAGGGAGAGGGAAGCAGGCTCCCCGCTGAGCAGGGAGCCGGATGAGGGACTAGGGCTGAAATTCTTGACATTTGACCCAAAGCGGGTCTGCAAGTTCCCTGACCTCTTCCATGCCCTGCACTCTGTCTGCTCTTGCCCTTTTCCAGATCCTATGTCTTCTCTGCTGCTACTTCCTGACAGGAGATATTTTCATAAATTCAAGTAAGCATTCCCATTATGCTGGGGAAAGTTGTGTATGGAAGGGTGTCTGTATTTATTAGGTTATGCACAAAGGTGCCTGCAGTCGGGCGGCTCTGCAGCAGCACTGGGTGACGGTGGCCATCCCGTGCTCAGTGGCTCTACCCTGCAGTGCTCTTTCCCTTCTCCCATCCTCTCTCTAGAGTGTGTCCGTCACCTCCACTGTCAGCAGCTTCCTGGTGCTGGTCCTTTAACATTGAACCGCGACACACTAGTTTCCCCACTGTTCGCCTATATCTTTTGTTGTTTTTTTTCCCAGTTCTGGATTTAAAGTTTATTAAGCTCACATCCCATTAGAAATTGCATCAACAAATGCTTCGCTGTGTAGTCAAACAGGCTGCGTTGCAAGCTCTGTTCGGTTTTAGTGACTGAGCTGAAAAATCTTGAAAAACAACATTCCCAACTTTTTTGCAGCTTGCAGTACTTATGATAGCAAATATATTGTCTTTCATTTTGTTGAGGGTCAAGAGACAAAAGACATTAAAATACATTGGATCTGATGTGACTTCTCTGCTCAAGACTGCAAGATTAATGAACATTAATTAATTAATGTGCAGATTGCGATAAACTCATGCCCCCTTCTTTTCTCTTTTTGTCACCCTCCTCCCCACATTTTAGGCTTGTGTTTTATTCATTTACTTAGTATTTCTATTCCCATAGCCCACTCCCCACCCACCCACCATGGCAAACTATTCCAGGGTGTTTGGGGAGATTCACATTGTTTTGCATCAATCTTGTAAATTATGTATAATTGTTTATGCATATAAATCTTAAATTAATGTGAATAGCAAATTGACATTAAATAGATTGATCTGATTCTCAACTTCCCCCCCCCCCCCGCCCAGTACTCCATTTTCCAGATCCAGCTATACTGGGATGCACACAGCTGATTTGCTTCTTCTAGATGCTATGTAGTGCTCCATCATGCAGAGTCAAGTTGGAGGTGCTGGCTCCCTGCACTTGGACACATAGCCTGCCTCCCCCTCCCACCATGGTAACTGGGTCTGTAACACCTTAGGTGGTCTTATTGCCCACTGTTGCACAGGCTTTTGTAAAATTCTTAAAATATTTTCAAAGGAAAGTTCATTTTAGTTCACTTAAGATTTCATAGTCCTCCAAATCAAAATAGTGAATAGAACGTTGGAATTTTAAAGATCGATGCAAACAAGCAAATCAGAGTACAACCATGTAACCCTGAAGATCACTTAATATAGTGGTCAGTCCTCACAACGAGTTCACCAGTCCTTAACTGTGTCCAGGTCCCATCCAGCCTTATCCAAAGAAAAGCCATAAGGGTTATTAAAAACATTTGTTTTCAACTTCGTTATTTTTTCACCTAACTGCTTCTGGTGGGGTCTATGTCTGCCTAAGGAACCTTTCTTATCCTCCTGACCATCACTAACACGTTTCTGTCTTACTCCTGTGCTCTCAGGTCTGTTCTGAGCAATGAGAGGTGGGGCTGGTCTTGCAAAGTATCTTCCCAATGGGACATTTGCATGAGTGAAAGGGACACTATGCAAAGTGGGCCAATAGAGAAATTCTGGGTTCTTTGAAGCAGGAGAGGAGTGGGGAGGGTCACTCTATTGAAAGCTGAATGGCTAATTTGAGCCCAGGGTTTATATATTTAACAACTTGGTTTACAGCACCTTCCAGACCAAAATGCATGCGGAGGAAAGTTCAGAGGCTGGGACAAAGTCTGTTGGAGGACTGTTTCCGTCAGAGTCAGCTGTCCCTCCCATCACATCACACAAGTGGCTGCCAGCTCCCCTGTTTTAGGTATTCTCATCACTGCCATCCTCCTCCCTTTCTGGGTCCTCCAGCTCTGGGGGACATGGGCCTTGCTGACACTCTGCAATCCTCAGAAAGAGCGAGAACGGGGAGGGGATCCGGGAGACACTCAGCTGTGGGCTCCCTCTGGACTTGAGCCCGGGAATAAGCGTGCTTGTGCTTGTTTCTGTGTGTCTGCATTGTCTTTCTTTCTCCCACAGCCCTGATTAGAACTGAGGGCAGGTTGGCTGAGGGGTCCAAGGTGGCACAGCAGTCTGGGGGGAAGTAGACGGCTTACCAGAGTAGCTTAATCTCTGTCCAGCTGGATTGAGTTTCAAGAGTCACACATCTCTTTTCATTTCTTAGAATCTCATTCTCAAAACCCAATTATTTTTCATCATTTCATAAAAACCACCAGGACACATCCCTAAAACAATGGAAACCTGATACATTATTCCTGTCTGGTTAATCAAGCTTTGGGTTTGTCTAGATTTGTCAAACATTAGAAATACCTTCTATAGGAACTGATTAATCTCTGTCTTCACAAAAATGGCTTTTCTGTCAAATTGCACAAATAATGCCTGCTTTTTTAAAAAAGTGATTTCTTTATATTGAGAAAGGTCTTTGGATCAGCTCTCTTATTTTCAATGTTAATTTAGAGACCCAAAGCTTTATCAATTCTCTCTAAACCTATGACTGAAGATTTACTTGTATATTTCCTGGTCTTCAATGCTGGGTTGGAGAGTGCGTCAGGTGTGAATTCCTTGGCTCACTTGAAAAGGGCATAAGGGGGGTGGGGGGACCTGGGTGCCTCAGTTGGTTAAGCGTCCACTCTTGCTTTCGAATTGGGTCATGATTTCGGAGTCCTGGGATCAAGGCTTTTGTGGGGCTCTGCACTGAGTGCAGAGTCTGTCCCTCTCCTTCCCCTCACTTGTGCTCTCTCTCTCTCTCAAATAAATAAAATCTTTTTAAAAAAAGACACAAATGGGATCATGCACACTGGGTACTTGGTCTTAGGGATGGTGTAACAGTGATAACTGAACTGATTTGTCTTTTTCCATCTGGCAGCAGTTATGAGTGACTTTTTTTCTACTCTCCAAATCTTACCAGATATATTTGGGACTTCCCAAGAAGGGTCCAAACATGTATCCTTGGGCAATAGGAAACATCCACCATTTCTTTTCTTTTTTAAATTTAATTTAATTTAATTTTATTATGTTATGTTAGTCAACATACAGTAAGTACATCATTAGTTTTTGATGTAGTGTTCCATGATTCATTCTTTTCATATAACAACCAGTGCTCTGTGCGGTATGTGCCCTTCTTAATACCCATCACTGGGCTAACCCATCCCCCCACCTCCCTCCCCTCTAAAACCCTCAGTTTGTTTCTCAGAGTCCATAGTCTCTCATGGTTCATCTCTCCCTCCGATCTCCCCCCTTCATTTTTCCCTTCCTTCTCCTAATGTCCTCCATGCTATCCCTTATGATCCACAAATAAGTGAAACCATATGATAATTGACTTTCTCTGCTAGACTTTTTTCACTTAGCATAATCTCCTCCAGTCCCATCCATGTTGATGTAGAAGTTGGGTATTCGTCCTTTCTGATGGCTGAATAATATTCCATTGTATATATAGACCACATCTTCTTTATCCATTCATCTGTTGAAGGGCATCTCGGCTCTTTCCACAGTTTGGCTATTGCGGACATTGCTGCTATGAACATTAGGGTGCATATGGCCCTTCTTTTCACTACATATGTGTCTTTGGGGTAAATACCCAGCAGTGCAATTGCTGGGTCATAAGGTAGCTCCAGTTTTAATTTTTTGAGGAACATCCACACTGTTTTCCAAAGTGGCTATACCAACTTTCATTCCCACCAACAGTATAGGAGGGTTCCCCTTTCTCCACAACTTCTCCAACATTTGTTTTTTCTTGCCTTGTCAAATTTTGCCATTCTAACTGGTGTAAGGTGGTATCTCAGTGTGGTTTTGATTTGAATTTCCCTGATGGCTAATGATGATAAACATTTTTTTCACGTGTCTGTTAGCCATTTGTATGTCTTCTTTGGAGCAGTGTCTGTTCATGTCTTCTGCCTATTTTTTGATTTGTTTATTTGTTTTTTAGGTGTTGAGTTTGAGAAGTTCTTTATAGATCTTGGAAATCAGCTCTTTGTCTGTAGTGTCATTTGCAAATATCTTCTCTCATTCTGTGGGTTGCCTCTTTGTTTTGTTGACTGTTTCCTCTGCTGTGCAGAAGTGTTTTATCTTGAGGAAGTCCTGAAAGTTCATTTTTGTTTTTGTTTCACTTGTCTTTGGAGATGTATCGTGAAAGAAGTTGCTGTGGCCTATGTCAAAGAGGTTACTGCCTATGTTCTCCTCTAGGATTTTGATGGATTCCTGTCTCACATTGAGGCCTTTCATCCATTTTGAGTTTATCTTTGTGTATGGTGTTAGAGAATGGTCGAGTTTCATTCTTCTGTATATAGCTGTCCAATTTTCCCAGCACCATTTATTGAAGAGACTGTTTTTTTTTTCCATTGCATATCTGTTCCTGCTTTGTCGAAGATTATTTGATAATAGAGTTGAGGGTCTATATCTGGGCTCTCTATTCTGTTCCATTGGTCTATATGTCTGTTTTTGTGCCAGTACCATGCTGTCTTGGTGATCATTGCTTTGTAATATAGCTTAAAATTAGGCAACGTGATGCCCCCAGCTTTGTTTTTCTTTTTCAACATTTCCTTGGTGATTCAGGGTCTTTTCTGATTCCATACAAATTTTAAGATTGTCTGTTCCAGCACTTTGAAATAAAAGGTATTTGAATTGGCAAAGAAGAAGTCAAACTCTCTCTTTTCGCAGATGACATGATACTTTATGTGGAAAATCCAAAAGACTCCACCCCCAAATTACTAGAACTCATACAGCAATTCAGTAATGTGGCAGGATACAAAATCAATGCACAGAAATCAGTTGCTTTCTTATACACTAACAATGCAACTGTAGAGAGAGAAATTAGAGAAACAATTCCATTTACAATAGCACCAAAAACCATAAGATAAACCTAACCAAAGAGGTAAAGGATCTATATTCTAGGAACTACAGAACACTCATGAAAGAAATTGAAGAAGACTCAAAAAGATGGAAAAACAGTCCATGCTCATGAATCGGAAGAATAAACACTGTTAAAATGTCTATGCTGCCCAGAGCAATCTATACCTTCAACGCCATCCTGATCAAAATTCCAATGACATTTTTCAAAGTGCTGGAACAAACAATCCTAAAATTTGTATGGAATCAGAAAAGACCCCAAATCATCAAGGAAATGTTGAAAAAAAATCCACCATTTCTTGTCCCTTCCCTTTGGTGATGCATCCTGGTGAGCTGGGAGAATTCCTTCTCACAACCCTGCAGGGGGTGCTTGCTCTCCCCTGTGCCCTTTCCTGTGGGGGCCTCTGACCTTGGACTATGCCAGAAACCCTGTCGCTGGTGACCCTGGGCGGATGCTCCCTTCTGACATAAAAACTCACATCTGTGCCATACCACCACCACGATCCAAAAGGAAGACTGTGCACAGTCCCAAAGTGCCCCAGAGATTTGAGTGCCTAAACTGATTTTGGTTTCTCTTTGCAGCTCTTCTTTTCAGAGAGCTCAGATGGAAGTCTGTAGAGATTGGCCTAAGGGCCAAGCTTCTGGCAGACATCACATTGTTGTTCTCAATTCGTCTGCTCTCAAACATATACGTGTGCTTACACACACACATACATACGTCCACTGTTTCCATTGGAGGTTCTTTCTCCCACTCTGGGCCACAGTGCACACACAGTGCTTATCCGCACATGTCCTGGAGAACTGCATTGGGCTTCAACCCTGGATCTGTCACTTATTCACTGTATGGCCTTAGGTGAATTTCATAGCCATTCTGGGTCTTAGGCTCCCTACCTGTAAAGTGTGGATAATAAGAGTACTTACCTTATAAGGTTGTCCCAAATTTTAAATTGCTTATCCCATATACATAGAACTTAGAACAGTGCCTGATTTATAGTAAGTCCTCAACGATGTTAACCACTGTTACTCTACACGCATCCACTCCCTCCTAGAGTTCTAAAATGAACCCATTTGTATTATATGATCTTCGTAATAGAACTGGGATTGAAAATACAAATCCTGGAGGATTCGACTAGGAGAGATTTAGCAAAAAGCTAAATCAATTGACAGAAAAAGCACTTTGTAAAGACCTCTGTTAATTTCAGAATTGCAGTAATTGAAGAAAGGGAGAATTACATTTATCTTGCTTGGCAAGTAATACCAACAGTATTGTAGCAAATGCTATAGAATAAGAATGACATCACTACAATGATGACTTTTAAAATTTCAATGAAATAAAAATATTACTATTGAACTGCCAACTACTTGTGAGATTTTGAGTTCTACCTCTGCAGTCCTTCCTGTGTTCTATGGTGTGCTGTGATGAATTATACAAGATGGGTCATCAAGAGACATGAACTGAGGCTATGTAAGAGCTCTGCCATTAGATCAATGCACTTGGTTCCTCTGAGCTTTCATTTGTTTGGCAAAAGTTGGTAATAATGACATAACAGCTGCTACACAGACCTCACAGGGAGGTTGTGCAGGTCAGATGAGGGCATGTATATGACTATGTTTCTTAAACATGAGTTTTTTTAGAAGAATTGTCCTCAGATCATGCTTTTATCTTGCTACTTCTTCACTAGAAACATTCTATCTCCCCCCGCTTTTTAAAATATTTTATCTATTTATTCATGAGAGAGAAAGAGGCAGAGGGAGAAGCAGGTTCCCCAAGGAGCAGGGAGCCTGATGCGGGCCTTGATCCCAGGACCCTGGGATCATGACCTGAGCTGAAGGCAGACACTTAACCATCTGAGCCACCCAGGCATCCGTATCTCCCCCCTTTTTAAAATAAAAGTCAAATCTGTAATCCCTACCCCAGCCTCCAAGACCTTCAATAATGAGACCCTCACTGTCTCTTTGACCATGTGGCCCCAGTCAACCCACTCATCCCATTGTTCCCTCTTATTCAGCTGAACACACCCTTTAAATGCTTCCCATGTGCCACACTGCTCTGCAGTCATTATTTATCTTCTTTACAAAGTTCTCTTCCCTACTCGATCAGCATGAATGATATCGTTAACCATTGGCCATCCAAAGTGTTTTGCATTAGTGTCACACAACAAGAATGTATTTTTATTCCCTATGCTTCGTACATGGGGAAACTGAGGCTCGGGGGAGCCCAAGCCAGTGCAGTCGGTTATAGATACAGCTGAGGGCTAACCACAGCCTCTCTGGGGCTGGAGAACACACTCAGAACCACCACCTTTTATTGTCTGTGCAGATTGTCCTGAATACAACCTCATCGGTTCTTTATGAAACTCCGTGTTTGCTGAACATCTCTCCTCTGCCGGGTGGGAGGAATGCCAAAGGTCAACCAGAACACACTCTGCTGTGTGCTGGAGACTCTTCTGATGTGGGAGATGAGAGTTCCCTGTATTTCAAGGTGGCCCATAATTCAATGGACTACCTTGCTATAATCACAGAAAAGAGTTTCCTCCTAGAGAACACATCCTTTTCTTGGTTAAAAAGTTCTAAATCTGTCTTCCTTAATAATAATGAATCCACTTCACCACTCCTTTCTATGGTAAGCTTTTTAAATAGCTGAAGGCTCTCGTAAATTTTCTCATTAAATATGCTCTTATATTTTGAACGCCAATTTTGAGCCAGATACTCTATTAAATAATAACAAGAAAGCTAATGGCTGACATTTATTGAATATGTCCTGTGTGCCTGGCATCTGCTATGGCTTTTCACATATTAGTTTGTTAAATCCTCAGCATACCCCATCTGAGGACCTAACCACCAGATGTCTTCTGTTATCGGTGTCACTCACTCCTCAACTGGCCTGACCATGAACATGATACCCAGATAGGAGAAGAGAGTCAACAAAGGATGGGGCCCGGATTCCTTGAGTTCTGGACTCCTACGGCTATTGCCACCAACTGAGATTCCACTGACCTTCCTAAAAGGCATATCCCACACCTCTTCTAATAAAACTCAGACCCGTACCGCTCTCTGGCCAAGGCTCTCCTTTGTCAAGCACTGTGCATGGAGTACTTTCCATGCATTTTCTTAGTGCTTGAATTTTACAAATGGAAAAAAGAGACTCCGGAAAATTAAGAACAGAGTCTGAGGTGATGTAGGGCTGCAGATCTAGGATTACAAACAAGGCTGACCCCCCAGCTGCTCCGAGGAATCCGTCCTCTGCCTGTCCTGCACAGCTGAGTTGTCCGGCTTAATAACGATGAAGCCTTCTGCCTTTTCTGACTGCTTCCTGGATGTTAGCATTTCCATACACTCTCAAAGACAGGTTTTTGCTCCTTGCAGATATTTTTCTGTGCGAGCATCCCCCCCCCCCCATTATCCACAAGAAGCAGAGCGGTAGGCAGGAAACAAGGACATAGTAAATGTCTGTTTATTGGAATTAAGGAAATAGTGCTGTGCCCTGCTTTCCTTTGTTTTATATGCAGAGAAAAGTCACTGTCTCAATCTCTAGCTCAATGATATATGTTCAGAAAGAAAGGTAAAATTTTAAGACTACGTATTAGTATGGGTCAGTTTCTCCAGAACGGTCTCTTTTTTACTGCGTTAATAACTTGCTAGCATTTTAGAAGACACAGAGGTGCTAATAAGGCACTAATCACTCCCTCCCAGACACCCTTTTAAACAACTAATTATGACTAACAGCTATGAAGCTATATCAGCTTTAAAACCTAATTAATTCAACCTATGAAGAAAATGATTAATGAATATAGTCTGTACATAACTTAATAAGAAAAGGTCACGGTGGCTATCGAGAGTAAGATGTTGAAAATGTTGCCAATTGCGAAATGGTTTTAGTTCAATCTGTTATTTGAAATAAAAAGGGATGTCTTCATATCTCGTTTTTATATACAATCTGGAGATTCAGCCGGCACTCAACTCCCAAGGCCAAGGGAATCTTTGAAAATGTAAGCATTTCTCTCCTTGGAACAGTCAAGGATTTCTTTCTCTCTGTAGGGTTGGTACCTCATTTGCAAGTTTTAAGAGAGCTTTGCAAGCTTGAAGGGTTTGGGACTCTGGGGCAGGAATGAACCAGGAACTCACGTTTGTCCCCCTTGATACCACCATCTAGATTTTGTGCCTGCTTAATGTACTTTTCAACGACTGATTGCATAACTGCCCTTTGGCTACATATTAACTATTTTTTGACTTCGGGAGTTCTCCCAGTTTCAGAGACATGCTTGCTGTTAAGTTTCCACAGTGTTTTTGAATGATAACATAGCAGCAGCATACAAAAGTTAATAGGAAAATATCTTTTTCTAAAAGAATTGAATGAATGCAGTATTTTTCCTTTATGCTTTGGATTTTGTAATAGCTTTCCAATCACACTGGTCTTGAAAGATAATTCACACAGCTAATAGGTGGATGTGCCCAGGGCTCACAACACAGAGCACGCTGCCTTTCCTGCTGCCTCCGTTCTGTCCTGTTTGTAGCCATCCAAATTCCACTGTCTTGCCACCAACATCTAAGGTGGAGCCCATGTCCCACAGTAGGGGCCCCCACGGAGGAGGGCTGCATCAGTGTTGTGTACACAGTGGTGTTCCCCCTGGGTGCCGCCATCTCCCCCCGGGCCGCCGCTGCCCTGCCAGGCACCTTCTCTCTGGCTGGGGGTCCCTGGTAGCTTCTGTTCAAATGGAGAATGTGTTGATGATTCCCTTCTACCGGAGCTCAAGAGATATGCTCAGGAAACAAATCTTAGGCCACTTCTGTGATACCCAGGCCAATAAGTTGTCACTAAAAAAACATTTCCTCCATAACCTTGAAATTTATTAATCAGTATTCTCAGATTCGGTGTATGCCATATTTGGAATTATCTGCTTCACTCCTTCAGCATTTGGTAGCTCTATCAATAATTAGTCTCTGCTACTGCTTTAGTCCTTTTCCAGGTTAGCCTGGAAGATTCTGGTAATGATTTGCTTGTCAGTGTTTGCTACTGGGTCTTCATTCACACACAGGATGGCCAACTTTTATATAACTATCATCTTTATGGTAGTTAAACATAAAAAATGCAGGTGCATTTTACTGTGTGCCTATATATACACATATGTGCAATCACAACACCCTGTGTTTATCAAAGTATAAGAACCTTACCTTTTACCTGCAGGTTCAATATTTAGCTACTGGCAGATCGCTAAATTCTTGAGGGTGGATAATATGCTTAACCCTATAAGCCACAGCACTGGCACATTGTTTGCACTATAAAAAGATGTCAAGTGAATCCTTTGACTGTCAAGATAAAAAGAATTCCATTCTTGCTCATATAATAGTGTCTAGGGGCATGAATTAGAGCCAAACTTCTTAGGTCTGAATCCCGGTTCTGCCCGAATTCGCTGCATAATGGTGAGCAAGTTATGAGCTTGTTTTGCCTCACTTTTCTCCTTTATAAAATTGGGAGAGTACAAGGACATATATCATAGCCTTGTAAAGATTTAATGGCTTAATACTTGCACAGCACTGAACACATTGCCCGATAAGCATAAGAGCTCAAAACTGTGAGCTCTTGGGTTACTAATTCTCATGGGATTAGTAGTTAATCTACTGAGAGTTATGGTCAAGAGCAGGAAATTACATTTAAGCAAACCATAATGAGGATGCTGAACCAGATCTGCAAATCTTAAAGGAGTTTAACCCTCCCCCCAAAATCAACAGGACAACACAAACAGGCTGGGGTCAACCCTATACCCTACAAAGTCCTCCTTTCTTTTCTTTTCTACCAGGACAATTAATCATTAGCTAAGAGAGAAGACTGCAAGTCACTCTCACCTTATTAGTCAAAAGCTGGGTGTTAGTAGGCCAGACAGACTCTGACAAGCAGACCCTCACTGCTCAAGCTTCTGTTACCTATTAGAAATGATCTCATTACTTTCCAACCAATAAAAGTTAAATATTTTAGAAACTGAAAACGTGGGTCTTTTCCTATCTTACACTTTATACCAAGCAAGGAATGGCTGCTTTCTGCATCAAAGCCATTAATCCACCATCCCAAAAGTCTGAAAAATCTATCCTGACACGAGAAGCCTAAAATAATCAACTTCTTTGGGAGCAAAATCAGTGGAGTACAGTCTAATGCATATTTTATATCTTAGTTTCATCTACGCACTAGTATAAACCTTTAATCCTCAATCTTCCCTCTCATTTAGGGAGTGCTTGTGGAAAGTTTTCAAAATCAGGATTATATGGCCTAATACTAAAAGTGGTCGATGCTTTCAAAGCATTTAGCTATTTGCACTGCAAGAGAATTGGGTTGCTTCAGCACTCAGTAAGTGCCAGATCCTGGTGATGCAAGCTATGTTTTATTGGGCAGTTAAGTAGGAGATTGGTTCTTACTCTTCCTGGAGTACCCACCTGCAGTTGTTTGAAAAAGTTTTCCCCTCAGAGAATTAATGTGGCCACTTACAATATTTCAGCATCTACAGTTTCATCCTTCCAGATTAAAGCGGTGTTAGGAGAGGTTCACGGCCATGCTCTGTATCAAAAGGGAGTTGGATATATCTGCAGAGACTCTCAAACTTAACACTTTCTCCCTTCCCATCAATAAGGGAAGCTAATTTCACAGTACTAACTGGAAATGTTTTGGGCTCCTTTGTTTGGGATAATTCATCATGGAACATCTGGCTGACTCATCAATGCTTTGCAACTTCACATAACTTTCCAGTCTAAATTGCTTTAGATGTATCAGCATTTCTTTTGATTATTAATATGATGGACAAGTTTCATATCGTTTAGTGCCAATGCGAAGGAACTGTGAAATATGAAATTTGTTCTTGATGTGTCTAATGTTGCAAGAGTGAGGAACTCTCTTCTCCTGAAAGCTTTATTTCCCCTTTTGGTGAACTTGGCAGCATAAACATTTTGGTCTCCTTGATTATAGCATCTGGGTGAAATTACCGAGTTCTGCACTGAGCCGTTTGAGGATTTCTTTTAAAAACCTTTCTTATTTGGACATTTGTTCCTATATATTTTTATTGTTATTATTATTGTGCAACCATAAAAATGAGTTTGTGGTTGAATTCAGTTCAATAGAAGAGCAACAGACACTAAATGCATCAATTTTGATATAATTTGATAAGCAAATCAATCTTCCGTGAAGAAATGAGCTCTGCAATTTGGAGACTGGTGTCTATCAGGGAATAATCCACACAGCTTACAAAAACATGACTGCTATGGCATTTCCAAATGTTAAAAAATTATTTTGTACATGACATATTTGCCAAAACTCTCAAAACTTCAGGTTTGCTTAAAACAACATAAAATAAGAACATTAAAATTGGAACATAATGTGGGTAAATGAAGCAAAATAATGAAGAAAACAATGTGTGTCAATTGTAGTTATCAAATAGTAGCTTTATATGAGCAAAAAACTTTGGGCCTTCAGCTTTCTTTCAACCAAGACAAGTAGGAAATATGACAAATTATGTAACTCAAGTATCAGAAAAGAAACGTGGTTTTCCTTGAGAGAGACAAATATCTCTTTCTGAGTGGCTCCATGTAGCCATTGAGAATTTAAATCTTGACAAATAAATATATGTATTAAACCCACAAATTTATCCCTCAAACAACAATTGCCTGAATTACAAATAATAAGAAAAAACCTGAGGTGTTTCAGAAGGAGCTAATTAAAACCAGTTGGCAGAGTATATATGTATGAACTTGAAAGTAAATACATATATTTTGTTGCTAATCTTCTCTATGAATTAAATGGTATGGGTTGTCAGTTACAATACCATCATCTAATTATGGCATACTTATTGCACAGTCATTATAATAAATATGTAAATAGAATGGCAATTGCAGCTGTAATCTTATGTCATGTAGTTATGAATTTGTAGAGAGTGACTAGAATAATTCATGGTAAAGAATCTAGTTCAGATTTATAGATGGAGATTATCACTAAAATGGCAAAAAAATCTAAACTTTTCATTAACCTTTTCATTACACCTAGAAATAGTATAAATCATAATTGAGCTTGTATAGCACCACCACTGGTGGATTTAGAATAATTAACAGCCCTAGCTTCATATAAAAGAATCACCACCATCAGGACTCCTGCCCCGCTAGACTGTCTCCCACCCTTCCTCGTTTGCTGGTGTCCCAGGAAGCTGACCCCTACGTTGGGTTTGGCCAGTAAGGAAAACTGCCCAAGGATAAAATCATGGGGATGAAAGGCACAGCCCGAGTCTAGTCAATGGCCCTGTAATAGCATTGTATGGTGACAGATGGGAGCTACACTTGTGGTGAGTGTGGCATGACGTATAGAGTTGTTGAGTCACCATGTTATACGTTTGAGACTGATGTAACATGGTGTGTCAACTACACTTCAATAAAAATAATTAATTAAAAATTAAAAAAAATAAAATTCCACCATGGCTAGGTGCTCCATGCTATGTTTGACTAGATAACAATAATAAAAGTCAAACATTGACAGTTTTAATCACAAAAATGGTACAGATTCATCATTTGTCTTTCCTTCTCCCTCTCCCCTTCTGTCCTTCTTGGCCTCTTTTCTGGCTTCTTTGGTTTTGTATAAGAGGAAGTAGGAACCACAAGGCCAGGTTACATGGTGAGGCCATTTCCAGGACCTTCCTAATCTCCCTCACTCTCCCCAGTCACGCCTCCCCTTCTCAGTGTTTCCCTCACTGCTGTCTTCCAACTGTGCAGTTTTATTTCTTGCACTGGTTATGCTCTTCTGCATCACTCTTCTCGTCTTTTTTTTTTTTTTCACAAAATCTTTCCTGCCTGGCTTTGCTGGTCTCTGGCTCCATCTTTCACTTTCAGTTGACTATTCCCCTTCTTTCTAGGTCCCTGCTCTCTGTGTCTGAGGTGCCAGAGACCCCAAGTGCCACATGTTAATCTGGACCCTTCCACCTGCCATCTACGTAAACTCTCTCAGACTCAGTTTCTTCATGTTTAAGACAGGAATGATAATAGTGTATACTTCAAAGGATTTTGGTGAGGTTTAAATGAAACAGAGTGCAAAGTGTGTTGCAAAGTGTCTGACATGTTAGTTGTTATTTTTCTTATTATTTCCTTGACTTTTTAAAATTATTTCTGTCTCTATACAATAATTAAGATTAAGGAGACAAACTTAAAAAAACCCACAAGTTTTCAGTAATAAGTTTCAATATTGAGTTTAATGCCCTAATTAATGTCAGTCAGGATCCATGCAACAACAAAAAAAGGCCATATGGTTAACTCTAATTTGATAATTTTAGGAGAATTTAATAAAGGATTATTTACAAAAAAATGGTTATATCTATACCTACCTTATGTATATGACATCTTCTTTATCCATTCATCTATCAACAGACACTGTTGCTTCCATATCTTGGCTGTTGTAAATAATGCTATAATAAACATAGGGGAGAATATATCTTTTCAAATTAGTGTTTTCATTTTTTGGCGGGGGGTATTTTGTAAATTTTTGTAAATTCCCAGTAGTGGAATTGTTGGATCATATAGAGATCGACTTTCATTTTTTGAGGACCCTCCGTACTGTTTGCCATAGTGCCTTTATCAGTTTACATTTCCACCAGCAATGTATGAGGGTTCCCTCTTTCTCTGTATCCTCACCAACACTTGTTATTTCTTGTCTTTTTGATTCTAGCCATTCTGACAGGTGTAAAGTGACATTTCATTGTGGTTTTGATTTGATTTGATGATGAGTGATGTTGAGCATCTTTTCATGTCTCTCTTGGCCATCTGTATGCTTTCTTTGGAAAAATGTCTATTCGGATCCTCTTCCCATTTTTAATCAGATTTCTTTTTTATTTTTGGTGTGTGTTGTGTTGAATAAGTTCTTTATATTTTTTGGATATCAACCTCTTATCAGATATATCACTTGAAAATATCTTCTCCCAATCAGTAGATTGCCTTTTTGTTTTGTTTATTGTTTCCATCACTATGAAAAATCTTTTTATTTTGGTGTAGTCCCAATAGTTTATTTTTGCTTTTGTTTCCCTTGCCTGATAAGACATATCTAGAAAAATGTTGCTAAGGTTGATGTCCAAGAGATTACTACTTATATTTTATTCTTGAAGTTTTATGGTTTCAGGCCTCACATTTAGATCTTTAATCCACTTTGAGTTATTTTTGTGTATGTTGTAAGAGAGTAGTCTAGTTTCATTCTTTTGTAAGTAGCTGTCCAGTTTTCCCCGAACCATTTATTGAAGAGACTGTCTTTGCCCCATTGTATAATCTTGCCTCCTGTATCATAGATTAATTGTTTATACAAGCATGGATTTATTTCGGGGCTCTCTATTCTCTTCTATTGATCTATGTGTCTATGTTTGTGCAGGAGCATAGTACTTTAATTATTATAGCTTTGTAATATATCTTGAAATCTGAGACTGTGACACCTCCAGCTTTGTTCCTCTTTCTCAACATTCCTTTGGCTACTCAGAATCTTTTGTGGTTCCATTTTAAGATCATCTGTCCTAGTCTACCCTTAGTAGAATTCTAAATGAAAGGAAGTTCTGGTGGTAGGAAGCATATTTTCAAAGGAAATATACACCATCTCAAGCAACTGAATATTCACTTCCAAATTGCATAGATTGGTACACAGAAAGACATGGTGAAAACAATTACTGTCAGGGCTGCATTTTGTCCAGTTTTGAACTAGATTGTCTGGTATTTGAGCTTGCTACTGAGGAAAAAGTTTTAAAACTATTTCACAGTTGATGCTTGACATTTTCAAATCAAGAAAGTTTTTATTGTTATATTTTAACAGGAACATTAACGTTATTGCTCACTCTCTTGACTTCCACCATTTGCTATTATGACAGTTTGCTTATTAAGTAAAACTGGCACATAAGGAGTCTTCATACAATGTGCCAGGTATTTTTGTTAAATCCATCTGACAACCCTAGTGCATACCCTAATTGGAGTTGTGCCAGTTATTGATGATGGCAGGAGGCATAGCCCACTTCCCCTCAAAGCTACTACTACTGTATGCATTAACTGATGTCCCTTGCTTGGATTATCACACTAGCAATATGGCTGATTTCCTGCTTTGAGTACAGTGTCTTCTCCAATTAGCATCCAGGTTATGCCACTTCTTTGCTAAAAATCACCTGATAGCTTCTATCACAGTGGGAGACAATGTTGAAATCTTTATTATGCTTTAAAGGATCCTTCAATGATCTAGTCCTGCCTACTTTTCCAACCTCATTTTTGGCCACTGTCCCCTTAATCCATTTGGTCTTTTTCACCAGTAGTTGAAAGTTTCAAGCTTATTTCCAACTCTGGGTCTTTTCTCTTGCAGTTTTTTTCTGCCGGCAAATCTCTTTGTTTTGAGAGTTTCACGGCTGCCTCTTACATTTTAGTCAAGTCTCTCCTCAAATTTAACTTCTCTGGCTGCCTTATCTAAGATGCAGTTTCTTCTTTTGGCAGACCTGTGCTTTGTATTCCCCTTATGTGATTAATTATTTTTTCATAGCACTTATAATTATCTGATATTATGTTGTACATTTGTTAATTTATCACCTCTTTCCCATACTAAAATATAGCTTTATGAGGGCAAGGACTTTGCTGTTTTCATTGCTATGTCTTTATTACTGATACCTATTCATGGTGGATGCTCAATAAATATTTGTTGAATCAGTATCTATTGCTGAGTGTCACCACCCTTGAATCGTCAAGTGCAGTGAGAATATAAATAAAAGACATGTGTGTATGTGTGTGTATATATACATGTGAGTTTGTGTGTGGGTGTGTTTGTGATACCCCAGAACCATATACTGAAAAGACCTGAAATTATACCCCAATATCCCAATGGACACATCTTTTACCCATATATTGGTTTCTAAATTCCTTTCTTCACTTAGAGCACCAGAAAATCTTAAAGAAATGGCTGAATCCTAATCCGGAGAAGAAAAAGTATAATGTGAACTTGGAATATCTTGATATACCAGAAAGCAAGAAATGCTCCAAGACTAACATGAACATTTCAAAAAACACAGGGGCCGTGCTGAAGAGAGTTCCATTGGCCAAATTTGAAGAAATTAGAGCTTCAAAAAGAAGAAATACTATTATTTATTGAAACACATGTTCAAAGTGTCAAGGGGGATTGAGAGAGACAAAGAGAGAATATCTTTTATAATAGATCTCTTTTTTTTTTGCACCAGAATTTAATCAGATTTCAGGCATTTTACTTGATTATTCATTAAAATAAGCAAATAGACTAAAAAGTAGAAAATAATTTCTAAACGAGGGCTTGATAATATAACTGTAGGACTTGCTGGAGAGGATCCTTTCTTCACTCTTCAGCAGAACATTTCAAACTTGGGGATATGTGGAGTGCTTGGCATGATGCAGATTAGTAACTCTGGTGGGAAAACAGTACCAGTTGTGAAGCAGCAAATTGGCCAGTTACAGAGAACTGCCATGGGCTCCAAGAAGGTGAAATGTTCTCTGGGAGCCAGCCAGAGATAAGGTGAAGCTTGAGGGATTAGTTAGGTCCATGGTTTTACCACTCAATACCATTACTAGGATCCATATCCACCTTCACTCAACACGGCCTAGTTGTCGATGCTGAAAACATGGAGTTTCCAAATAACATTTTGTAATGGTGTGCTGTTAACTTGTAAAACTGGTACATATTTGCCTAGCGCCTTGGGGAAAAATGCATTTCCCCAGATGTGCTACCCTTCAGAATCCCAAATTACAAGGTGAGAAGGGGGAAAGCTCAAACTGGTGGTTAAGGGACTATGAGTTGCAGCTCCAGGCAACAATGGGTCCCCATTGTGTGCCAGCATTATCTGGGTGAATGTAAAGTGATGGTAATTTGCTCCTTTCTTCCTTGTCTGTAATTCAAAGAACACACTCTTAGAGCCAGAAGATGCATTATGCATCTTCTTAAAATGAACGACCAAAAATAACTCAGTGAGTAACCAAAGAAAGTAAAGATTATTAAGAATTCTATTTTTTTTCCTTTCTACACAAGTGCAATTTTTAAAAAAGGGAAAAAATAAAAATTGGCAGCCTTTCCCCACTGCTAATTAAAAAGAGTTATTTTAATGGCATGGAACAATATTTAGAAATAGTTATAGGATGAAGGAATGTGACAGAACTGAATGAATACCCACACTTCTTTATAACATAATCTAAACCCCACATGAATGCTTTAAAAGGCATTGAGTGGGCAAAACTCTAAATTGCCCTGATGTGTACTTCCCCATGCATTAAAATCATAATGAAGTGGAATTCTCAGAATATAGGTTGGTCTCATCATTGAATACTTTGGTAAACAGAATCCTTTTTTATTTCTATTTCATCTTTTCATTTCCTTTTATAGTGCAGTAACCGTTGTAAAAAAAAATTAGGATGCTTAGAGTAAGTGTGATCTAGTGACCATGAGTGGATTATGTGACAGTTCAGGATCTTGTAATTCCCCAGGGTTACCACTGCTCCTCTTCTCTCTGTGCAGTAATTATGCATGAGTGTGTGACTCTGGAAGGGGTAGGACATAAAACCAAAATGACTATTAAACTCAGGACAAGTCATGGACCTCAGTTCCTCACATGAACTGTTTTTCTTGGCATTTCTCTGTTTCTGCAGGTGAGCCAGATAACAAAATCATTTTTGCTGAGGCACTGCTTTCTATTCTGGCGGGTGCCCTGCTCACTGGTCCTATTCATCCTACCTTGTCTCTGGGGCACTGTAATATCTACCTGTCACAAACATCTTTACAACCCCATGTATTTCTCCTTATTTAACCTTCCCACTGTGAGAGGCTCAGCCAAATGTATAGGAAGGACGTCCACCTCAGTCTGAATTCCTGGTTTCAAAAACAATTTGCTCTACTTGGAAATCAATTCAATTGGGTTGCAAGAAAAATTCTTATTTAATCCCATTTATTATGTAATATGTCAAATCTTACCAGAAAAGTTAATAAATTGTTTACTGAGCTCCTATTTGCTATGGGTTATTAATAAAGAGTCATTAATATTCCTTAGTCATGGTGTAGATTTACAAATAAAGCCACAATTCTGTTAAGCTTTAGGTCCAAAGTCCTTTTTAGAGAAGGCTGCACTGTCTGTACATTTCCAAGGATGGCAATCACCAAGGCAAGCAGGGCCCAGAGTGCTCCGAATCTGCAGACAGCCGCTCCGTGATGATAAGCTTTGGTTTTGCTCTTTAGTTTGATGAGGCTGTCAGGATGTCCTAGTGAAATAAGACTTCTATATAGTAATGTTATCATGGGTTCTGCTACCACTGATGGGTCTAATCTAGAGAGAGAACTTCTTGCTCTTCAATGATCTCCCTCACATAGCAGTTACTGTGATGTGTTAGTGCCTAGATTGCCTATCCATATTCAGGATTTTATTGCTTGTGCTTTAGATGTCATATCCAAAAACTCATTGCCAAGATCCATGTCAAACAGCTTTTCTCCTATGTTTGCATCTAGGACTTTCATGGATTCAGGTCTTACATTTAAGTCCTTAATCCATTTTGAGTTAATTTTGTAAGTGGTGTGAGACAGGGGGTCTACTTTCATTCTTTTGCATGTGAATGTCAATTTCCCCAGTGCTATTTATTGTAGACAGTCTTTTCTCCATACAGTATTCTTGGCTCCCTTGTCAAATATTAGTGGACCATATATGGATGGGTTTACTTCTGAGCTCTTGATTTTGTTCCATTGATCTATGTATCTGCTTTCATGCCAATACCACACTGTTTCAATTACCATAGTTTTTTAACACAGTGAGAAATCAGAAAGTGTGATGCATCCCACTTTGTTCTCCTTTATGAGGATTACTTTGGCCAGTCGGGGTCTATCATGGTTCTAAATGAATTTTGTAATAGTTTTTCTTTCTATTTCTGTAAAAAATGCCATTGGAATCTTAATAAGGGTTGCTTTAAATCTATAGATGGCTTTGGGTAGTACAGTATTTTGACAGTATTAATTCTTCAAACTATGAATGTGTAATACTTTTCCATTTATTTGTGTTCCTCAATTTCTTTTGTCAACATCTTACAGTTTGCAATGTAGAGATCTTTCACCTCCTAGGTTACACTTATTTCTAAGTATTTTCTTATTATTGATGCTATTGTAATGAGATAGTTTTCTTTTTTAGTTAATTTGCTCTTAGTGTATAGAAACACAACTAATTTTTATATGTTAATTTGATAATACTAATTTATATGTTAATTTGCTCCTGCAACTTTACTTAATTAATTGATTGAATATAAGAGCTTTTGGTGGATTCTTCAGGATTTATCTTTTCTATTTTTTCCTATTCCCTGGTTTTATGTATATATATATTTCTGCTCTAATCTTTATTATTCCCTTCCTTCTGTTAACTTAGGGCTTGCTTTATTTTTCATTTTCTTAGTTCCTTGAGGTGTAAAGAAAGTTTATTTATTTGAGATCTTTTGTTTCTTAATGTAGGTATTGATCATTATAAACTTCCCCCTTGGAACTGCTTTTGCAGCTTCTCATAAGTTTTAGTATGTTATATTCCATTTTGTCTCAAGATACATTTTTATTTCCTTTTGATTTTTTTATTGATCCATTGGTTGTTCAGGAATTCATGTTTAATTTTCATATATTGTGAATTTTCTAGTTTTCCTGCTATTACTGATTTCTAGTTTCAGACCATTGTGGTTAGAAAAGACACCTAATACAAATTTAATCTTCTAAAATTTGCTAAGACTTATTTTATGGCTTCTCATGTGCTTTATCCTGAAGAGTGTTCCATGTGTGCTTGAGAAGAATGTGTATATTGCTGTTGTAGGATGGATCATTTTTTATATGTCTATCAGGCCCTTTTGGTCTGTAGCTTTTTTCAAATCCACTGTTTCCTTATTGATTCTCTGTTTGGAAGATTGTCCATTGTTGATAGTGGTGTATGGTTATTATTGCACTGGTGTTTATTTCTTCTTTTAGTTCTGTTGGTATCTTTATATATTTAGGTGCTTCAATATGTTCGGTGCATAAATATTCACAATTGTACCTTCTTTTTTTTCTATTTATTTATTTATTTTTTAAGATTTTATTTATTTGACAGAGAGAGAGACAGCGAGAGAGGGAACACAAGCAGGGGGTAGTGGGGGAGGGAGGAGCAGGCTTCCTGCTGGGCAGGGACCCCGATGCAGGCCTCGATCCCAGGACCCTGGGATCATGACCTGAGCTGAAGGCAGATGTTTAACCAACTAAGCCACCCAGGCGCCCCCCCTTTTTTTTTTAAGATTTTATTTATGTATTTATTTGAGTGCACGTGCGAGAGAGAGAGAGAGAACAAGTGGTGGGGAGCAGCAGAGGGAGAGAGAAGCAGACTCCCTGCTGAGCAGGAAGCCCAATGCGGGGCTTGATCCCACGACCTGGAGATCATGACCTGAACCGAAGGCAGATGCTTAACGAACTGAGCCACCCAGGTGCCCGTAATTATTGTTATCTTCTTGATGGATTGATCCTTTTATCATTATATAATGACTTTGTTTGGCTTTTTTGACCATTTTTGGCTTAAAGTCTATTTTGTCTGGAAAAAATATGGCTATCCTTCTTCCCTTTGGTTACCATTTGCTTACAATGTATTTTCTGTCCCTTCATTCTCAGTGTATGTGTGCCTTTGAAGCTACAGTAATCCTCTTATATGCAGCATATCATCGGATCTTGATTTCTATCTATTCAGCCATTCTATGTGTTGTAATTTGAGGTTAATCCATTTATGTTTAAAGTAAATATTGATAGATAAGCTATTATCATTTTGTTAATTGTATTCTGACTGATTTGCAGATCCTCTATTCCTTGTTTCTTATCCTGCTCTCCTCTTTTGTGATTTGATGACTTTTTGTAGTGGAATGCTTTTTTCTTTGTGTTTACATAACTTATCTTGTATTTATAACATCCTATTTTAAGTTGATAACAACATAACTTTGATAGCATACAAAAACTTTATACTTTTAGTTCTTATCCCCTTAAATTTTAGATTATTGATGTTACATATTTTAATTTACCCATTTTTTATATTGTGCATTCAAAATATTATTATTATTTTTATGGTTGTTTTTAATTGTGCTTTAACTTTTAAACTAGAATTGTAAATAAATTATACATCATCATTACAATATTAGAGAATTTGACTTTGACTATATATTTATCATTACCAGCAAGATTTACATTACATTCATATATTTTTACTATATTAACTAGCATACTTTTATTTACACTTGAAGAACTCCCTTTAGCATTTCATATAAGGCAAGTCTAGTGGCTTTGAACTCCTTCGGCTTTTGTTTGTTCATGAAGTTCTGTAGCTCTCCCTCATTTATAAAAGACGGCTTTTCTGGGTATAGTATTCTTGGTTGACAGTTTTTTCTTTTAGTATTTTGAATATATCATCCCATTCTCTTTTGGCCCACAAAGTTTCTGTTGAGAAATCTGCTTGTAGTCATCTGGGTGTTCCCTTGTATATGATGTGCTATTTTCCTTTTGTGGCTTGGCTCTGTAGCCAGGCTGAGCCACTGGGTTACACAACTGCCAGCTCCTCTGGACAGGTTTTCTGCTCGGGCAGGGTTGGGGGCTGCAATAAGCCCAGATGGTGTTATAAATTAGCTTCCCTGTCCCAGGCAGTGCAACAAAATAGGCTGTAAAGTCAGCAAGGCCCATTGTTTGAGGTCCCAAATCAGAGAGAAGTTCATTTTGAGGTCCCTGGCCAAATGGAACCACTGGTTTGGCTCTACAGGTAGGCAGAGCAATTGGTTGGGATTTCTACCTGGGTGTTATTACAAGGATGAACTTTATCTGCCAAGATCCTAGTGCCAGTTGCTCTAAGGTCTGCTCTCCTCCATTCTGGTCTGATCTTCACTGGTCAAGTCCTGCAGATTTCCCATTAATTCCTGTGGGGTGAGACCTGAATGGGCCTCCTGGGAAGCAACCCACAATTCTCGGGGAGTTGTGTCCCCCTTGGCCTCTCTTTTTCCTGCTGGAGAAACATTAGGCTCCAGCAGGCCCTTCTGATGGGTGTGCCAGTCTGGGGGCTGAACAAAGAGAGCAGAGAGCAGCTGTTCCTCTAAACCTTCTAGTGTGTTCCTTCTCAGTATCTGTGATCCATGGCAGTGCTTCAGCCTCATCCCCTCATTCTGGGATTTTCACAGTGTTCCCTTGTCTATGGAAATTTGCCAGCTGGTTTTGTGAGGGGGACTGAAGTCGGGAATGACCTGTGTTGCTACCTTGATGATATTACTCTTCACAATATTTTCTCATGAAAATGCTCAGTTCAAATTTGATTTTGCCTGACACTTATTAAGCACTTGATCTGAAAAATAACCAGGCCAGGAAGAGAGGGCATGGAGTTTCGAGTTGGATAGAACTTCTGAGTAATCTCCTGCTGGGAATGGCAAGGATTGGATGAAATAACTTACCAATATGAGCTTGTCAGAACAGAAGCACCAGGGGGAAAGGGACTTTGAGTTACCTCTGTACCCTGGTACCTGGAACAGTTCTTGGCATAGAATAGGAAATCAATAAATGCTTCTTTTGCACTTATTATGTGCCATCCACTGTGTATGTATGTATGTATGTATGAATGTATGTATTCACCTTTCCTAATTGAAATGATTCATCTCTGTTTTATCTGAAAGAGTTTGATGGATAAATTGGTGATTTATAAGCCAAAGGAGTAAGACTAGACCCTTTATTCTGTACTGTAATAACCACTGACTTGGTATTTTTGTATGAATAGCCATACCAAAGCAAACATTTATTGTTTTGTTTTGTTTTGTTTTATTTCATTTCATTTCATTTTACTTCATTTTATTTATTAGTTGAAGTTTCAAAAAAAGAAAGCTAGTGAATTCTCTTTATTACAGGCTATTAGATACAACACAGAACACAGCAAATTGCTGCTTTACCATAGTTACATAAACACCCCTGAATTTCCCTTAGACCATGTCAAACTTCAGTGACTTACCAAGTAATAAGAAGATACAGTACAACCATCTCTTCATATTTTGGGGGGAACAACAAGTGGTCTGGATGTGCCTTCATCATGCATACATACAGAACTATTTGACAATTTAACCATGAGTGACCAGGCCTTACAGAAATAAATCACTTAACCAGAGGCATAGGAAATTGATGAAGAGAATAAGATATTGCATTAAGTTTCATAATTAGAAAAGTCACTGCCAAGTGGACAAAAATGCTCTTGCTTGCAGATTGTCTCAGTCCAATGCAAGGGGCACAACAGGAGTACCAAAATACTTGGGGTGCCAGGTCAGGGACTCTGAGCAATGCTGACAACACACTGAGAAGTTCCCACCACTTGGTTTTGCCATTTCTAGGTTTCTGCCATAGTATTCTTTCTATATTTCCAAAATCAGCAAAGAAAATTTCAATTAGTTGTGTCACAACCTATCATATATTTGTTACATTTATTCTCTTTTCCAGAAGCTGGAAAGATAATTTAGTTTGGAAGTTTTTAAAATTTTTGTTCCTGGGGCCTCTCTCGGAATCTTTGATGAAGCTGTTATCCCAAGGGAGCTCACAGCTGGTGTCTTCCTGCATTGCACTGGTACTTGCTTGCTGAGTGTTCCCGGACGCCTGATGCTCATCTATGGACCCCTCAGCCAGTCTCAGCTCTTTCAGTACACTGTGACAAAATATAATTTATCATTGGTAAAGAATCCATTAAAATAAATCACTTGCATATTAAAGCTTTAATAATTTACTTCATCAGTTTAGGCTGAGAGTCACTCTTTTCTTAGAATGAATAAGGCCAATGAGAAATATTTAAATGGTAATGCTTCATTTTTAATATTGGCAATTTAGAATTGATAACATAGCTCTTAATGGTGTTAGTTTATGAGTAAAAACAATACAGCTGGTTATATTTCTGGTTTTCAAAAGTCTGGCTTTTAAATGTAAGCTGCACTGAGCAAGGATTTTTGTTGGTTTCGTTGGCATGTATTCCTCATGCCAGGCTGACTGCCTAGCTCATGTGGGTTGTCTGATACATTTTTGCTGAGTAAACACACCATCCCAATGAAAGCAAGGCTTAGAGAGTTTAAACCATTAAAAGCCCATCAAAGAGTAAGTGCTAAACTAAGTCCAAATCCAGATGCAAGTCCTTAACTACCAGGCAATGCTTCCTCCTGATAACCAGAAAAGCAGAATAATGACCTCACCTTTTGCCTCTGTAGTGTTTTCCTTCCCTGGGTCTTTTCATGTTTTTGTGTCGTTTGGTCACCGAGGCAATTATGTCAGCTGTGGTCACCTGAGGTGATGAAGCTGGAGGTGGGAAGGTAAGCAGTAGTCAACAGCTGGGGTGGTGCACACACGAGGAAGCAATTCGGAGAAGGTGACTGCAGCTTCATGAGAAGATAAGGATCTGACATAACAATGCAGATAATAGCAGATAATAAACAATACAACTCTCACTTGCTTTTTCTGGCTCTTAAATCTTAGCATTCCCCAGTCTTTTGACTCTCCCCGTATGACTACAGCACTGCGCTGGCTTCTAATCCCTCCCACATCCTAACAACTCCTAGATCCATGTCCCCAGATCTCTCCCTAGAAGCACAGACTTATATTTCTAACTGTGTAGGAGGGGACTAGAAATATTTATTTGAATGATCTGTAGTCATGGCAGCTCATCTTGTCCCTTGTCAAATTTATTATATCAGGTCTTTTTACACCCTGTCCCCAAGCTTATCCCCAT
Source organism: Callorhinus ursinus (assembly GCF_003265705.2). Taxonomy (NCBI): domain Eukaryota; kingdom Metazoa; phylum Chordata; class Mammalia; order Carnivora; family Otariidae; genus Callorhinus; species Callorhinus ursinus. Next base: position 86,144,749 of record NW_027397072.1, read on the forward strand.
CCTACACTCACTAATTTGACTTGTGCCAACCATATCCATCCAAGCTTCCAAGATAAAACCTCAGAGTCATCCCTTATCAGTCCTCCACCCATCCTAACAGTTGCCAAGTTCTGATTATGTCACCTTCTAAAATTGCCCCCATCTCTGTATATCCAGGGCCACTGAGTAATTCAGGCTGACTGCGTCTCCTACAGATCCAAAGCACACTCCTAAGGGCACACGTGTCACTAAAATCCCCTGTTCTTGCCCAACCTCCATGTACCATCTGCCTAAAACCACCTGACCATGTTACAACAGCCAGAATTACCTTTCTGGGCTCCATGTTTCCTGAAGGACAGAGCCCAAGTTCCTAGTCTCACCTTAAGGAGTCTTCACAAATGCCCCAGTTCATCCCACCAGCCTTAAAGCCTACACCCAGGTGCCTTTGACCCGACCTGGGATTGTTCTGGACTGTGGGTATTAATGCTCTTGTGTCTTTTCATGCCTTAGCCATTCTTTCTGCAAGATTCTGCTCAAATGTCGTCTCCTCAGTGAAGCTTTTGTTCTACATTTCTATGTAGACATAAATTGTTCTTTCAATTGTTTCCCAAAAGTCCTTCCAACACATTTTAAAATTATTAATGTTATTAGAACTATCTATGAGTCAGCTTTTTTTTTTTTTAACTTCTTTTTCTTTTTCTTGGTCTTCTGTTCCTTGGTGTGCTTAAATATTTTGTTTTGAATGTTGGACATTTTATAAGTTTATTAGTTGTAAAGGGTCTGATGATGTTATTTTTCTCAGGAGAGGATCCTTTCTTTCATCTGGAAGGCAGATAGATTAGGGATAGATGATCTTATTCCAAGCAGGAACTAATCTGACTGGAACTAGGTTATAGTTCTGCGAAGCCACATCTACCTCTAGTTCATCTGTGCCCTGTCCAGAGGTTCCATTTGTGTTCCTGAGGTGCCTACTAGGACCTCTTCTCTTTGCTGGGATCCCCTTAAGTGCATTGAAATAAGAAAAAACTTCATTCCACTTATCAGCCTATTTTTAAAATCCTCTTGCTGGGGCGCCTGGGTGGCTCAGTCGTTAAGCGTCTGCCTTCGGCTCAGGTCATGATCCCAGGGTCCTGAGATCGAGCCCCGCCTCGGGTTCCCTGCTCGGCAGGAAGCCTGCTTCTCCCTCTCCCAATCCCCCTGCTTGTGTTCCCTCCCTCGCTGTCTCTCTGTCTGTCAAATAAACAAATAAAATATTTAAAAAATAATCCTTTTGCTCTTTGCAATTCCAGATTTTAGCACATGTCTCAAGGAGCATGAACTAAGTCCAGGGTCACTTCCCAGTACTTCCTTTATCACTTGGGATTAGATCCCCAAGTTTTGCTCGGATTGGCAATCTCAAATTTTCAAATCTCAAATTTGTATCTCTCTTGCATCATGAATTTACCAGAAGTTCCACTGGTTTCTTTTCCTCCTAGCAGTGGCCATGTGCCCAGCCCTCTGCTGCATGCTTAGCCTCCCAGCCCCTACTAAGAATTGGAAATGCCCCCAGAGAAGACAAGAGCAGCTGCAGAACTTCAGCTCACCTTTCTGAGATCCCTCTCTCACAGGAACTTGGCCACTTAACCCCTTGGTCATTTCAGTTAGTCATCAATAGTTTCAAATAATTATTTTCTTCTTCTTCTTTTTTATTTTTTTGGTATTTTATCCAGTTTTTCTTAGCTGTTCTTAGTGGAAGTGCTGGTCTCCTGCAACTGCCTCATCATGGCCAGAAATGGAATCTGAAATCAATTATTTTATTTTATTTTATTATTTTTTTTAAAGATTTTATTTATTTATTCATGAGAGACAGAGAGAGAGAGAGGCAGAGGGAGAAGCAGGCTCCCCGCGGAGCAGGGAACCCGACGCGGGACTCGAACCCAGGACCCTGGGATCATGACCCGAGCCGAAGGCAGACGCCCAACCATCTGAGCCACCCAGGCGCCCCTGAAATCAATTATTTTAAAGCTATAATATTTCAAGTCAGAATGTGCTATTTTTTGTAAGTTACTTTTGAAAGAATCTACTACCTGGTTTTATAGACTGAAGTTCTCTCTTCATAAATCTGTAATGGGGGACTGCTAAGAAACAAGACAAATGGTCAAAACTATGTAGTTCTTTATGCTGTATTATATTTTCTATAATCTGGAAGTCTTTTGTGATTTCACACTATGTTAAATTTCCCAGAAGGCACAGAAAGAAGCCAAGCAAATAAACCTACTGAAGCTCAGTTTGTATACTTGAATCTGTTGTATCACAGGGCCATAAGTATAGTCATGCCTGGCAAAATTTTATAGCAGGCACACATACTTTTATAGTAGCATTGGAAATAAAATTCAAACAGTATAAAATGGTGGTATGGATATAATTATTGGGAATTCAATGTTAAAATGTATCAATCAAATGAGACACAAGTCTAATTATTCAGTTATAAAGTGGTGCTCATTATACTACCTTAAGGAAATGATATCTGGTTTTCTGGAATAAAATTCAGAAGACCTGGATTTCTGACCTCATTATTTGGCTCTAAGTGAGTAGAATTTTCCATAGGTCCATTTTCTCCTTTATAAAATGGGCTAGTATTATTTATATGACTCTCGTTATATGGTTGTTTAGAGAAGAAAATTAGGTCATATATATAAAAGTGCTGTGAAAAGTTAAATGTGAATATGTGTTATCATTATTGTTTAAAAGTTTTGAGGGATTAGCAATACCTGAATACAGAAATTTAGACAAACTCACACCTGGACATCTGACTCAGGAAATGGTTTTTCAGAAAATGTAAGCTGGGGCATAAAGCAAAATGAAGTTCCCAGAGTTCAGACTTAAAGGAGTGTAGGCGGCCACATACCTATTGTGATTTTGGAGTAGCCAGGATCATTTCTGCTCCCAACCATGGTCCTCTTCCCTCTCTTCTCCCAACTTCCCCAAATACAAGCATTCCATCACATGTGCACACACGTGCACACCCCTCCACACACACATACACTCACAATTATCACTTGCCCTACTCTAAGACTGGGGTCAACCTCAGGTGTGTGGATGTCAGAAAGGGGCAAAAACACTTGGCTAGTATTGTTTTAGCCTTATCTGCAAGGTCATGAGGGATAAATACCAGCAACTCTTTACTGAATGCTTCCTCTTGGCCAGGTTCTCTGTTGAGTACTTTTTACAGACATCATTTCACTTAATCTTCATAGTAATTCATGATCTTTCTTCTATACCACAGGTGATGGGGTGAATTGTGTCCCCATAAAATTCATATGTTGAAGCCCTCACCCCCAGGATCTTAGAATGTGACTGTATTTGGAGACAGGGTATTTAAAGTGGACATTAAATTAAAATGAGTCATGAAGCTGGGCCCTAATCCAATATGACTGTGTTCTTTTTTTTTTTAATTTTTTTTATTGTTATGTTAATCACCATATATTACATTATTAGTTTTTGGTGCAGTGTTCCATGATTCATTGTTTGTTCATAACACCCAGTGCTCCATGCAGAACGTGCCCTCCTCAATACCCATCACCAGGCTAACCCATCCCCCTCCCCCCCTCCCCTCTAGAACCCTCAGTTTGTTTTTCAGAGTCCATCATCTCTCATGGTTCGTCTCCCCCTCTGACATACTCCCCTTTTCTTCCTCTCCTGTTATCTTCTTCTTTTTCTTTTTTCTTAAAATATGTTGCGTTATTCTTATAAGAAGAGGCAATCAGGACAGACACACACAGAAGGAAGTCCATGCAAAGACACTGGGAAACAGTGGTCTTCTACAAGCCAAATAGAGAGGCCTCAGAAGAAACCAACCCCATTGACATCTTGATCTTGGGGGTTCAGCCTCCAGAACTGTGAGAAAATAAATTTCTGTCATTTAAGGCCCCCAGTCTGTGGTACTTTGTTAGGGCAGCCCTTGCAAACTTATACACCATAGTGTCTAGCAGAATATGTGGCTCAATTCCTGAGCAGGAGAAAGAGACACTGACCATTATCCTTTTAACTCTTTTCTGGTACTACATATAAATACTGGAAAAATATTTCTTCATTTTATTGTCAATTTTGGATAGATACTTCTATTTAAGTTTTATAACCAGAAGAAACTATTTTTTAAAAAAATTTTATGTATTCACTTGAAAGAGAGAGACAGAGACAGAGAGAGCACAAGCAGGGGGAGAGGCAGAGGGAGAGGGAGAAGCAGACTCCCTGCAGAAGCCTGACATGGTGTTTGATCCCAGGACCTGGAGACCATGACCTGAGTCGAAAGCAGATGCTTAACCATCTGAGCCACCCAGGTGCCCCAAGAAACTACATTTTTAATCCCACTATCTTAGTGCATGCTTTGTAAATTAATTTGGGTTTTATTGATAATCTTTTCTCCCCCCTTTAATTTGGTCCTCTAACTTTGAAATCAATGGAGAAAGTTCACAGGGGAGTTTTCTCAGTCCTTCTCTAATCATCACTATGAAAACTGGGCTAGAATTTAAGACTTGTTTTATTTTGATCTACTTAGTTTTCCCCAGTAAAAATTCAACAGCAGTCACAGTGATAGAAAATGATAATATTGAGTAACCATTCGTTGTGTCAAGAACTTAAAATATATGACTTTATTTTTAAATAAAATACATTTTTAGGACAGTTTTAGATTTACAGAGAAATCATGAAAATAGCACAGAAAGCTTTCATATACTGCACACCCACTTTCCTCTTATTAAATTTTACATTATGATAGACATTTGTTATAATGAATAAACATACATTATTATTAACCAAAATCCATGCTTTTTAAAAATATTGCTAGTTTTTCTCCAAGGTCCTTTTTCTGTTCTAGGATCACATCCAGGATTCATTTATTCATCATGTCTCCTTAGGCTCCTCCAGGCTGTGACAGTTCAAATTCTCCTTGTTTTCGATGACTTGACAGGAGTGTTGGTCAGGTGTTTGGTAGAATATCCTTCCATTAGAATTTGATGTTTTTCTCATGATTAGGTTGGGGGTTATGAGTCTTTGGGAGGAAGACCACAGGGGTAGAGTGTCATTTTCATCATATCAGGTCAAGGGTACATACTATCAATATGACTTATCATGGTTGATGTTGGCCTTGATCACCTGGCTGAGGTGTGTCTGTCAGGTTTCTCCACTGTAGAGTTACTGCCATTCCCCCACCTTCCATACTGTCCTCTTTGGCAGAAAGTCACTATGTGCAGTCTACACTTAAGGGGTATTATCTTTTTGTTTTTAGTTTTGTGCATGTCCTTGCTTTCTGCCACCACGAGATGTTCCAGGATCTTCTTGAGTATTTTCTGCTCCAGTCCTGAAATCTTCCATTGCTCCAAATGAGCCCTGGAAAATTTTTTTTTGGAAAATAGTACTAGAAACCAAAATTTGGGCTCTATCTCTGTTGCTACTACTGGGAGGTCATTGTTTCTAAGCCCTCTCAATTGTCAGGAAAGAAATAGACTAATGCCTGTGTGTGCACATACATATAGCTATTTCCATAGGTAACTATCTATATTAAGCTAAACATGAGTTCATGAAGTTGTCTCCAGTTCCAATCCACTACCACACGGATCATTCTAACTTCCTCTCCTTGCTATCCATAAATAACATCAGCCGTCCATTTATGTAATTGTCCAATTCCAGAAGACATGCATAGCAATATCAGAATTGTTAACCTATGTCTGTGGGGAAAACTTTATCATCTGGAGGACAGTGCTTATGTACAGTTCCTTTGGCCTTTGGTCTTACGTATTTTGCTCCTCTCCAAAGCGACTCAGGTCAGCACCTTTCCCCCATCCCCTTCAGTGAGGTTGTCACACTTTACTAACTCAGACCATTTTATCACAGTCTGCATTCCTTCCTGGCACCCTATAATTTCATTTCCATCTTCACAGTAAATCTCTGAAGTAGGAATTTTAATTATCCTCATTTTGCAGATGAGGAAATTGGAGCACAGAAACCTGCTCAGGGTTTCACAGCTAGTAATTAGCCTGGAGGTTAAATTTCGGGTCAGATTTGTATTTCTAATTTGAAAATTAATATTCTCCTAAAAAAGGTAAGCACATCACTTCTGTTAAAAAGCAAACCCAATACATGTGAGTTAATGAAGGGAGGGCTGGAGGTGAAGATAGAGTGCTGTGGGTAGAGGGTCATCTGTGTCATGTCTCAGAACTCAGCCTCTTGTACACAACTGAATGCTGGAAGAATTTATCTCAGGAGGGCGCACGGCTTCCCAATATTTCTATATCAAGTGAAGATCTGAGATGGGGCCTTTCTCTGATATGTGAGGTTCTCTAGAGAAACAGAACTAATAGGACATACACACATACACATATACATGAGATTTGTTTATTACATCTAACGAACTGGTGCACACACCTGTGGTGTCTGGAAAGTCCAAGATCTGTGTGTCCTGGCAGGTTGCAGAACCAGGAGAGCTGAGGGTGCAGACGAAGTCCAAAGGCAGTCTGGTCGAGAATTCCATCTTGCTCAGGAAAGCAGGTTTTTTTTGTTCTATTCAGGTCTTCAACCGACTGAATGAGACCCACTCACATTATGGAAGGCAATCTGCCTTACCCAAAGTTCACCAATTTAAATGTTAATCTAATCCATAAACACTCTACAAGTTGACACATAAAATTAACTCTCATACTTGAGATAGCTGCACAAAGCCTGTACTGTCTCTTAAAATTGGAGAAAAATTAGGAAAAAGAACGCTTTTTATGAACTATGAGCGCATAGGTCCCCGATTGGTAGCATTAGTGCATCTTTAATCACAGATACTTTGGAGGACCTTACAAAGGTTTGGGCCAGTGTCTGCTAGAATTAGATGCATATGTGAAGGAAGAAAGCACTTTGCAAAAAATAAAAAAAAAAAAAAAAGAGCAACTTTCTTGTCATGCCTAAGCAGCTGTGGCTTCTATTCTTAGCAGACAAGGGGATAATTTACTAATCAAAATATATTGAGGCATCAAAGCATCCACGCCTGACAAGGTGAAGCATTATTGCTATGACAACTTTATTGCTTTTTATCCCTCACCCTGAGATGAGTTTCCTGGGGACGAAGGGTGGTGCCTTCCGTTCACCAGCTGCCATGCGCTCGCTCTATCATGCCAGTGATAATTGAGAGCTACTGTAAGACCATGGATGACATAATCTGAATATGACTTACTCATTTTGGGGATTGGTGAAAATATTATTCAAATCTCCCCAAGATCTGAGGTGAGACTGACAACCTGGTTTGCTCAGAGGCGCTGTGGGCCCCAGTGTATTAAGATCATGGTTTGTGAATGATGTTATCAGAGACAGCTATGACCAAATACCTTTCCTGGCTCCTGTATAGAGCCAGAAACAGGCTGAGCAAAAAACAGGAATGTTGAGATTCAGAATCTCAGGGCCTTTTTCTACTGCTGGGAGAGCAGCTTGACTTGGAATTGAGAATGGACTTTATTTTTATTTTTATTTTTATTTTATATTAATAAAATTTCCAAACATGCACAAAAGTAGAGGATAATGTAAAGAACATACCCATCACCCACTTCAACAATTTGTTTTGCCAACCCCATTTCATTTATAACCCTCTCACAGACCCTGCCTTCCCTACCTTTCCCCAGAAGCATTTTAAAGCAGATCTCAAACATAATATCATTTTATTTATAAAACTGCAGTCTGCTTCTTTAACAGACGATATTTTAAGACATAACCATAATGACATTTTCACACTCAACAAAACTTAAAATAATTCCTTATTATTATTATATATCTAGTTTCTGTACAAACCTCCAATTTTCTCAAAAATGTCTTTTTTAGAGTTGGCATGCTTGAATTTGGGCCTCAAAGGTTTCTATATGGCATTAGGTGGCACATTTCTTGTATCTTTTTTCTTTTTGCATTAGTTCATTTTCCATCTTTCTATTCCCCAGGCCACATATTCACTGATGGGAAGAAGATGATTTAAACAGAGTAGAATTGGCCAAACTCTGCATCAGTGAGGGTGTCTTCCACATGTTGTAACTTGTGCTTAGTAATTAGGCCTAGAGTTTTGATAAGAATAAAGAACTTTCTTGGTTTAGGCAAGAACACATCTCGGGTGCCATGGTGTGCTTCCTAATTGCAACACGGTGGGGGTGATACATGATACCCCACTGTCCTACCTTCACAGATGTGGGTCTGAGCAGTGGGTTCAAGTGTTGTCAGCCTGACCACACAGCCTAATGTTGCCCTTCAACTTCTGAGTGGCGATCACAGCCAACTGTGACCATTGCCTTGCTCCATTGCCTCGTTAGGGACAGCCAAGTGGTGCTGTTCTAACACCGTCACTCCTTCTTTATTTAATAATTAGAATTTTCCTTTGAAGAATTTTCCACTTCCAACCACATGCATACTTGAAACATGTTTGTATGAAACAATGTAGAATTTTTGATTCTTGATTCTTTTCCTTTATGGACCAGTTTTCAAAATAATGAGCTCATACCTTACAAATTCCAACAATGGCAAAATACCAATGATTCTGTTTCTAGATCATTATGAAGCACGAGTTTTTATGGATTTGATGTTTTAATGAATTGCAATTTTTTTTCCAGTGCTCAGAACAGGTCACCTTGATTGCTGGGAACTCCTTCAGCTGGATCCCTGGCCTAATGCCCATGGTTGTTGTTAGACCTCTTGCTTTCTGCACAAAATGTGTTGGGCTTATCTTGAATATTCCTTCCTTAGACCTGGAGCATGGTTCCTTTTAGTGGGAAATGGTACTCACAGTCCACATTTATGTGCAAAGTTTGCTAAATGCTACTAGACTGTCATTATATGTAGTTGGCCTTTACAGTGGACAGAGCTAGAAAATATGTCCTTGTTTTGTAAGAATAAGAAAAATAAATCAAGCCCATAGTCATATTTCTAATTCAAATTTAAGATAGAATTTCTATGTTATTGATTTGTATTTATACCTCTTTTACACTAAAAATCTTTGTTCTTAATTGTATTAACATAATTGCTTAATTGTTCACTAATGTTTAATTATTTGCACAATTAAATATTTGCTCACATATGTATGAATTTCAAAATAACATCAATACCATGAATAACTATAATTACTAAATGTGTTTGAAATTTCTCCATGTGTGTTTGGTCCTTAGACTATATTTTGTAAAAATCACTGTATTTTAGAGTCGCTGAAAAGATTTCTTTTCTTTATGGTTAAGTTACTAATCTGATATACAGTAAAGGTCATTTGCTTCATTAATTTTCAAGTTTTTACTTTATTTAGGTTTTGGACTGTGGTAGGGGTAACAGAAGGCACGTACAACCCCTTCCCTTCCCCGAAAATGACAGTCCTGTGTCACCAGGTGCCTCTGTCTCTGGGGGGAGTCTCCTGGGGATAGGCACTTTCTAGGGGTTCTGGCTAGGAACAGCACTATGCTTCCTAACCTCACCCCCTCAAGGATCCCCTGGCAGGATCTGGGAGAGACCCTGTAGTGCATGCAGTTCCCTACTTTCCTATACTGCTTACACACAGCCCATCTGTAAACCTACTACAAATTATACTTGAAACTGAATAGTAAGGCTGATTCTCAGTTTACTTCCAAATCCAGATCAGCTGGAAATCTCAACCTTTTTGCACAGCACTGTAAAGTTAGCATGCTGTCTGCCTTGGAGTCCACCAACATGCCATTATTCTCCCAAATGTTCTCTATTTTCCCAGCATCTGACCAACTTGAACAGAGATCAATTTCACAGTTTCTACTCCAGCCTGGACATGCCCGGCAGACCAATTCATAACCCAAAATATCTCAGTATCCCCCAGATTTTACCCTTCCTACCCCTTTACTAAGACCAAGTTCATAACATGGTCATCTTTGGCTTTGGGTATCCTCCTCATCCTGGTAAGGACTGCTTATCTGGGTGGAGATTTGCTGGCTTTGAACTGGAGGGAGGTATGAAAGAATGGGTGGTCACCTTTCTCCTTCTTGTTTCCCCTTCAACTTTCTGTATAAAAAGCTGAGCTTGTTCTGTTCTGTTGCCCTAATATAAAGTTATAAACTCAACCAAGTTCCAGGGCTTCAGGTATTTGTCTCCGTGGCCCAGTGGCATTCCTCCTCATCCATACCTAAGGTTCCTTTCAGATTCTTCTTTGGCTACTACAGCTCACAGAGGCCCCAGGACATTTCTGCCTCAATGCTTCTGTTGAGTGGACACTTCCTGGGCACCTGAATTGGCTTTGCAAATACCTTATCTGCCTGGACAGAGAGAGAGGACATCAAGTTCCTGGATACTGCACAGAGGTTGTTATACTGGGTATTAAGGAGGACACGTGCTGGGATGAGCACTGGGTGTTATATGCAACTAATGAATTGTTGAACGCTACAACAAAAACTTATGATGTACTATATGCTGGCTAACTGAACATAATAAAAAAAATGCACCTGTAAAAAATAAATAAATAATAGCCATTTTATTTCCAAAAATTTGGAATCTCTCAGGTGTATTTGCCAAATATAGAAACTTTGGGTGATAAATAGTTCTTTAAATGTTCAAACTTTGCAAGATTCCTATCACTGGAGAATAACTTTACTAGCTAATATTCACCATTTTACACTAAGGATTGCTTCTCTTGGCCATAAGTAGGAAACATTTATCATTTGTTATCTTTAGACCCTCTTCCTCCTATCTCAACTCTAGAAATATATTTCACCAAAGAGCTGTCCAAGCAAATGGATGATGTTTCTCCATATTAAATTTATGGCTCAATTACAATCAATCTTACACTATCAGCTTTCAGTGCTTGTATATAATTAATATAAACAAGTAGTGAACCATCATTTCTTATGCCACCTTGTTTCATACTGAAAAAAAATGAAATCAATGGCTGATTTATAAATAATTGGCTCCAGCATATGATCTTAGATTGTCCAGGTAGGAATAATGGGAAAGAGAATTATTCCTTTGGGTATAATTTATTCCAGTTTTGTGGGTTTATAAGCGACATTGACCTTGGTTAAGTCAGCAGTTCAGATCATTGCTTTCTTTCCACCCTTCCTGGCATATTAATTGGGTTGGCGGAATCAAACCTACAGAAGTCGGCTTTTAAAGCTGCCTTCCACCCGCAGTATGGAGAGTATAGTGTTCAGGTGAGCTGTGTCATTTCAGGATGTCCAGCACAAAGTGACTCTCTGATCTTATAGTTACATGTCACTCATGAACCATTGTGGAGGAACATTTATGTCTTGCCACATATCTATCATGATAGATCATAAAGGCAAAGCCTTGTTGTTGTTGTTTTTTTAAAGATTTTATTTATTTATTTGAGAGAGAGAGAGATAGCACATGAGAGGGGGGAGGGTCAGAGGGAGAAGCAAACTTCGGGCTGAGCAGGGAGCCTGATGCGGGACTCGATCTTGGGACTCCAAGATCATGACCTGAGCCGAAGGCAGTCGCTTAACCAACTGAGCCACCCAGGCACCCTAAGGCAAAGGCTTGTTAATGATTTGCCTTTTAAACCAAAAAAAATGCTATGCATTAAACCAATTGAACACATTTCTCTTATTATAAGAAGGCCATTCAATTAAAACAAAATGGCTCACACAGAGTGACTTCCTGGCATTTAGAAATTTAGAATTCTAGATCCATGTATGCTCTACAGCATTTTAGGGTCTTTTTTTTTTTTAAAGATTTTATTTATTTGACAGAGAGAGACACAGCGAGAGAGGGAACACAAGCAGGGGGAGTGGGAGAGGGAGAAGCAGGCTTCCCGCTGAGCAGGGAGCCCGATTCGGGGCTCGATCCCAGGACCCTGGGACCATGACCTGAGCCGAAGGCAGACGCTTAACGACTGAGCCACACAGGCGCCCCACATTTTAGGGTCTTTGAAAGATATTGGAACCTAAATTCTCCACTGAAAACTTTATTAAGTATTCTTTTGTTTGGCCAGATAGACATCTGTGTTTCAGATTAATGTGTTAGGCATTTTTAAATCCTGGAGACACATTTAGCTGCTCAGCCGACATTTCAATATGTGCCCAAAGGATTATCACAGATCTATAGAGGGCATTATTATGTATATTCATTTGCTTGCCCTGCAAAAGACTGAGACTTACAGCAAATCTTTATTTTTTTTAAAGATTTTAGTTATTTATTTGACAGAGAAACACAGCAAAAGAGGGAACACAAGCAGGGGGAGCAGGAGAGGGGGAAGCAGGCCTCCCGCTGAGCAGGGAGCCCGATGCGGGGCTCGAGCCCAGGACCCTGGGATCATGACCTGAGCCAAAGGCAGACTCTTAACGACTGAGCCACCCAGGTGCCCCTACAGCAAATCTTTATTAAAAACAGCAGAGTTTGTGTGTTTTGGCAATGGTGTGGATTGTTTGATAATAGGTGTCACCTTGGCACTTTGAGAGTTCTCAGACTCTATTTCCTCCTGAATTTAAATGGTTGCTCTATGTCACATGACGATATTTATGCTGCTTTAAAGAACAGCAGCGTATCTAAAGGAATAAAATTAAACAATTTAGAGTTTACTCAAATACATAAAAATGAAAGTCAAATGGAAAACCAGCATCAAATTGTAGCGTATACAATAACGCGTTCCCTCTCCTGATCTGTAAAGCATCTATATGAATTCAGAATATAGTGCACATCCTAGTTGGAAAATGTCGGGTGAAGAGCATGAACAAGTCGTTTAAACGCAGAGAGACAATAAGCACACAAAACACGTCAGCCTTGTTGGAAGCCAGGAAAAGGCTGATTCGACAACGATGATCAGCTGTTTTCTTCTGAGATTCCACCATGGGGACAGTGTGGGGACACACGGCGGCTTCCACACTGCTGGTGTGAGCGCAGAGCCCTCGCAGAGCGTGATTGCTCAGCCTATGGTTAGGGCTCTACAGGAATGAGTGTTTTCTCCTTCCATCAGTAAACAAGATCTCAGAGCGTAGGTATGTATATATGAAGGGTGTTCTTCTATCACAATGTTTCCGAGAGGAGGAGAAAATGAAGGGAACTTAAATCTGTCACGATGGGACATTGGGTGGAAAAATGACGGTACAGTCAGGTAACAGTACCATGGTTGGGTAATCACAGTAAACACCTTTGTGTAGACATCTCCAAGCATTTTCACCGCAAATATTTTCATCACATAACTGGCCATAAGGCAATTTTCCCACAAAAGGACAAAAAAACCCCACAACTGACCAACAGTTTAGCTGGACAGTTTGGTTTCATTCTCCATTAAAGCAGTATTCCCATTTTTATGAGATATAAATTTCAGCCCTTCTAATGTCCTATACATTGGCATTTTTTATTTTTCTGAACCCACATTTCCCGTAGAGTTGTGGAATATCCAGCAACAGACGTGACCATATGCCAAGAAGGATCAGCAGTGTAGAAGTCTTTCACAGCACAGTCCAAAACTCAGTTACAAGTATGTATCTTTGTATTTGGAAACCAAGACCTCCCTTAATGAAGAAATTTTACTGAAAGAGAACACTTATTGTGATGAGCACTGAGTAATGCACAGAATTGTTGAATCACGATATTGTACATCTGAAATGAATATAACACTGTGTGTTAATTATGTAGGAAATAAAAAAATTTAATAAAAAAACATAAAAAGTAGGATACTGAATGAGAAGAATCAACAAACAAAAAAAACAAACAAACAAGCAAGCAAGAAAAAAAAGAAAGAAAGAAAAAAAAAGAAAGAAAGAAAGAAAGAAAAGTAGAAAACTATAATGAAAGCAAGTGCTTAGGTACAATCCACAAAATAAAATCAATTATTTGAGCAGCATTGCCATGAACCTGCATACATTATAGATGTATTCAAATATCTTGTATTTTGCAATGAAGTCTTTTTAATTTTGTTATTCATTTTTCATGTTTCATTATGTCCTTTTTAATGAATGGCCCTCTTTTATTTTTCACAATTTTACCTTTTACAGCAAAACTGCCTTATAGCCAATTAGTCATGCAGCAAGAATACTTGCAGCAAAAATGCTGGTGGTGACAACGCTTGGGGCAGAGATGATTAGGGTGAAAGTACCTAGAACCATCTGACAAAGTGATAGGCAGCTACTAAAATGAACTTACAGAAACTTATTTATTGACACGAAAAAAAGTTGATTGCATATTTTACTGGAAAAAAAATAAGTTATAAAATAGCTTTGCAGCACAAAACTATTTTTAAATAAATTGTAACATCAAAAATATTAAAAAGTCTGAAAGCATATACACCATGTAGGCTGAAGGACAGGTTTCCTTTCCTCCACTTGTCCTGCTGTTGTTTGTTTTTTTCCTCTTTCTCTCTGTCCTCCTTTCTTTGTAAGCAAATAGAACTTTTGCAATATAAAAATAAAATTTACATATTTTTAAAATAGAATGCATGCATCCAAATAAGCATTACCTCTTATTATCATCTTGGGAAACTTTAAAAATCTAATGATTTGGTGTAAAATTACTCTGTGCCTCTTCACTAGATTCTTGTTCGGTACTGAAAAAGGATCAGTTTTCATCAATCTTGCTAAGATGGCATCTTAGTATTTCTTATTTCCTGTGTTTTCTTGCAAGAAGACCTCACCCCTGGAGTAACCTGTGTACATATCTGTCTTTAAGGCCGCAAAGATCTTAAAACACCTGTGTAACCTGATTAAGAATGGTAAGTTGCAATGATGAAACCATCAATAAGATTCCTTTGATAAGATCTGCATATATTTTCAACATCATATATTGTTTTTCTGATAAGTGTAATTGTACAACTGTTATGATTTTTTAAAATAAACATGTTAAAAAAGAGCCCTGGGGTGTGGGATGATGAACCAAGGTTCAACAAAAAATTACAAAGTAATTGAAATGAAGAGGTTTATTATTCACATGTCCTAGTGGAAGTATACAGCCTGCTTTGAGGGACCACACTGGGAGGCCTAGGCAGGGTGCAGGCAGAGAGACCTCGGGTGTATGCTTTTATTAGGGTCCAGGGTGGAGTATTTGGGGGTTCCTGGGCTAAGACCAAATTGACCAAAACTCCAAAAGTTTTGGTAAGCTCCACGGGGTCTTATCTAAGGGACACCCAAAGGGAAGGTCCCAGAAGGCAGAAGAAACTTGGTCACAAGGACCACTGGGGAAGTTCCCCCACTGGGGACTTACATTTACTAGTGACCCTGTGGCAGCTGTCTAGGGCATGAACTTACACGAGGGGCTTGTGTCAGTGTCACACAAGCACCTTGGCCACACAGAATGGATGCCGAGGCAGCGACCCCATGGAGGAGCTGAACTAAACTCTTGACCACAATCATTTAAGATGCATTTTGAAGTATGATGCTCATTATTTCAATTTAAAAAATGAATACATAGAGATTGTGGGAAAATGGTGATGCTGGAGAACCCAGCTTCCCTGTCCCCTCACAAAGATCAAGGATAAACAACAGCTACTGACCAAAACAGTCCTGGGAGACCTCTTGGGGCCACTTTGGGAGTTTTAGCCACACCACAGAACAAATTACTGAGAATCATTGCACAAGAATAAAAGGCAGACAACTTCATGTTTTGCCTGCATCATCTCATCCCCCAACCTAGCATTATTTAGCACCAGGGAGAAACTTCCCAGCTAGAAAGAGTGCCTCTCACCAGGAAAAGAAGAGCAGGGTGAGCCATCAGCTTGTCCAGCCTCCCAGGGCACTGTGTGAAGGTCCCCCTTTTAGTTTTACCCCACTCAGACTGGCAAAGCTAGGATATATTGAGTTGGCCAGGAACAAGGAAGGAAAAAAAGCCTATTATTAGCAGATATGCAGTGGGAGCAATTGTGGTTCACAAAGACCTGCTCTGCAGACAGCCTCAGCAGATTTTGTCACTTTTGAAGCCAGTGGTCAGCACAACCCCCGTAGATGCCCTGCAGATCTCACTAGCTTTTGCCCCACAGTTATTCACATTTGCTGACACCAGCCACCTGAACCCTTCCCTACTCCCTGCTCCCTCCACCCACGCTGGAGCCTGGGACCTTTACCAGGAGCTGTCCAAGTTCTCTGTGGTTGTGCAAGTGTAAGAAGCCAGCCTTCTGAGTCCTTCCCCACCCTCACCAGAGCCTGGGAGCAACACTCACAGCCTGTTTGGGCTTCTGCAGGTGCATTAGTGTAAGACGCCAGCCTAGCCCCAACAGCTGACCCCCACCAATGTGCCTATGCTTTGGACTAGACCCTCTAGCTGTGCACCAGTATTCTGGCAGCTTAACACCCTTCATTGGTCTATAATTTGGTGCATAAGTGTGAGAAGACAGTGTGTAGTTGCAAGAAAGCATGCTGACAGCCAGGGCCCCTGCTGCTGCTAGTAAACCCAGATTAGGCCCCGCCTTCTGTCACTGGCCACCACTGTGCCCATATGTAGCTAGTCCTTCTACATGTGCACCTGCATGCCCCAACCCAACCATCATCACTGGCTTCCACAGCACTGTGCATGCCTGAATGTGAAGTGTGCAGCCACAAGACAGCATACCAACAGCTGCTCATAGGTTTGGATCACACACTGTTTTCTGTCACTGGCTGACACCACTGTGCCAACCTATATTTTGTTCTTCCAGGTGTTCACTGCATACTCCAAACTTGACCCCCATCACCAGCCTCCATTGTGGTGTGCTTGCCTTGGGGAAGAACATGCAGTCATAGGAGAACACATCAATATCCAGGGCCCCCAAGCTACCAGTAAAACATAGCTGGCCCAGAAGCTTGTTTCCTGACCTGGAACCCATCACTATAAGTGTGTCTGCAACTGGTCCCTGCCACTACATAGGCACCTGCAGTAGGTCCCTGCAGCAAATTGTGTGCACTTCACTGGCTCTGGCCAGCACCACTGCATAGCCTGGTCTCTAGCAGCTGACCTGTAGGTCCTGCTTAGGACCCCAACAGCCCTTGCAGACACCAAAGACTTCCTACAGTGCTCACCAAGAATTACACAGTTGTTGATACTATAGATCTCAGCGGCCTGAGTGGAAGAGATATCATGCCTCCCAGACCTGATGATACCACATGCCCCCATGCTTGGGACCCTGTACCACTAGAACTAGGGTTACAGCATGATCCAGCATGCCCCCACACACAGGTGAAAGGCTTTACAAATTTAAATCAGTCCACAAAGTCTGGAAGAAGTGACTACTTCTTCAAATGCACAGAAACATATGCAAGGCAATAGGTATCACAGAAAATCAGAGAAGTATGTTTCCACCAAAGGAATACAGTAAACTTCTAGTAACTTGCCCCAAAGAAAGGGAGTTCCAGTATTCCCTCACAAAGAACTTAAAATAAGTGTTCTGCAGATCTCAGGGATCTACCAGTAAACACATATAACTTAATACCATCACAAGACAAAACAAAAACAAATGAGAAGTTCAACAAAGAGACAGATAACATTAAAAAAAAAAAAGAAATATTAGAGTTGAAGAATATAATGGCTGGAAAGAAGAACTCAATAGAGAGCTTCAAAAGCAGACATGAACAAACAGAAGAGAGTATCAGTGAGCTAAAGGAATAATTGCAATTATCCAATCAGAGGAGCAAAAGGAATAAAGGAAGTCTATGGAAATTGTGGGGCCCAGTTAAAGAAATAATGTATGCATTACTGGAGCCCCAGAAAAAGAGAGAGAAGGAAAGTTGGTAGAAATTTTTTTAAAGATATAATAATTTAAAAATTCCCAAATGTGGGAAGAAATTGGGACATCAAAATTCATGAAGCTAATAGGTCACCTCAAAATTTCAATCCAAAATGATATTCTCTAATACACATTAGAATAAACCTGTCTAAAATCAAAGAGAAAGAAAGAATTTTCAAAGCAGTGAGGAGAGAATAAAAAATCTCATATAAGAGAACACCCAGAAGATTATTGGCAGTTTTCTCAGCAGAAACCTTGTAGACCAGGAGAGAATGGAATGATATATTCAAAGTGATAAGAAAAAGAAACTTCCAACCAATAATACCCAGCAAAGTTGGCCTTCAGAATGTGATAGAAATGCAATGTGAATGTGATGTAAAGACTTTATCTAATAAAATATGAGGTAATTCATCACAAACCTAAAACATCTTACAAGAAATAATGAAAGGAGTGCTTCAAGATGAAACAAAAGGATGGTAATTAGGTGAAAACATATGAAAATACACAAAATGCATAAGCATATAATCATAATCAGAATACCCTAATACTGTAATTTTACAATGTGTTAACTTCTTAACTCTATGTGATGGTGAAAGACAAAATATTAAAAATAACTCTAGCTTCAACAATTTGTTGATACATACACAGCATAAAAATATGTAAAATGGTGACATCAAAAACATAAAAGGTAGAGAGTAAAAGGAGAAAGGTTTTGTATGAGATCAGTTATATTTATCCATATAAAATAGAGTGTTATATATAAAATGCTTTATGTAAGCCTCATGGTAACCACAAATCAAAAACCACAATAGATACATAAAAGATAAAGAGAAGGGAATAAAAGCATACCACTACAGAAAATCACCAATTTACAAAAGAAAGCAGCAAGAAAGGAAGAAAAGAAAAATGGAACTACAAAATAGTCAGAAAACAATAAGTAAGATGACATTAGTAAGTCCTTACGATCTATAATTAATCTAAACAATAATGGATCAATTTTCTAATCAAAAGGCAAAAAGTGGATACAGCCTATCAGAGACTCACTTCAGCTTTAAGGATACACATAGTCTCAAAAGGAAAGGATGGCAAAAGATATTCCATGCAAGTGGAAAACAAAAGAAAGAAGGGGTAGCTACTATATTTGTACCAGATGAAATAGACTTCATGACAAAATAATAACAAGAGACAAAGATGGTCACTATACAATAATAAGGTGGTCAGTTAATCAAGAAGTTATAACGATATATATGCATCTAACATCAGAGCACCTAAATATATTAGGCAAATGCTAACAGATCTAAAGCGACAAATACACACCAATAAAATAATGGTAGGGGACTTCAACATCCAACTTTCAACAACTGATAGATCATCCAGACAGAAAATTGTCAGGGAAACATTAGACTTGAACCATATTTTAAACCAGATAAAACTAACAGATGTTTGCAGAACATTCTCTTCAACAGCAGCAGAATACACATTCTTTACAAGTGCACACAGAACATTCTCCAGGGTATATTATATGACAGCTCACAAAACAAGCCTCAGCAAGGTTTTTTTTCTTTAAATTTTTTATTGTTATGTTAATCACCATACATGACATCATTAGGTTTTGATGTAGTGCTCCATGATTCATTATTTGCCTATAACACCCAGTGCTCCACGCAGAACGTGCCTTCTTTAATACCCATCACCAGGCTAACCCATCCCCCCACCCCCCACCCCTCTAGAACCCTCAGTTTGTTATTCAGAGTCCATCATCTCTCATGGTTCGTCTCCCCCTCCAATTTCCCCTCCTTCATTCTTCCCCTCTTGCTATCTTCTTTTTTTCTTAACATATATTGCATTATTTGTTTCAGAGGTACAGGTCTGTGATTCAACAGTCTTGCACAATTCACAGAACTCACCATAGCACATACCCTCCCCAATGTCTATCACCCAGCCACCCCAACCCTCCCCCCCCACCCCCACTCCAGCAACCCTCCGTTTGTTTCCTGAGATTAAGAATTCCTCATATCAGTGAGGTCATATGATACATGTCTTTCTCTGATTGACTTATTTCACATCTCAGCAAGTTTAATATTGAATGCCTATTAGGTATTTTTTTCTGACCACAGTGGTATGAAGCTAAAGTTAATAACAGAAGGAAAGATGGAAAATACACAAACGGGTGGCAGCTAAATAACATGCTCCTGAACAAACAATGGGTCAAAGAAGAAATCCAAAAGGAAACCAAGAAATATCTTGAAATAAATGAAAATGGAAGCACAACATATCAAAATCTACATATGCTGCACAAGCAGACCTAAGAGGGACATTTATAGTGATAAGTACCTATACTAAGAAATAAGAAAGACCTAAATAAACAACCTGAATTTACACCTCAAAAACTTAAAAAAAAAAAAAAAAGAATTAAAAGTTAGCAGAAGGAAGGAAGTAGCAAGATCAGAGCAGGAATAAATGAAATAGAGATCAGGAAAACAACAGAAAATATCAGTAAATCTAAGAACTGGTGTTTCAAAAAAATAAACAAAATTGAAAAGTCTTTAGTGAGACTAACTCAGAAAAAAGAGCAAAAACTCAATAAAATAATATCAGAAATGAAACAGGAGACATTACAACTGTTATCATAGATATATAAAGAATTTTGAGATGTTACAATTATATGTCAACAAACTGGATAACCTAGGGGAAAATGGATAAATTTCTATAAACATACAGCCTATTGAGTTTGAATCAGGAAGAAACAGAAAACCTGAACAGACCCATAACAATTAAGGAGATTGAATCAGTGGTCAAAAATCTCCTAAAAATGAAAAGTCCTGGACCAGAAGGTTTCACTGGTGAATTCTACCAGACATTTAAAAAATTATCACCAAATCTTCTTAAACTCTTCCAAAAAATTAAAGAAGGGAACACTCTCAAACTCATTTTACAAGGACAGCATTACCATGATACTTGTAGATTAGGACACTATAGGTAAAGAAAATTATAGACCAATATCTCTAATAAATATAGATGCAAAAATTCTCCACAAAATATGGGAAAACCAAATTCAATAGCACATTAAAAGAATCATACACCATGATCAAGTGGAATTCAACCCTGGGATGCAAACATGGTTCAACATATGCAAATCATTGACTGTGACACACATTCATAGAAAGAAAAATAAAAATCATATGATCATCTCAATAGATGCAGGAAAAGTATTTGAGAAAATACTTTCAAGATAAAAATTCTCAATGAAGTGGTATGGAGGGAACATGCATCAACCTAATACAGGCCATATATGACAAGCCCAAAGCTAATATCATCCTCAATGGTGAAGTGTTGAAAGCCTTCCTTATAAGGTCAGGAATAAGACAAGGTGCCCACTCTCACCACTCTTGTTCAACATAGTACTGGAAACCCTAGCCAGTACAATCAGGCGAGAAAAAGAAATAAAATGCATTCAAGTAGAAAGAGTGAAACTGTGTTTATTTGCAGATGATAAGATCTTTTATATAGAAATGCAATAAAAAGCTGCTAAAACTAATTGACAACTTCTGTAAAGTTACAGGATTTGAAATCAACATACAGAAAACAGTTGTGCTTCTATACTTCAATGATAAAATATCTAAAAAAGAAATAAAGAAAACAGTCCCATTCACAGTCAGATTAAAAATAATAAAATACTTTGGAATAAATTCAACCATGAAGTGAAAAGTCTGTACATTGAAAACTATAAGACTTTGATGAAAGAAATTAAAGAAGACACAAACAAATGGGAAGATAACCTGTGTCTATGGATAGGAAGAATTAATATTGTTAAAAATGGAAAAATGAAACAAGACGAAACCGGAGAGGGAGACAAACCATAAGAGACTCTTAATCTCAGGAAACAAACTGAGGGTTGCTGGAGGGGAGGGGGCTGGAGGGATGAGGTGGCTGGGTGATGGACATTGGGGTGGGTAAGTACTGTGGTGAGTGCTGTGAATTGTGTAAGACTGATGAATCACAGACCTGTAACCCTGAAACAAATAATACATTATATGTTAATTAAAAAATGGTAAAAAAATTAAAGACTTGGATGAGGCTGAGTACAAATGAGGAAATTTTATCTATATAAAGGATTAAAATTAAAAATCTGAAATACAAAAAAATGTCCACATAACCCAAAGCAATCTATAGATTCAATGCAGTCACTATCAAAACTTTAGTGGCATTTTTCACAGAAATAGATAAAAGTCCTCAAATTTTTATGGATCCACAAAAGACCCTAGTAGCCAAAGCAATCCCAAGAAAGAACAAAGCCAGAGGAATCATGCTTCCTGATTTCTAACTATACTACAAAATTATAATAATCAAAAAAGCATGTCATTGGTGTAAAAATAGACACATAGATCAATGGAACAGAATTGAGAGCCCAGTAGGAAAATCTTGCATATGTGGCCAACAAATATTTGATAAGGGAATCAAGAATACTCAATGAAAGTGGACCTCTCTGTCACACCACTCAAAAATTCACTTGAAGTCAATTATAGACTTAAACGTAAGACTCAAAACTGTAACACTCCTAGAAGTAAACAAAGGCGGAAAGCTCATTGGCATTGGTATTGGCAGCAATTTCTGGATATGATACCAAAAGCACAAGCAATGAAATAAAAAATTAGTGAGACTATATTAAACTAAAATGTTTCTGTTTAGAAGAAGAAACCATCAACAAAATGAAAAGCAACCTATGGAAAGGGGGAAGATATTTGCAAATCATGTATCTGATAAGGGGTTAATATCCAAAATGTATAAAGAAATCATCTAACTAAATGGCAAAACCAAACCAAAAGAAAACAACAACACAAACACAACAACAACAACACAATAAACCCCACAAATAATCCAATTCAAAAATGGGCAGAGGAACTGAACAGACAGTTTTCCAAAGAAGACATTCAAATAGCTAACATGTACATGAAAGGGTACTCAACATACTAAATATTTAAGGAAACACAAGTCAAAATTACAATGAGATTTCACCTCACACCTGTTGGAATGGCTATTATCAAAAAGACAAGAAGTAACAAATGATGAAGATGTGAAGAAAGGGGAGCCCTCCGGCATCGTTGATGGGAATGCAAACTGATGTAGCCAGTATGGAAAACAGTATGGAGGTTGCTCAAAAAATTAAAAATAGGTGATCCGTCAATTCCATTTCTGGGTATATATTCAAAGGAATTGAATGGAATATCATTCAGACCTGAGAAAGACAGAAATACTGCCAATTGGGGTAACTTGGATGAATCTTAAGGGCATTATGCTAAGTGAAATAAGCCTGGCAGGAAAAGAAAACTCTATGATATTACTTTGTATATGGAAGCGTAATATAAAAGATGAACTCAGAGAAACCAAGTATCATGGTGGTTATCAAGGGCTGGGGAGCTGGGGAAATGATGAGATATTGGCCAAAGGGTATAAACTTCCTGTTATAAGTCTAACAGATTCTGGGGCCTAAGGTATAGCATGGTCGTTATAGCTAATAATACTATATTGTATACTTGAATGTTGGAAAGAGAGTAGATCTTAAATGTTCTCATTAAAAAAATGTTAATTATGTTGCAGATGGAGGTGTTAGCTAATACTATGATGGTAACCACTTTGCATTATATAAATATATCACATCAACATGTTGTATACTATAAACTTACACAAGATTATATGTATGTGAATTATATCTCAATAAAATTGGAAAAAATAAAATACAATAGAAATAAATAAATTCAAAGAATGTAAGCCTATCTGGATTCCAAAAACACACACACATACAGCTCACCATTAGCTATCTTTAGATTATATCAAATGAGGCCAAATGATGTCTCCCATGGGATTTTGAAAATACCATAGCAATTCAACATCTGGACACTGGAGCGCATATCAAATCAATCTGAGCACATGTGTCTTGGATAAAAAGATAAACAGACTGGTGTTAGCTACCATTTATTGACCATATGCTGTGTGCTGTACCTTTTATATTCATAATCCTTTTTATTCTCAGAAATAACCCTAGAGATAAGTAGTGTTGTCCTCGAATGCTGAAGCTTACAGAATTTCAGTGACTTGCTCAATTTCACATTCTATTAAGTGGCAAAACCCAGGAAGCTCTGACTCCAGAGGACTTGCTCTTCACACTACATTAAACTACTGGTGATGAGGAAAACACAATTAGAAAAGTCTCTCATCTGCTATTTGCATTTCTCTTGTTGTGGTCTTTTTTCTTCTTTCTCTTAGGGAAAAATATCTACTTTCCTTAAAATTAATAACATCTGCAAACAAATGACAGAGTAAACACATTTGACAAATGTATTAAATCTAAAATGTTTATTTTCTAAGGAGAGATTTAGGAGGAGCCCATTCATTTGTTACATATACAATATTCTACTGATGCCTACAATCAGGACAATTATTTGTTACACAAAATTAGGCTGTTATCTATAAGCAAGACAGAGAATTTTCAGCAAACTGACAAGTGATTACATTTTACACTAAGAAAACCCCCTGGAGTCCTATAGAACACTCCTTAATTGTTTCTCTACCATTTTATTTAAAATATCCTATTTTGAAATACAGCAATGTGCGTGAATGTCATTTCAAAGCTTATTAGGTTCATGATGGTGGGGCCCACAGTCTGCTCACTTTTGTATATCCTAGAATATCCAGTCCTTTGTTCTTCCCAAAGGGGTAGGAATTGGGGTGGTTCCCAAAAGTCTGGCATCATCTGGAAGGTAGGCAGATGGAGGAAGATTTGTCACAGTAGAGATTAATGTTAATAAAGGTGATCTCATGGGAAGTTGAATGGCATGTCAGGACAGTGTGTGTAAATCTGTCTGCCGGACGCTGAGGATGTTTCATTTGGAATAATTGCAGAGCTATGGACATAGCTCACCATCTCTGTCAATATATGCTGTGCATGGAAATGGAAACCCCGTGATCGTACAGGCTATCTTTGAGATGTAACCAGAATAAAAGTTAGCAGTTTCAACAGGTAAACCTGTTCAATCAAGTTCTTCTCATGGAGGGGTCTAAAAAAAAAATCAATGTAGATTTTTGACCAACATTTCCTGGTTGATTCCCCCCAAAATTCAGGGGTTTGGGAGGGTAAAATCTTGCACTGTAGTGATGACCTATTATGTACATGCCTTCCTGATTGTTTATAAACCAGAAAATTGTGAAACGTGCACTGGCTCATTTGGAAGCTCCGTGACAAAGCCATGAATGCACTTAAATGTGTGTCTGAACATCTGTTATGTGCATTGCACTCCTTTTCTCTGGGCCAGATAGCAGCTCAGTGGCTTCAAGGGAGGGTGGCGAGGCTCAGGGGAGCTAAACCAACCCAGTCACTGGATATGCTGGACACAGTCCTGGTGTCTAGAAAGATTTTTATTTTTTTCTTTAAAAGGAATCTATAGTTACTGTCTTTCAGTCCTACTATGTTTATTACTCGGAAGACATTGATTCACTCCTTCACTCAATAGATAATCATTTTGAGCTGATGTGACCAAAACCACCATTAGTGCAGCAACAGGACTTTTAGGAGTCCTTATCACTTTCATCATCGTGAGCCCTTATTCTTTCCTCTGAAAAAAAAATTCAAACATTCTGTTTTGCAACTACACAGATCTAAAACATAATCCAGGCTGGATTCATTATTATATTATATACATGTTATATATAACATTTTATATATATAATGTTAAAAATAACATCATCATTAGCCATCAGGGAAACTCAAATCAAAACCACATTAAGATACCACCTTATACCAGTTAGAATGGCAAAAATGGACAGGGAAAGAAACAACAAATGTTGGAGAGGTTGTGGAGAAAGGGGAACCCTCTTACACTGTTGGTGGGAATGCAAGTTGGTACAGCCACTTTGGAAAACAGTGTGGAGTTTCCTCAAAAAATTAAAACTAGAGCTACCCTATGACCCAGCAATTGCACTGCTGGGTATTTACCCCAAAGACACAGATGTAGTGAAAAGAAGGGCCATATGCACCCCAATGTTCATAGCAGCAATGTCTGCAATAGTTGAACTGTGGAAGGAGCCGAGATGCCCTTCCACAGATGAATGGATAAAGATGTGGTCCATATACACAATGGAATATTACTCAGCCATCAGAAAGGATGAATACCCAACTTTTACATCAACATGGTTGGGACTGGAGGAGATTATGCTAAGTGAAATAAGTCAAACGGAGAAAATCAATTATCATATATACGGTTTCACTTATTTGTGAAACATGAGGAATAGCATGGAGGACATTAGGAGAAGGAAGGGAAAATGAAGGGGGGAAATCGGAGGGAGAGATAAACCATGAGAGACTATGGACTCTGAGAAACAAGGTTTTAGAGGGGAGGGGGGTGGGGGGATGGGTTAGCCCGGTGATGGGTATTAAGGAGGGCACGTACTGAATGGAGCACTGGGTGGTATATGAAAACAATGGATCATGATCACTACATCAAAAACTAATGATATATTGTATGGTGACTAACATAACACAATAAAATTTAAAAAATAACATTACTATTATATTCATTTTTGTCTTCAGATTTTAAATAAATTAAAATGAAAATCTTTTTGTGGACCCTAAAAGTATAGAGGGCCCTAGGCACTGTGCCCTGTGGCTAACACAAAGGTTGGCCCTGACCAGTGTTCACTCCCCTGTGCTATGCATGGGATCCAGTCTCTTGTGCACTCAGAGCATAAGTGATAATACTTAACCACAGGTGCATTATTTCTCATGGTCATACATATTTAATTTAGCAACTAGATAGATCATCTGAAAGTGAAATCCACTCTTTCTATGGATTTTGTGGATGACTTCCTCCTATTGTCCAGCTATATTCCTTTATGGATAGCAGTGAGTTTGTGAAGGTAAAATCAGGGTCAGGATTAGGCCACTTCCTCCACCTTCTCTAGTAGTTAGATGGTTGAGAAGATACAAGAGGTGACCAGGACCAAAGAAGCTCTGTGCATTCATTCTCTTGTGATATCCCCTCTGCCCCAAGACTGATTTCCTCAAGTGGGAAGAAACCATTCTCAAGGCACAGGGCTGACTGCTCTTGGGGACTGATTTGTGCTACCCAAGCCCACAGGAAGCTAATGCATAAACCAGACTATGTTATTCTATCAAATTACTCCCTTTGTCTTTGTCATGATACTTGTCATTATGTGAGATTATCACTTTTA
The DNA here is from genome assembly GCF_003265705.2 of Callorhinus ursinus. Lineage (NCBI taxonomy): Eukaryota > Metazoa > Chordata > Mammalia > Carnivora > Otariidae > Callorhinus > Callorhinus ursinus. The sequence goes on from NW_027397072.1 coordinate 86,171,600, forward strand.
TTTCTGTATTAGTTCTTTCTTCCAACTAGAATGTCACTTTCTGAAGCATCTTATATTTCTACCATCTGAAATGATGCCTCAAAAATAGCAGGCAATTGATTATTATTTGTCAACTATCTTATTCAAATATTCATGCCTGAAAGTGTTGAAGAACCTTGCGAGGAAACATACACAGTTCATTGTGTGTTAATCCGGGCTTTGTTAAAATACAACTTTGCTTCTGAGATCCTTTCAAACACCCTCTTTCTGAAGCGCTGAGATATTCCACAGATTCTAGGCATTTCAGGTTAAGACCTTTAATCACGATGCACCTTGACAAGTGAAGACTGTTGGAGTTCTTGAAGTGGCATCATCAGAGACCAGTTGCTCCAAGGTTAGGCAAGGTCAAGACTTGCAAAGGTGATGTTCTGTACAAACAGAAAACACTGATTGCAGGCATGGAGGAGGGGCCTCATATATGAAGTTTTTGGGGGACGTTTGTGGTTTTCAAAAAATCTTTCCCTGTCCACTAGAGTTTATGCTGGCAGACCAGTACCATCCGAGGACATGAGTGGGCTGGCCCCGGCTTGACTTCAGCAGGACAGAGTAGGACAGGAGAGGCCAGGACAGGTTCACTGAGTCTGAAAAGACAGTGCCAGTGGTAGATTTTGGACATCCTATCTGAACCAACGGCAGTAACAACAGATAGGAGGTAGAGTTTCTCTGAGCAGATGGGAGACTCAGCACTAGTAACTTAACATCTTGAGAGTGGGGCAGGCATAGAAAAATATGCATGGGGCGCCTGGGTGGCTCAGTTGGTTAAGCGACTGCCTTCGGCTCAGGTCATGATCCTGGAGTCCCGGGATCGAGTCCCGCATCGGGCTCCCTGCTCAGCAGGGAGTCTGCTTCTCCCTCTGACCCTCCCCCCTCTCATGTGCTCTCTCTCTCTCATTCTCGCTCTCTCAAATAAATAAATAAAATCTTTAAAAAAAAAAAAAGAAAAATATGCATGACCTGGATGGACAAATAAATATGAAGACTGCAGCCTGTCAGCCCTTAGAATAAACAGTAAAACACAGCCAACAAAATCAAACAAGCCAAACAAAACCCAAAAATCAGACATCCCAATGAGGAAGGCAGGGGTCTTCCCTTGGAAATGGCCAGTTTCCAGTTGAGTGGGCAATTCTCAAGGCTAGCATGGAATTGATAGAGGTGACCCGGTTGCCTTTGTTGGCATGGGCTTTTTAGGATAAGACATCTCTGTTGTAGAGGGCGAGTGACCCTATCTTTCTGCATAGACCAGGCCAGAGAGCCCACTTTTGTGCAGTCTCCTTCCCTGGCTCCAGTAATGCGTTGTGTTCACCACTAGTATTATACAATACCCTGGAGTGTGTTGGCTTATTTACTTTTCTTCTCAGAATCTCAGAGTATGCGCTGGCTCAGGGAAGAGGGCAGACTTCTATGTACCCAGCATGGTTTAATGCTCTCCTGCAGATGGCTGTTCTCTCCAGGTGATCCAAGGAAACCATCTGTGGCAGTTCTCACCATTGGCCAGCCAGGTTGCTGCCAGTGGTTCCTGACCCTTTTTGGCATACTCGTCTGCCTCTGCTAACAGCAGTTTACCCAGTGAAGACAGTTATTTTGTTATTGGACCCCCAAGACCAGGTTCTTGAGTCTCAGTGTCGTAGAAGTGAGCACTGAACTCGAGAGGAAGAAAGCAGGCAGAGTTTATTAGAAATAGCTGTGTACAAGGGAGCCGACAAGAAAGAGGAATGTCACTCCCCGAAGGGGTAGTATGCAAGCCTTATAAAGGCACTTTTCCAAGGAGTGATGGATTGGGAATAGGCAAGCATCCTTCAATCCCACTGTCATCTTGTGGTTGTTACTTTTTAGTGGACACAAGACAATCACAGGATGCCTTTCTCCATGGTCGACATTCTTTTAGGGCTCCTGGAAAATAGGAAGACTTGTGCAAGCAGGTTTTAAATTGTTACTTCAAATTTTGCCCAGACAACCAGTACTCCCGGATGGCTGTTATCACTCATTTCTTCTCTTTTTCCCAGAAGGAGTATTTGTCTTGAAGCCTATGGAAACTTTTAACCCTTGCCTCAGACCTGCGACTTCACAGGAGTTAAGCTCTTGCTTTCCCCATCCTGTCTCACATCTGCCCACCATCCAGGCTTTTATAATTCATTCACGGCTACCATTCATTTGTTTGTCTGTATACCACAAATGTGTGTCAACATTGTGGGAGGCACCTTAGGATGGTGATATGATCTTGAACAGACTTGGTTTGAATCCTGTTTGGGACATTAGCTTACGTAGCCTAAAGGAAACTATTTATTTGTCTCTAAGTGTCAGCTTACTTTCAATGGAGACAATACTTGCCTTTCTCCTTCCCCTTCATCATCCACTCACCCCAAGGTGGTGGTCCAAACCAATTGGGGTTATGGACAAATATTAAATATATTTTCAAAGTATAGAGAGCAATAAAGAAATAGAAGGAAACATGCTATAAGTTTTTAAAGACAGCGTTCAAATAAGCAATGCAAAATCCCAAGTAGCTGCAGTTCCATGAGAATGAGGTGAACATCTCCTCAAGGTGACCCAAGGAAAGAAGCAAAATCTCTCAGGTTGTGAAAAATCAAGCCCATTTGTTTTTTAAAAAAAAAAAAAAGGTAGCAGGGAGAAAAAAAGCAAGTCATCCTACTTTATAGCATGTCTCATACAGTTTCTGTTTCAAATCTCACTTATACTAACAGATAAATGTTTCTTTGCACCACTCCAAAAATGTTTAATTTGAATGCTGCATGTTTTGTTCAATCCAGTTTTCCACTTAGAGCAAATAGCTTTTTAAAACTATATGGTGGATGAAAATGGTGATTATACTGTCCAGGGTTTGACATAAATCCACTCATAAAATTTGGGACAAAATAATATAGTTAAATTTTCCTTTCAAATCGTAAAGTGGGACAAACTGCTCAGAATTAGCTTCATGTTTAGAATGAAACTTTTAGACATAAAGTGCATATACATTTGCAGCCTGATCAGGGATTTGCCTTTGTGCCATCCTTGTTTCCCTGTTCCCCTAGTGATCCCTAAATTGTTAACAAAAAGAAAAAAGAAAACATAATGAAAGTGCTTTGGGCACGATTCCTTTCCAGTCATTTGAACATTGCTTGACAAACCTTCCACTAACCTGGCCTCTTCTCTGTCAGGATTGGTCGCCCAGATGGAAGTCAGAGATTGGAGCCCAGAGAGCAGACCCACCATTCACAAAGTATGTCTTGAAACAGTATCAGTTTCCCGTGTTTTTAATTTTTGTGTATGGGTAATGCATTTATGTGATTTAGACATCAAAAAGTTATAAGAAGGAAGACAATAAAAAGCTCCTTTCCCACCTTCCCCATGTTCCGTATCTGTTCAGTCTCCAACACCCACAGCAGGCAACTACTGTTCATAATTTCTTGTTGTATAATTGTATATACAAGGCTTTACAGGTATGCATATATGCATATACATGCACATCCTCATAGACACATATAAGTTCATTTGATTAGTTTTCTCTTGTTGCTCTATCAATGGCTTAAAATAATCACATGTATTCTTTCATAGTGTTAGTGGGTCAGGAGTCTGGACATGGCTGACCAGGGTCCTCTACTCAGGGGCTCACAAGGCTGCAGTCAAGGTACCAGCCAGGCTGGGTTGGGTGGCTGGGGCACTTCTCTGAGTACCCATGGCTGTTGGTAGATTCAGTTCCTTGTGCTTTGGAGAGGTTGCATGAAACCCTAGCACGTGGTCTTGTCTATAAGCTGTTCACATCATGACAGCTCATGACTACAAAGCCAGCAAGGAAATCTTCTTAATTCTTAGGGAGGGTCCAGTCTCTCTTTTAAGTATTATGCCTCATTAATTCAGGCCCAACCAGGGTACTCTCCCTTTTGATGGACTCATAATCAATTGATTTGAGGTTTGTAGTTTCTGCTTTGATTGACAAAATGCTTGGAAATCACTTATATTTTAACAACAACTAAAAAACATGAACAAACCAAATTAACACTTTTCTGAGATCAATCAGAGAGTTGAGGTTACAGGGCAAACTGCCACCCCCCAAACTGGGCAAACAGATTACAGTGAAACACAGCATGCTGGGAGCAAAAACCTGGGGGTGTGCGGGTGGGGGGCAGTATAAACTGAAAGGAAGCAGAAGGAGAGAAATAATAACGGAGGCCCAAGATGGCGGCATACCATCACCTCCTCCCATGGACACACAAAATCTGCAGCTATATATGGTTCATTTTCTTTTGATAAAGATCTGAAAACTAGTTGAACTACTTCTCCACAACAAATAATAGAAGGAGCACCTCAAGATGGGTAAGAGAGGCGGTGACATGGTCTCACAAAAACAACTTCACTTTCTGCCTAGAGACACATAACAGGGAGGGATCTCACCAGGTTGGCAGGTACTTCTCCCTGATGAGAGAGGGATTGGTGCTGCACATCAGACACCAAGGCCCCTGGGATCTGCACTGAAAAGCCAAACCCTCTAGAGCATGTGGCTTGGAAAAACAATGGGATTGATGTGCGGGGTTCTCAAAGTGCTAGAGGATACTGAGATTCCTCTCTTGGAGGACTCATGTGAGGTCTCACTCACCCCAAGGCCCGGCAAAGAACATCAGTTTAAAACGCTGGGACTGTACATGAGAGGGATTCATTTGCTAATCTGAAGACATGGGCTGGAGGGGCAGGGCTAGTTGAAATGCTCCCTGGAGATGGAGGCCCTCGCAGATGCCCTTGCAGCAAGCTCCATAGAGCCTGACAGTGTGGGCTGGCAGGCTTGCACATGGCTCCGGTATTCTCTCACTCCCTAGCTAAAGTCTGTGAGCTCAGGCAGTTGTGACACTTCCCTGTCCCCAGCAGGAACTGGGAAACATGAGTGGTAGCAGCATTCTCCCACTTCCAGCCTAAACCTGGAAACCGAGCTCAGACAAGGCACTCTCCCGCTGCATTCCTGGAGCCCACGGGCCATACCGCCAAGATATTGTTCCACTGTCTTTCTGAAGTTGGCAAATGTGTCCCACCCCATACACTCTCCAGCCGCCTTGCTAAAGCCAACAGGAGTGCACAGCCCACACAGGATGCCCCTTGATCTCCTGGCCCTGGTGACCAAGGGGACTAGTGTTCCAGAGCTCCCTGGGACTGTAACAGTTGGAAACACAGTTTTGGCAGGCCACCATCACCAGGGCTCTACATAGACAAACTAAAACTGGACTCCTGTCTTCCCGTGGAAAAGATCTATTTGCCTGGCATGGAGTTTCAGCCTGAGGGACAGGCTTCAGGTTTTCCACACATCCAGAGGCTAAGGGGGTGCTCCCAGGGAATGTAAACTGGGAGACACCATGATTATGTACTTCCTTAGCCTCACTACACCTTGATGAGACTTCCCAGAAAGAAACTTATACATTCGTCTGGAGCCCTGATTTTTGCAACTATCACTCAGGAGAAACCTCCAAATCACCTTGTCTGGATGCCAGCAGGGATTATAATTGCAGCCCCACAGGACTGTATGTATTTGCATATATTAAAAGCCTGCTGCCTGAGGGTCGGTCTTCCAATCAGCCCAAAACTAGGTGCTAAATGAGATTTCTCCCCTTGGATCACTGACAGGTCTTGGCACACCCTCAACAATGGAGGTATATCAAGAATAAATCAGGGGGTTTAAACAATCACAATGGCTCAAGAGACAACCAAGAGCTAGGGACAAGTTGAATGAGAAGGATCATCATCTGCACAAGTCCATTCCTTCAAGACAGGGAGAGGTAACCGTTTTTACTTATTAGTACATAAAAACATAGGAAGTCATGCAAAATGAAAACATAGGGAAATATGTTCCAAATGAAAGAACAAAACAAAGACCTTAGTGATACAGAGGTAAGTAATTTATCTGATAAAAAATTCAAAGCAATGGTCCTAAAGATGCTCACTGAACTTGGGAGAAGAATGAATAAACACAGGGAGAACTCAACAAAGAAGTAGAAGATATAAGAAAATATAAGAAAGCACTAGGGTTACCTGGGTGCCTCAGTTGGTTAAGCATCTGCCTTCAGCTCAGGTCCTGGGATCAGGCCCCGCATCAGGCTCTCTGCTTAGTGGGGAGCCTGCTTCTCCTCTCCCTCTGCCTCCCGCTATGCCTGTTTGTGCTTTTTCTCTCTCTCTCTGTCAAATAAATAAATGAAATCTTAAATATATATAAGAAAGTACCAAACAGAAGTCACAGAACTGAAAAAATACAGCAAGTAAACTGAAAAATACATGACAGGGGGTCCACATCGGACAGGATGAAGCAGAACAGATAGGCAAGCTGGCAGATAAAGCAGTGAATTCACTCAGACAGAGAAGCAAAAAGAAGAAAGAATTTATGAAGATGAAGATGACTGAAGAGGCTTATGGGACATCAAGGGGGAATAGCACTTGTATTATAGGGGTTCTGGAAGGAAAAGAGAGAGAGAGAAGGGGGCAGAAAACTTATTTGAAGAAATAATGGCTGAAAACTTCCCTACCTGGGGAAGGAAAAAGACCTCCAGATCCAGGAAGCCCAGAGAGTTCCAAATAAGAACCCACAGAAAGCCATACCAAGATACATTGTAATTAAAATGTTGAAAGTTAAAGATAAAGAGAGAATCTTAAAAACAGCAAGAGAAAAACAAGTTCTTACATAGAGTTAGAAAATAAATAAGGCGACATTGGCCTTAAATGACACATTAGACCAAATGTACTTAATAGATACATACAGAACATTCCACCCCAAAGCAGCAGAATAATTTTCTTCTCAAGTGCACATGGAACATTCTCCAGGATAGATCACATGTTGGGCCACAAAACAAGTCTCAATAAATTCAAGATAGAAATCATATCAAACATCTTTTCTGAGCACAGTTGTATGACACTTAGAAATTAATTACAAGAAGAAAACTGGAAAAATATACAAATACATGGAAATTAAACACATGTTATTGACCAATTATTTGATCATAGAATAAATCAAAGACAAAATAGGTAAAATATCTAAAGACAAATGAAAACAGAAATACAACATGCCAAAATCTATGGGATACAGCAAATATGGACTTAAGAGGGAAGTTCTTAGCAATACAGGCATGCCTCAGGAACAAGAGAAATCTCAAAGAAACAATTAAACTCTACACCTAAAAGAACTAAAAAAAGAACATATGAAGCCCAAAGTGAGAAGAAAGAAGGAAATAAAATTCAGAGCAGAATTAAATGAAATAAAGATTAAAACAACTAAAGAAAAGTCAGGGAAACTAAGAGCTGATTCTTTAAGAAGATAAAATTGACAAACCCTTATCTAGACTCACCAGAAAAAAAAAAGATGGGGCTCAAATAAATAAAAATCAGAAGCAAAACAGAAGTTAAAACTGGTTACCACAGAAATACAAAAGATTATGAGGCTACTATAAACAATTTAACATCAACAAATTGGACAATCTAGAAGAAATGGATAAATTCCTAGAAATTTAAAATCTTCCCCAGATAAATCATGAAGAAATAGAAAATCTGAATGTATCAATTACTAGTAAGGGGGATTAAATCAGTTACCAGAAACCTCCCAACACACAGAAGTCTGGGACCAGGTGGCTTCACTGGTGAATTTTACCAAACATTCAAAGAAGATTTAATAACTATTTTTTTTTCCAAACTCTTCCAAAAAACTGAAGAGGAAGGAAACATTTCAAAATCTTTTTATGAGGCCAACATTATCCTGATACCAAAATCAAATGAGGATACCACAAAAAAGAAAATTACAAGCCAATATCACTAATAAACAGAGATACAAAATCCTCAACAAAATATTAGCAAAATGAATTCAATAATACATTAAAAGAATCACACACCAAGATCAAGTGGGATTTATTCCAGAGATGCAAAGATGGTTCAACATTCACAAATCAATCAACATGATACACCACATTAACAAAATGAAAAATAAAAACCATATGATCATCTCAATAAATGCAGAAAAAGCATTTGACAAGACTCATCACCAATTTATGATAAAAACTCTCAAAAAGGTGGGTATGGAGGGAAAGTACCTCAATATAATAAAAACCATATACGACAAAACCTCAGCCAATATCCTACTCAGTGGTGAAAAGCTGAAGCTTTTCCTGTAAGATCAGGAATGACAAGGATGCCTACTATCCCCACTTTTATTCAATATAGTATTGGAAGTCCTAGTCACAGCAATTAGGCAAGAAAAAGAGAAAAAAGCATATAAATTGAAAAGGAAGAAGCAAAACTGCCACTATTTGCAGATGACATGATACTATATATAGAAAATCCCAAAGACTCCACTAAAAAACTGTTAGAACTAAAAAGTAAATTCAGTAAAGTTGCAGGATACAAAGTTAATATACAAAAATCTGTTGTGTTTCTATACACTATTAATGATCACAAAGAGAAATGAAGAAAACAATTCCATCAAAAAGAATGAAATACCTAAGAATTTTACAGTTATTTAAAAATAATATGATCATCTCAATAGATGCAGAAAAAGCATTAAAAGCACTGAAAACTATATGACATTGATGAAAGAAATTGAAGACACAAATAAATGGAAAGATTCTGTGCTCATGGATTGGAAGAATTAATATTGTTAAAATGTCCATACTACCCAAAAAATCTACAGATTCAATGCAATCCCTATCAAAATTCCAATGACATTTTTCATAGAACTAAAACAAATAACTCTAAAATTTATACGGAACCACAAAGGACTCCAAATAGCCAAAACTATCTTGAGAAAGAACAAAGCTATAGCAAATAAAACTGCTCCAAGGCTCCAAACTCTTAGCATATGCTCCATTGTTTCAATAGACTTCACTTAAAAAACACAAATTCAAAGATAATATTATTAAGAATTTCAAGATGGTGACCATTAGAGCATTAAACCCCAAGTGTGAGGCTCTTCTGAGTTGGGAGGGGGTCTACATTGGTTCCCTGGTCCATGAAGACAGCCAAAGTAGTGGTTTATAGAGTGGTTCCCCAGGTCTATTTTAGAAACTATGTCAAGGTGCTTTGAACTGTCACAATGATTTTGGGCTATGATTGGCATTTTGTGTGTAATGGTGTGGCAGAGACACCAAACCTCCTGAATGTGCAGAAAAAGTCTCACATGATAAACATTTGTCCATGCCTTCAAATGATGAATGCCGATGGTCCCTAGGCGATCATATGTATGAAAATCTACTCACAAGGATCTGAACCTAGGACCTAACTATGTTTAGCATACAATTTTTATATATTTTTTGCAATTTTAATATAACTTTGGGTTTCCAAAGAAAGCAGCTGCCAAGTAAATTGAGAGAAAGTTTTACTTTGTGTTGTTTGGAATTTCCTTATTTATCGTTTTGGAACATCATATCTCCAGTGACACTGATCCTCAGGGTGTTTGAGTCACCACCTTTCCTGGCTGTCACAACTGCAAGGTCATAGAGACTTATACCTATATGGACACGTGTATGCTTATTTATCCCTTATATCAAAATGACAAATATAAAGAAAATTATTGACAATATTCAGTTCAATATTTGTATCCTTTCCATTTACAAGTTATTTATTATAATTAGGCATGTACCTATGAATATTTCATTTGTCTTCAAATAGAAGAGTGACTACCCATTTGCATATGAAATATAAGTCATTTTTTAAATGTAAAATTTAATCACAGTGTGGGCATAATACTGATTGACATTTTCTTTTGAACTTTTGTGTGGAGGTAGATTATCATCTATGAATTACATTCCAGGATGGGTTAGACTGCCACACACATAGCATCGATGTCTTCATTCTGACTTTAGTGGTTTCTAGTGTTTCCCTGTTAACAATGTGCTGGCTTGGGGACAAAATAGCTATATTTTATTTCTTTTATTGAATAAAATCTTTAAAATCAGGAGTGAATATTGAGTTTTGTCAAAACCCTTTTTGCCATCTGTGGAGATGATAAAACGATGTTTTTTTTTTTATACCTAGTTGATATGCTGAATTACATTAATAGATTACCCATCATTGAGCAAGGTTTCCTGGCTTCTCTGGTATAAACCCTATGTAGGCATCCTTATTGGGAGAAAAACAATGCAGAGGGAGAAGCTGGGCTGTTCATGGTCCTTCCAGCACACCAGTTTCTAAAATGCAATTTGTGACTTGGTAAATTTACAAACACTGGTCAATCCCAGGATTTGGCTATAAAATCTGCAAATGTTCCAGAAGCTGACCACATATGCTGGGATGATGACAGAGCATCTACGGAGAACAATGGTTTTGGAGAGAATGAGAATGTCTTTATGCAATCCCTTTACAAGTTTACTAACTCATTGTCCCTGGGATCAAGTTCTCTGGGAGCATTTCTCTTCTTTTCCCTGCTATGAACCTCTCACTGTTTGTGACCTTCTTGTACAATGCAAACAAGGAGAGTGGAGAAAACACATCCTCTCCAAACAAGTCAGCCAGGTTGAAGGCACTTGTTCCTGCACACACGGCCTCGAGCAGAAAGACAGACAATGAGCCAATCAACCAGATGACGATGTGAACAGCCAGTGTGTTTACAGAAAGCCTTTCTAGGCAATACTTGATTTTCCTTCATAGCAGCCTCTGCATAGGTGCCGTCACGATTCCCACCCGACCCATCAAACATCTGAGACTCAGGGTTCTTTGGAGCTCAAGAACGTGGTTAACGAAAGGCAGAGCCAAGACTGGGCCCTGGTCCAAGCTCCTCACTCAAGAAGCATTCATGGAGTATACACTTTGTTGCTGGCTGAGTGAAGTTTCGGCACCAAATGTACTCAGGAAAAAACCACTCAGCTTGTTGAGTATGGGGCTCCTGGAAAGCGCCAGGGAGACTGCAGCAATGGGAAGGAAGATCATGGGACCCCAGCTGGGGTCTGAATGTATCAATTACTAGTAAGGGGGATTAAATCAGTTACCAGAAACCTCCCAACACACAGAAGTCTGGGACCAGGTGGCTTCACTGGTGAATTTTACCAAACATTCAAAGAAGATTTAATAACTATTTTTTTTCCAAACTCTTCCAAAAAACTGAAGAGGAAGGAAACATTTCCCAAAATCATTTTATGAGGCCAACATTATCCTGACACCAAAATGCATGCTTCTGCCCAGTTTGGGATCACCTCTGCGAGAACTGGTTCTAAGTCTCTAGCACATTTTTCTGAAAGTTCTTTTTGCTGGCACATCTTTGTTCTTTGAGATATGATTGAAATTTTGGAAACAGGTCAAAGACATTTCAAGCAGAAACTTTTTTATTGTGGAGTTCCTAATATGTACCATAGTGCTGGGCACATGGTGGGTGTTCAAAAATGTTTATTGAATATGAATGAAAATATTCTTTTACTCCAAAATCAAGCTTGACTAAAAATAATTAGGCTGTTTTTCTCATGTGACTCAGAGGCTTGATCCAAGGGCTGTTCCCATGGAGAATTCCAAAAGTGTTTGAGGAGAAAGAGTAATTGAATAAGACTATAGCCACTGAAGTCATTTCAAAGGACACTCAGATAAATGATCATTGAAAAAATATTAGTCTTTTTATATTGTAGTTGCACCTATAAATAAATGTTTTATATCCATTTTCAAGGTACAAATGAATTACTCAACACTAGACCACTGAATGTGTGGGCTGAGGATTTCTGAGGGCACAGGTGGAGGTGAAGTGGCCTCCAACGCATTTTCAGAAAATGGTTTCTCTGTATGGGGTTTTTAAAATTTAATTTCTTTACAGAGAAGGATCTAGAAAAGGGAGTAAGGACTCAGAGACAGGTAAAGGTAAAGGTAAAAATGTGTAAGTGAATGCAGACACAGACTTTTTCTCCAGCTCTGTCCAGGAGGAGTATACAAACACCTTTCTTGACATGAAGGAGGGAACCAGACTAAGATTTGACTACATTTTTTGGATGGTAAGGATGTTAATTGTTCATGCTAAGTTATTACTGGTTGTAAAGAATGTTCAGACAAAACATTTACAGTCATCCTTTACTCCTAGCTTTCTCTCAAAACTTGTATGGAAGGCTTTAGAAATTCCGTTAAGTACAATCTTAAAAATAGATCAGACCACTTTAAACCAAAATTCCAATCCATTAACATTGTTTCATGACCTGAAGTTTGAAAAACAGTGCTCTAGACTAAGCACTTTATAGATTTGTCTCCTTTTTAAGCTTTATCTCATGACCTAGTGTCATCCTTTTATGATGTCCTTAAGAATCTTTATACCTCCTGTCATTTCCACCTTCAAATGGTGTTTGTGCTTAGCAAGTATAAAATCAATTGCACTTCCTATAGTAAAACATTTGTTTGGCCCAAAGAATATTCTAGGTGGTTTTTAAAAGTTATCCTGAGTTTGTTAATTGATTCAAAGTCACATTCTCCCTCTCCACTTGTTACAGTAGAAAAAAAAATTTTGAATATTGTGTTTTCCCCAAACTCACAGCAAAAAAAGACTGAAGAACTTTGCAACTCAAGCCCCTCAGACTATAAGAGCATCATTTGGTGCATTCTCTCAGATCTAATTAGACTTTTTTCTCTCACTTTTTGTCTACTGTTTGAAAAAGAAACTTGTGATTTCCTATGTTGAAATTACTTGATTACTATTTGAGTAGAGAAAAATATTTGTTTCACCATTTGCTGGTGTAAAACTGCCCTTCACACTCAGGAGAGATTTTAAGTCTTTAGATTGCTTTTCTCCTGCTTCCTGTGTATGCATTTGCCTAGCTTTTGTGAAGAATGTAACACATTAAAAAATACCTTATGGAACTCAACCAGAGTATTTATCGATTGAAAACCAGCGCTGTCTCAGTGCAATGCTGCCATGCAGTTGGTCTGTGTCCACAGGACATTGAAAAGCTGGTGAGAGCTTGACTCTCTTGCAGTTTATTTCAGGAATAAAAAGTAGGACCTGGGGAGGGTTGACTGGTGAGGGAAAGTTTCTATGTTTCCCTGTCCTCCTCAGAGAGAAATGGTAGGCAGCTAAGACCAGGATTACAAATGAGCTATGAGGGATTACTACTTCTTAACATCAGAGAGCCTTCTTGTATTAGTGTTGTATTTGTGTGTATGAGTCATTTCCCCTCTGTCCTAGGTGCTCTCTGTGAGGGCTTTCTCATCCAAATTGGCCTGTAACAAAGTCAACATACAGAAAATGGTCAACCCATGTTGGTAAATTGATGAAACAAAAACATGTATTAATATACTGCTTTGATGGACAGGTTGAAACAGTGGAAAATCTATGAAAAAGACATGATACATGAGCAAACACGTAGGAGTGATTCCTAGAAGGAGCAAGTGCAGAATAAACAAAGAAAAGGAAGAGTAACGGAGGCTGAGAAAAAAAGTGGTTTGTTTTAAGACACTCTCTAAAGCCCAACATATTTTATTTGAAGTGGAAGAAACCTCCATTCTTTACTTTATTATGATAGACACAAAGGGAGTGCCATAAATTTCCTCCTGGAATGACCGTTTGGTAAAACAGATTGGAAGTTCCCCCCCCCCCCGCCCCCAGCTCATGCCTGGAGTCCATTCCCTTCTGGCAACAGGTGGACACTCCCTGTCAGCCTTGGGAGCACTCTGGCTGCTCTTTGGGGAAGTTCTGCTCTCCCTCTCACTTCTCTGCTCATGCTAACCCTTCCGGCCACTCCTCTGCCTTTCTCATTCATTTCCTACTGCTCCTGGTACTGCCTCCTTCCTGCCCTCCTTGAGCTTGAGGACTCAAATCGGTAGCTGGGTTCTCACCTCTACCTACACCAAGTCCCACCCCCACCAGATCGAACGCCACACGTCTGTGTAACTGCACAACTCCTGGCTCAGGTCCTCCCACCCCTGGGTTTTGATGCCTCTCATATTTCTTTTCTGGTTCCGGTCTGTCAAAGGTGTTCTCGGTCCATTTTAGGGCAGTTGGTTCTTTATCTCCTAAACGCATTGCTCTCTGTCAACACTTAGAAGCCCCCACAAGATGTAAAAGGCCAGCAGTGTTGGCCTTTTCCTGTAGCCTCACCTGTCCCAGGCAGAGCCAGCTCGTAGGTGGATGACATTGTGACTGGCCCAGAAGGTCACTGGGAGGGTGCAAATTTAGGAGCAGGTGCTGGAGGGAAGGGGCTTTGGAGGAAGAGAGGCCCTAGGACTAGAAAGGCAGAAGCCAGGGGCCAGGAAACTCCCAAGATGGAGAAAGCCTGGACGTAGTGTCAACTGGTGTCATTCCCTGATGTGGGACATCTACCATGTCTCAGATCGTGTCACTGTTGATGACCACACTTCATTTCTACAAGTAACACCTTTTCAGAACTCCTCCAAAAATATTGCATTATTAGGCAGGCTTTGAGGGAAACACTGCATGTAGAACCAGCACTCTTTTACAAAAGCAAGCAAGAGTTTGCAAAAGTAGGAAAGGAGTTTACAAAACTGAAACAGGAGGATTAGGATTTTTGTAAGGCTTGGAAAAGGTGCTTTCAAGGTGGGTGAGTGATCAAATCTAATGCAATCTAGATTTCCACGGAATTCTGGGCCTTAGATGACAAGAGACTGCACAAGCAATTTGTTTTACCAAGTACTCAAGGATCTTGGCCCTCGTGGACTTTCAGAAATTTTTACTGAGAGGTAGAGTTTTAAATGTAATTTTCTTTATGTTGTAAATAGACAATAGAGCTTGGGATTTCAGGGAACATTGGGATCCTTTAATCCAATGGTGTTGCACATCATGGTCTCAGTCTCTTATTGCCCATAAATTGAGTTTAATGGGTCATCTAACCAAAGAATACAACAAAATAGGAAATGTCAGCATCCATCCCACATGGTAAGAGTAAATACTGTTTAAAGAAATTTCCATTTCCTTTACATACATGTACATATGAGTTCAGCAAAGCATGTTTCTTTTGGCAAATGGTTAAATGTTAAAAATCAGTATTTGGCTGAAAGAGATAAAATTTGATGACACCATGAAAAAATAAATTTCTTTTTTTTAAAAGATTCTATTTTATTTTTTTAATTTAATTTAATTTTTTATGTTATGTTAGTCACCATACATCATTAGTTTTTTGATGTAGTGATATATAAGAATAAATCTTAATTTAAAAATATATTATTCTCTATTACAAGCCTTTCAATGGTCATTTTTTTTAAGGATTTTATTTATTCACATATTTTAGAGAGCGAGAGAGAGCATGAGTGGGGGAGGGGCAGAGGGAGAGAGAGGGAATCCCAAGCCTGATGCGGGGCTCAATCTCAACAACCCTGAGATCATGACCTGAGCCGAAATCAAGAGTCTGAGGCTTAACCGACTGAGCCACCCAGGTGCCCCAACGGTCATTTTTTAAGGTGGGCTTTAGGTACAGGAACAAATGTTGAGCATCACCAGTGGCTGGACTGCTTCTGAATTCACTGTACTGCACGTTTGCAATACCAGAAAGGACTAACTTTAATTGAGGTCGGTAGATGGCAAGCTATTTTTGGGGACCATCATTTCTCCTAGCAGTCTGTTCTTTTCTTTGCTTTCTTACAGCATTTATGTTGCCTGTGTACTTCAACTGACTGAGAATGTACCACATCCAGGGCTCAAGGATGAGTCACATCTGAATACCTGGGCAGTTTTAGAAGAGTGCAAATAAATGATATGACAGTGTTGGCCCCCACACTGAGGGAAGCAGTCTGGACTTTGTATCTCTGTGTCAGTCAGTTGTGGGCAGCAGGCTTGCCCCTAGGGCTGTGGTGTGGGGGCGCGGTGTGGTAGTAAATGACTTTCTGGGACAGGGTCTCCCGTTTGGACAAGTGCATTCTCAGAAGAAAGAATCAGAGAATTCGTTAGCCAGTTGAAGAGGACAGAACAGAGCACTGGTGATGTCATAGCAGCATCCCCCCACCTTTAATTCATCTTCACACACCTAGATTGCGAATCATCCTAGCCTCCTGTTTATTCGTCTACCGACTCCATTTCTTCTTACGGCTAGGCACCAACCACTTCCCTGAATTCCATGTGAGAGCTGTCTAATCATGTGCAGAATGATGGTGTCTGTTGATGAGGTGCTATATTTTAATTAATGCAGCCCAGGAGCTCATTATCTTTTTTGGCACCACCTCAGCAGTAAACACAACTTTTGTTTTTATGTGCTGCAGCAAAGCAATATTTGTCCTATCTTCCATTTCTAGAGTTATTTTTTGGACCCAAGTGCAAGTCATGTCATCTTTTCCTTATTAAATTTCAACTTGTCAGATTCTGCCTATCATTTTACCCTGGGAGCCCTGATCCAATCAGCCAACACATCTGCTATCTTATTGAGCTTTATAAAAGACCAAGAATGTGATGATCATTTCTCTGAATTTTAATCCAAGGCCTCTTTCCTTTTTTACATACTCATAAAATGTCCTGGACAAGTTAACTTAGTTATAATTTATGCCCACCACTGTCTCCTCCTTCAAAGGCAAAGCCACATCTATCCATCAGCAGCTACAATGTGTCTTTCCCATTCTTTGCCCTCCAATAGGAATCATCAATAGAGACTTGGTGATTTCATTCACAATTTCCTCAGTGACTGGCATATAATCCATTTTTGGCATCGACATCAATCTGTTGAGTGTTACTGGGTACAATCACACATAGATAGAGACACGTACACATACATGTGCACAAACATATTCCACATAGCTTATATTTCAATTCTCCTTTATAAGTGATTGCTTCATTCCTTCTAATCTCTAAGTCATTTTCCTCAACATGGAAGTTCAAGTTTTCTTTTGACATCAATCAGGCTTTTTCTAACAATGGGACATCTCCATCTTTGTTATCTTTGTTCCGAATATGACTTCTAAGAAGTATTTTTGAATCATTGGTTTGGTGATTTCAGATAGTCTTCATTTTGTGAATCTTTAGAACCATATTCACTTTATTTTTTATCATTTTATTCTTTCTTTCTATATTCTTCTTGGGCAATGTTGAAGCCCTCCTTCTCCATTAGTCCAAGTCTTTCTTCACAGTTTTCCAACCGTCTTCCTTGGACCAGCCAGTGGGTTCCCATGTTGGCTGCTTTTCCAGCCCTTGTCTGTGACTTGCCCATTTGTGTGCATATACCCTTGCTCCTAACTGGGAGAACCGTAACCTGAGAATTCAGGTGCCTCCTCTTTCCAAACTTTTGCCGCCCGGATGCATTATCTTTTTCTGCAATGTCAAATTAATCCCTCTGCTCCGAATTCTTTTGCTGCACTTGATTTCTGCTGTCACTTGATCTCCCAAAACAGCATGGTATAACCCTTCTACAAATCAAGTAACACTGTTCATAAATAAACATTGGAAATGAAATAAAATTTATGTAACTGGGTAACCCCTTTGCTTCCTTTGCATTTATCATATTTAGACTATTCTTTGTGTCTATGTCAGAACCAAATGAGAGTTGGGGAACAAAACAGAGAATCAGTACTAGGAAATTCATTAAAATCATGTTTGCATTCTTACTGTCAATTTCATTTGAACCAAATTCTCCTAAATTTAACGTGATTCTTAAGCTTTCTTAATGAGAAATAGTATGCCTGAGTTTTTGACTATGTGTGAGTGCAGGAAACTTGCATTTCTAACAGAATATTTAATGAATTAACTGAATAAAGTACTTCGAACAATCCCTGATATGTGATAAGTGCTCAGTAAAAGCTACTTTTAGGAATAATAATTTTTTTACTCCATTGGCATTTTCACATTATGAAAGGTTGTCACAATTCCATTTAATGGTGTATACAATTATTTTAACAACAATAGAACAGGAATCTACACAATGACTCTGCTGATTGGCCTTCTCCTATTCTATCTTATATTACTTATGACCCTTAATATAATATTGTCATAATGTACACTAGAGTTAAATATGTTTTTAAATGTCCATTGTTAAAGAAATATCTTTGTCCATGAAGCCTTATGTACTGAATCCAAGAATAGAAAATATATAGCTCACACCAAAGAAGAATTTTTTACCATGAAAATTTACTTTTGGGTTTCTCTAAGTAACCATGTCTACCAGAGTAGCATCCAATTCTTGAAGTCTGTGATCCTGGTTAATGTGTAGTTAGGGGACTTGGGTCAGAATTGCAATCAACACACTACTTCCTTCATCAAAAAGGCCTCCCTACTAAAAAAGTGTCAGATAAATAAAGAAGGTGCCTCATGATGCAGTTGATTTATATAAGACCAGTTGGCAGTAGCAAACCACCGAAGAACTGGCGGTGGTTGGCAGGACACACTTTTGAGTAGTATTGCACTAAAATATTTAAAATAAGTCCATTTAAAAATTTGTTTCTTAGATAATTCAACCTGTAAGATGTATGCTGAGAGGCAATAAATAGTTTGTATTATAATTAAGCAATAAAATGACATGACTTTGTTTTTCTTTCTTTGGTTGAACAGCATTAGACTATGAATTTTATTACTGCCATTCCAGGTTTGCTTATGATTATTACACAGGTAGGGTTGCTAGATATAGCAAATAAAACTACAGAACACCCAGTTAAATTTGAATTTTAGATAATCAATAAGTACTCTTTTAGTATAAGTGGGTTCCACACAATATTAAGGACATACTTTCACCAAAACAAAAAAAAAAATGTTGTTTACTCGAAAAATAAATTTAACAGGGCATCCTGTATTTTATCTGGTAAACCTATAGATAGACCTATAAGCTTACTCTTAGGAAGTACCTTACTGCAATATTATAAGTGGCCAATGGCCACAAAAATACCTTTTATTCCCCCCTCCAAAATCTCTGACTTTAATTTCCTGGATTGACAAGAAATGTTAATTCACTGATGTTAAGAGTTAAGAAGGATGGGCAAATTGTGAAAACCTTCATGAGAAGGAAGTTTCTGTCTTATTATCCATTAATCTTGATATGGCAGGTAACTAGGGAGATTCCTTTCCCATATTGTTCAAGCATGAAATGACAAAGCTGATGGACAATTGAAGCAAATATCGTTTTTGATTGCATAATGAATTTTGGGCATATTATTAATAACCATTTTACTTACATTAATTACAGGAGCTTTATTTCTCCTGCTGGGTTTTTAGGATAGAGAGTATGCTTTAAGATTCTCTTTCCATTTAAGAATTCAGTTGAGTGAAATATGGAACACAGAAATATCAGCATGATCCAAATAATTGTATCAGTTAATCATAATAGAGGGTAAATAGAAATGAGATGAGATCATTTTAGCTAACTTATGTCTATTCATTTATTTTAAAAAAATCTACTATGTGTTAGACAGTTTCACCTGTATTTATTTTATTTAAATGCATAATAACACATAGAATGTAATTAGCTGATATTTGGACTGAATCCAGGTATGACAGCTTTAGAGCCCCACAGTTCAAACCATGCTGCCCCCTACATCCTTTCCCTAGGCTAGAACAGCAGCTGGCTTTAGTGTTACTAATGGCAATAGCCAATGATCTTCATTTCCTACCTCATTCCCCTAGAATCATGTCATTATGTATGTATTCTACCTTCATGCTTTCCACAATTCCTTGTATCTTTAAATTACTTACTACTTCAAATTAGTCTTTGAGTCTACTCAAAAAAAAATCAAAATCTCATGGTAATTTTATAGAATAGGAATTTGGGACCAAGTGACCAGTCTAAGCTTAAACTGTTTATCATGAGGCACCGAAGTCCAGAATATGTAGGGGCACCTGGGTAGCTCAGCTGAAGTGTCTGACTCTCGATTTCGGCTCAGGTCATGATCTCAGGCTCCTGGGACTGAGTCGGGCTCTGCATTCAGTAGGGAGTCTGCTTGACCTTCTCTCTCTCCTCCCTCTGCTTTTCCTCCCACTTATGTGTACACTTTCTCTAAAAACAAAAATTAAAAAATAAAATAAAGTCCAGAATATCTAACTCTATTAAAACAACAATAACAAAAGCCAATGGATTGTATTTACTTATACTGTAAATACATTTTATTAGAGAAAAATATGCTTGGTGAATTATCCATGAGTGAACACATTCACATAACCTTACCTATGTCAAGAAAGAAAATAACCAGGCTGTCAGAGGCCCTCTCTTATGCCCTCCTGATTCCTACTTATCCAGCTTCTCCAGAAATAACCACTGTCCTAAAGTGTTACTCCAAAGATTAGTTGCTCCTGGTTTTGAACTTTTTAAAAAATGGAATCATGCATTATATATTTGTGAAGAGCCTCCTTTACTCAACGTGATATTTTCGTGATTCATCCACACTGTTGCATGTAGCAGCAGTCTGCTCATTTCAAATGTTGGGTGGTACCCTACTGTATCAACCCTCAGTAAGTCTGTTATGCTCTTTCTATTTTTAAGGTACTATAAGTAATGTGGCAATGAACATTCTTCTACTTATCTTTTGAGTATAAATATACACATTTCTGTTGATTTCATATTCAGAAATCTAATTGTAGAATAACAGGATAAATGAGTTAAGCTTTGTGCAAGAAAAAAATGTCACAAGCAAACTGGAGATAATTCTTGGCTTTTTTATATCCACGTGAATTTTAGGATGTGTTTGTAAAAAAAAAATCCTTGATATTATGATTAGAATGGCATGGATCTATTGGTTAATTTGGGAAAAATTGGTACTTTTATAATATTTAGTTTTCCAACCCAATGAATATAGATTATTGATCTATTTATTTAGTTTTTTTCCTTCAATTTTTTTTGAAATGTGCCACTTAATTTAATTTATTTTAATTTATTTTTTATATTTTTATTATGTTATGTTAATCACCAGACATTACATCATTAGTTTTTGATGTAGTGTTACATGATTCATTGTTTGCATATAACACCCAGTGCTCCATGCAGTACGTGCCTTCTTTAATACCCACCAGGCTAACCCATCCCCCCACACCCCTCCCCTCTAGAACCTTCAGTTTGTTTCTCAGAGTCCATAGTCTTTCATGGTTCGTCTCCCCCTCCAATTTCTACCCCCTTCATTCTTCCCTTCCTGCTATCTTCTTCTTCTTCTTTTTTTTTTTTTAACATATAATGTATTGTTTCATTCCCATCATGGAGCCCAACATGACCCTGAGATCAAGAGTCAGATACTTAACTGACTGAGGTACCCAGGTGCCCCTGTTTATTTACTTTTTAAAAAAATAATGCTTTAGAGTTTTTTCTGCAGAGAAACACTTTTATTTTCTATCTGATTCTGGTTTATTAAAATATAGTTACTATTTGTATCTTGATTTTGTATCCAGCACTCTTGTTTAATTCATGTGTTAATTCTAGCAATTTACCTATGAATCCTTTTGGAATTACTACATATGCACAAACTTTAGTTCTATAAAGAAATGAGAGTTATATATTTTCCTTGTAAGTGTCATTGCTTTTCTTTTCTTTTTCCTTCTTTCTTTCTTTTCTTTTCTTCTTTTTTTTTTTTTTTGGTCTTACTGCGATTTGAAGATACTATGATGTCAGACAATCTTATCTTCCTCTTTGGCTTAAGAGAAAAGATTTTAATAGGTTACCATTAAGTATAATGTTCATTTTAGGGTTTTTGATTATACCTTTTGTTAAATTCAGAGAGTATCCTTTATCAAAATTGTTTTTCTGCAGCACTGCAATGAATACACACGCACACACACACACGCACACACACAGTTAGTGAATGGTGAATTATATTTATTGATTTCTAACCTTGTATTTGAGGAATATATCTTTCTCGGTTCCGATGTATTATTATTTTTATATTACAATATATTCAGTTGTTAATATTTTCCTTAGTACATTTCCATATGGTTACAGAAGAGTTCACCTGGATTTAAGCATTCAATTTTTTTAAAGTTTTCTTTAAATTCCAGGTCGTTAACATACAGTGTAATTAATTTCAGGTGTACAACACAGTGATACCTCATTTCCGTACATCAACCAGTGCTCATCACAAGTGCTCTCCTTAATCCTCATCACCTATTTCCCCCATCGCCCCACCCACTTCCCCACTGGTTCCCGTCAGTTTGTTCTCTATAGTTAAGAGTCTGTTTCTTGGTTTGTCTCTTTCTCTCTATTTTTTTCCCTTCACTTTCTTAAAAGCCACAGAATGTCCTTTTCAGAGATTGGTACCAAGGTTATGCTGCACTCATAATAAGTTGATAAATGAGCACTTGTTTCTATTTTCTAATGAAATTAGGTAAGGCTGGTATATCTCTCTAAAGCATTGGGTACCATTCATCAGTGAAACCAACTAGGTTTATGGTTTCATTTGTAAGAATGCTTTACATTATAAATTCAATTTCTTTAATAGATACAGCATCTTTCAGATTCTGATTTATTGTGCTACTATAGGGCTTTGTTTTATTTAAAATTTCACTAAATTAAGAGGAAGAAAGTTTTCATAACATCATTTTATTATATTTTAAGGTCCATAGGCTATCTCCCTTTTTATTCTTTCATTTATACTTGCTCAGTCTTAAAATCTGTTTATCAATTTTATTTGGCTCCATAAATAATTGATTTTTGCCTTTCCCTTCATGATTATACATTTGATATTTTCTTCAGTTATATTCTCATCTTCATCATTTTCTCCCTTTCTATGGCTTTAATTTATGGTATTTTTGTTTCTTTTCTTTTTCTTTTTCTAGCTTCTTGAGATGCAAATTAGGTCATTGATGGCCTTTGTTTTTCCAGCATATGCATTTAAGTTCAAACATTTCTCTCAAAATACAGCTTTAGCTACATCCACCAAGTTTTGATGTATTATTACCATTTTAATCCACTTCAAAGTATTTTCCAGTTTCCACTGTGATTGTTTCACCTGTGGATTATTTGAAACTGCTATGTTTTATTTTGTGAAACAGGGGAATTTTCTTGACAAGTTTGTGTTAATTTCTTTTTACTAATTGTATTTATTTTCACTATAATCAGAGATTGTATTTTATATGATACAATCCTTTAAAATTTGATGAAGCTTGCTTCATGTCATGTATGGTCAATTTCAGTAAATGTTTCATGTGCAGTAGAAACAATATATATTGTGCAGTAGCTGTGTGCAGTCTTCTTTTTTTAAAAAGATTTTATTTATTTATTTGAGTGAGAGAAACAGAGAGGGAGCAGGAGCGGGGCAGAGGCAGAGATAGAGAGAGAAGCAGCCCCCTCTTCCCCAGCTGAGTGCAGACCCAGAAGCCCAAAGTTGGAAGCAGGAAGCCAGAAGTGGGGCTCAAACCCAGGACCCTGAGATCATGACCTGAACTGAAGTTAGACGCTGAACCGACTGACCACCCAGGTGTCCCTATGTACAGTCTTCTATGTAAATGAACTACAGTAGGAATTGTAAGGTCAAGTTGGCTAATGGTACATTTCAAATCTTTTATGTACTTGTTTTTTTTCTGTACTTTTTCTATTATATACTAAGAGGTTTTTATTAAAATTTCCCATAATTCTAGATTTGTCTATTTCTTTTAATTCTGTATATATTTGCTAAACATATCTTGAGGATATATAATTAAGTGCCTATACATTTAGCATGTTTTGTCTTTCTAGTGTTTCAGTGATTTTGTCATTATGAAATTTCTTTCTTTTTCTCTAGTAATACTTGTTGCTTTAGTATTTACTTTGTTTTGAGTTAATTATAGCTTGAGTTAATTATAACTTTCTTTCTTTTTCAGTCCTTTTACTTTTTGCCTTTCTATATCCTAATATTTTTAAGTAGCATATGGTTATGTTTCCTAAAATTTTTCAACTTGTCAGTCTGACAATCTTTCTTTTTTCTTTAATATGTTTTATTTAAGGATAACTTACATACAAGAGAGATGCTTGCAACAAAAGTGTATAGCTCCCTATGAAAATAAACTATTGAGACTACATCAAAATAAAAAGCTTCTGCACAACAAAGGAAACAATCAACAAAACCAAAAGGTAATCTACTGAATGGGAGAAGATATTTGCAGATGACATATTCAATAAGTGTTAATATACGAAGTATATAAAGAACTTACACAACTCAACACCCCCAACATAAAAAATTCAATTAAAAATGGGCAGAAGGCATGAACAGACATTTCTCTAAAGAAGACATACAGATGGCCAACACACATTTGAAAGATGCTCAACATCACTCATTATCAGGGAAATGCAAATCCAAACAACAATGAGATACCACCTCATACTTGTCAGAATGGCTAAAATCAAAAACACAAGAAACAGTGTTAGCAAGGATATGGAGAAAAAGGAGCTCTCTTGCACTGTTGGTGGGAATGCAAACTGGTATAGCCACTGTGGAAAACATTATGGAAGTTCCTCAAAAAGTTAAAAATAGAACTACCTTATGGTTCAGTAATCACACTGTTGTGATTTACCCAAAGAATACAAAAACACTAATTCAAATGGATCCATGCAGCATTATTTACAATAGCCAAATTATGGAAGCAGCCCAAGTGTCCATCTGTAGGTGAATGGATAAAGAATATGTGGTACAGGGGCACCTGGGTGGCACAGTCAGGTAAGCATCTGCCTTTGGTTCAGGTCATGATCCCAGGGTCCTGGGATCAAGTCCCACATCAGGCTTTCTGCTCTGTGGGAGCCTGCTTCTCCCTCTCCTCCATACTTGTGCTCTCTTTCACTATCTCTGTCACTACCTATCTCTCTCTCTCAAATAAATAAATAAAATCCAAAAGAAAAAAAAAGAATATGTGGTACAGGAGTGCCTAGGTGGCTCAGTCAATTAAAAGTCTGTTTCAGCTTAGGTCATGATCCTAGGGTCCCAGGATCAAGCTCCACACCAGGTTCCTCACTCAGCGGAGAGTTTGTTTGTCCCTCTCCTTCTACCACTCCCCCTGCTCATGCTCTCTGTCTCGCTGTCTCTTTTTCAAATAAATAAATAAAATTAAAAAAAAAGAAAAAAGAAGATGTGGTACATATATACAGTGGAATACTATTCAGCCATTAAAAAAAGAAATCTTGCCATTTGCAACAACATATATGGAGTTAGAGAGTATAATGTTAAGCAAAGTAAGTCAGTCAGAGAAAGACAAACTTCATAGGATTTCACTCATATGTGAAATTTAAGAAACAAAACAAACAAGCAAAGGAAAGAGAGAGAGAGAGAGAAACCAGAAAACAAATTCTTAACTATAGGGAACAAAGCGGATGGTTGCAAGAGGGGAAGTGGGTGGGGAGATGGGGATTTAAAAGTACACTAAATATAATGAGCACTGAGTAATGTATAAAATTGTTGAATCGCTGTATTGTACACCTGAAACTAATGTAATACTGCATGTTAGTGATACTGGAATTAAAAAAGTAATAATAAAATAAAATTCAAAAATTAATTAACTAATTAATTAATTTTTTAAAGGATATAGCTTCCTAAATTGTCATCGATAGAACACACCTGTGTTACTGTGTCTTGGATGAAGGAACAAAATATAACCAGCACTTCAGCAGTCTTTCTGTGCCCCTTCCAATCATTACCCATCCAAGGGCACAACAGAGTAAAGGAAGCCACAAGCTGTAGCTGTCAATGCACCATTCCCTCCAGGGTTTTCAACTCTCACCAAGATTTTCATGCAGACCCTTTTCCATGGAGGGTCTTGGTCTCCCCAGCACTAGGCAATCTCCACTCTTCCAGAAAATTCCACTCTTCCTCTGTTAGGCCAAGTCCAAATGCCCAGAGTCAATAATTTCAGCCAAAGGGCAACTGAAGGTCTTCAACTCACTTCTGAAATTTTCTCTTCTCTCTCTGGAACCTATGTTCCTCTAGTTCTTGTGCAAACAACTTTCAAAGTAACATGATTTTATAATGGAATCAGTTGTTCTCACTGGGTCTGTTAGAATGCCATGACCTATTTCATCTTACCTGACAACATAAGCAAATGTACATTTCTCATCTTTTTGTCTACTCTGTTTAAATTGAACAAATGACAAATATTTGGTTTTAGACCTTCTATCTTTCTACGTTATTTTTATTTTACCCATCTGTTCCATATTCTATAGCTATCATTCTTTGCCTTCTTTGGGATTATTTAAGCATATTTTATCATTATGTATTTTTCTTCTAGCTCTACTGCCTTTTTAGTTATATATGTGTTTATTTTTTAGTTGTTACCTTAAGAATTTCCACATATATTTATTCCCATGACATTTTGAACAATAGGAGGACCTTAATAAACTTAATCACATTTCTCTTCTCCACCAACTTATGTCTGTGCTTTTCATTTTTTATCATTTAAATGCCACATTATTATTATTGTATTTCCTACTATACATACAGATATTTTTACATATATTTACCCTTTCTGTCACTTTTTATTGCATCTCTGAGCTACCATCTGGAAACATTTTCCTTCTGCCTGAATTTCATCATTAATATATCCATTAGTGCAGGTCTGTTGGTGATAAATTATCTGACTTTTTTGTTTTTTTGAACAAAATGTTCCTATTCCATTTTCAGTTTCAAAAGATGTTTTCATTCTAGGTTGCTGTTATTTTTTTTTTTTCCCAGCAGTTTGAAGATATTTTACTGTCTTCTGGTTTCCTGGTTTTCTGTTGAAAATTTGGATATCAGTCCTATTGTTTCTCTTCTGTTTTTAATTGGATGCTTTTACATAGTTTTTTCTTTGCCAATGGTTTTTAGAAGTTTAGAATATGCCTAGGTATAGCTTTTTGCTTGGTTTGGTTTTGGTTTTGGTTTTTGTTATTGTTTTCTGGTGTTGTATTTATCTTACTTTGGGATTAGGAGAATATTCTGAACTGATTTCTAGATACAGTGCTATCAGTTTTGGAAAATTCTTAGTCATTAGATCTTTAAGTATTGCTTCAGTCCATCCATTCCTTCCTTTCCTTCTGGAATCCCAACTATAGCTGTTGTAGAACATCCCCCATTGAGGTATGTATCTTCTGCTTTTAAACCCATCCAATGAGTTCTTAAGAGTTTTAATTGTTGTATTTCTTTAGTTCTAAAATTTCATTTGATTTTTTTTATAGTTTCAATTACCCATGCAAATACTCTTATTTTTTAATTCCTTGAACATATTCACTATAGTTATTTCATGCTCTGCTCTGAAAATCTTATTTAAATTTTTGTAAATCTCTTTTATTGTCTGCCTTTTCTCTTAATTTCTCTTATCCTGTTTTCTTGTTATTTCTAAGTCTTGTTATTTTTTATTGAATGCCAGACCTTTTGTATAAAAATTCTAGAGACAAACTGAGATTTTGAATAATCTTGTTTCATTGAGAAAGTTTTCACTTTTGCTCCCAATGACTTTTAGACTATAAATCTAGAAATCCTAAATTATCTTAACCTAATTAGGGCCTGAGGTGAATGAGATGGGCTCTGGCCCAGGGAAGATTTATTTCTGGTTAACTTTTACTCCTAAACATAGCCTTTCATTGTTCCAACTGTAAGTCTGGAATATTGAAACTATACTTCCTGTTTGGCACTTCCTGATTCCACTTTTGCCCCTTTAGTTGGAAACGCTGCTCAGCTGCTCAGCCTCTTAAGGATTCCTTCCAGAATTGACAAATACTCCAGAGAGAAAAGCAGCACAAATCCTTGTCTTTTCAGTCTTCATTATGTAAATTCTTTGTGCTTACAGGTTACATATTTTCCTGTTTCTTTCTTTCTTCTTTTTTGTCTAATTAATCTTGTTTTTCTTTTTATGGCTGGTTGAGTTAATGAAAACCTGGTATATTGTGCCTGGAAACACAAGTCCACTTGGTGGAATATTTATGCACCAAACATCAGAAATTCTAAATATATTAAGCGAACATTGATAGAATTGATGGAGAAATAGATAGCAGCATAATAATAGAGACTTTAATACCCAACTCTCAGTAATAGAACAATCAGACACAAGATCAATAAGGAAATAGAGCACTTGAACAACTCTATAGACCAACAGAAACTAACAGACATCTACAGAACACTCCATCCAAGAACAGAATAAACATTCTCAAGCACATGTGAAGCATATCTCCAAGACAGACTACATATGAGACTGCAAAGTAAGTCTTAATTAATTACAACGATTGAAATTATATAAAATATCTTTCTGATACTGGAGGGAAACTAGAAATCAATAGCAGAAAGAAAACTGGGAAATCCACAAATACACAGAAATTAAACTACACACTCATACACAAAAACTCAAAGAAGAAACACAAGGGAAATTAGAAATTTCCTTGTGACAAATGAAAACAAAAACACAATATAACAAAACTTATGAGATGCAGTGAAAGGAGTACTAGGAAGGAACTTTATAATGATAAATACTTACATGAAAAAAGAAAAAATATTTCAAATGTAACATAATTTTACATCTCAAAGAACTACACAAAAGAACAAATAAAACCTAAAGCTAAAAGGAAGGAAATAATTAAGATTATGGCAGAGATAAACAAAAGAGAATAGAAAACAATACAAAAAAAATCAATGAAATGGAGTCAGGTTTTTGAAAAGATCAACAAAATTGACAAAACCTCATTTAAATTAAGAAAAAAAGGCTCAAATAACTGAAATCATAAAGGAAAGGGGGACTTGCAACTGATGCCACAGACTAACAAGCCAAATTCAACAGCACATTGAAAAAATTATTCACCACAACCTAGAAGGATTTATTTCTGCAATATGGGGATGATTCAACATATGAGGATCAATGAAAGAAATATAATACATTAACAGAATGAAGGACAAAACCATATGATTATTTCAATAAATGCAGAAAAGGCATATGATATAATTCAACACTTTTTCATGATAAAAACACTCAACAAACTAGGAACAAAAGACAACTACCTCAACATAATAAAGGTCCTACATGAAAAGCCCAGAGCTAACATCATACTCAATGGTGAAACACTGAAAGTACTTCCTTTAAGATAGGGACAAATGAAGGATGTCACTAACACCACCTCTATTCAGCACAGTTCTGGAAGTCCTAGCCAAAGCTACCAGGCAAGAAAAAGAAGTAAAACTCATCCAAATCATAAAGGACAAAGTAAAATTATCTCTGTTTCTAGATGACACAACCTTATTTTTAGAAAACCCTGAAGATTCCACAGAAAAAGCTATAAAAATTAATGAATGTATTCAGCAAAGTTACAGGATACAAAAAAAATGCAAAAATCAGTTTCCTTTCTATACAATAACAATGAACTTTCTGAAAAGGAAATTAAGAACATAATTCCACTTATAATGGCAACAAAAAGAATAAAATATTTAAGAATAAAAATCTCCACAGAGGTGTGAGACTTATACAATGAAAACTACAAAATTTTGCCAAAAGAAATTAAGGAAGATATGAATAAATTGAAAGACATCCTAAATATATAGATTGGAAGAATTAATATTGTTAAGATGTCAATACTATCTGAAGTGACCTACAGATTCAGTGCAATCCTTATTAAAATCTCAATGGCATTTTTGCAGAAATAGAAAAACCCATACTAAAATTCATATGGAATTATAAGGGACCCCAAATAACCAAAACAATTTTGAAAAAGAAGAACAAAGTTAAATGCCTCATAGTTCATGTTTTCAAAACATATTACAAACTGATAGTAATCAAAACAGTAAGATTCTGGCATAAAAATAGACCTATAGACCAATGGAGTAGACTAGAGAGTCCAGAAATAAACCCTCATACCTATAGTGAAGTGATCTTAGATGAGAATGCCAAAGCTGCTCAATGGGGAAAACACAGTCTCTTCAACAAATGGTGATGGAAAAAATGGCATATATATGCCAAAGAGTGAAGTTAGATTCTCATTTTACTCCATAAACAAAAATTAACTCAAGATGGATGAAAGATTTAAATGTAAGACCCAAAACAAATTTTCTAGAAGAAAACATAGGGGAAAAGCTTTATGGCATTGGATTTCATGATTAATTCATGGATTTGATACCAAAATCACAGGCAACAAAAGCAAACATAATCAAATGGGACTACATCAAACTTTAAAACTTCTTTGCATCAAAGAACACAATGAACAGAGTGAAAAAGGAAACATGTAAAATGGGAGAAAATATTTGCAAAACAAATATTTGGAATATATAAAAACTCCTATAGGTCA
The DNA here is from genome assembly GCF_003265705.2 of Callorhinus ursinus. Classification (NCBI taxonomy): domain Eukaryota; kingdom Metazoa; phylum Chordata; class Mammalia; order Carnivora; family Otariidae; genus Callorhinus; species Callorhinus ursinus. Next base: position 86,201,656 of record NW_027397072.1, read on the forward strand.
ACAGTAAAAAAACAAACAATCCCATTTTTAAAATGAGTGATTTCAAGCTATATTATAAAGCTATAGTAAACAGAACCATACGGTACTGGCATAAAAACAGACACATAAAACAGAATTGAGATCTCAGAAATAAACCCATACATATTCAGTCAACTAATATTTGACAATGGACCCAAGAATACTCAATGGAGAATAGGCACTCTCTTTAATAAATAGTGCTGGGAAAAGAGGATACTCCCATGTAAAACTATGAAACTAGACTCGAATCTTACATTATACACAAAAATTAAATCAAAATGGATTAAATATTTAAACAAAAGCCATGAAACCATAAAATTCCTAAAAGAAACACATTAATAAAGGCTCATTGATACGGTCTTGGAAATGATTTTTTGGATATGACATCTAAAGCACAATCAATAAGATAAAACTAAAAAAACAAGTAAGACTACATCAAACTAAAAATCTTCCTCACAGCAAGAGAAACACTCAACAAAATGAAAAGACAATCTACAGAATGGGAAAATATTTACAGATCATATTATCTGATTAGGATTAATATATAAAATATCTAAAAACTCATACAACTCAATAGCAAAAAAAATAAATATTTAATTTTAAAAATGAACAGAGAAACTGAACAGACATTTTTCCAAAGAAGATATACAGATAGGCAACAGACACATTAAAAGATGTTTAACATTACTAATCACCAGGGAAATGCAAATTAAAACCACAATGAGATATCATCTCATACCTTTTAGAATGGCCATCACCAAAAAGACAAAAGATAACAAATGATGGCCAGGATGTAGAGAAAAGGGAACCCTTCTGCACTGTTAGTGGGAAAGTAAATTAGTACAGCCACTATGGACAACAGTTTGGAGGTTCCTCAACAAGTTAAAAATAGAACTACCATATAATCTAGCAATTCCACTCCTGGGTATATATCTGAAGGACATGAAATCACTATGTCAAAGAGATATCTGAACCCCCATGTTCATTGCAGTATTATTTGCAATAGCCAAGACATGGAAACAACCTAACTGTTCACTGACAGATGAATAGATAAAGAAATTGTGGTGTATATATACAGTAGAATACTATTCAGCTCTACAAATAATGAAAACCCATTATCGATGTCAACATGGATGGATCTTTAGGGGATTATGCTAAATGAAATAAGACAGACAGAGAAAGATAAATACTGTATGATTTTGCTTTCATGTAGAATATATTTTTTAAAAAACACATCAAACTCAGACTGCCTGGGTGGCTCAATCGATTAAGCATCTGCCTTCCGCTCAGGTCATGGTCCGGGAGCCCCGGGACGGAGGCCCACGTGGGGTTCCCTGCTCGGTGGGGAGTCTGCTTCTCCCCCTCCTTCTGTGCTCTTTCTCTCTCAAATAAATAAATAAATAAAATCTTAATGAAAAAAAAACACACACCAAACTCAAGAAAAAAAAAGATCAGATTTGTGATTACATGAGTTTGGGGGTGGAGGGGTGGGGGGAAATTGGATGAGGTGGTCAAAATGCACAAACTTCCAGTTGTAAGATACATAGATACTGGGGATGTAATGTACAACATGATGACTCTAGGGGCGTCTGGGTGGCTCAGTCAGTTAAGCGTCTGCCTTCAGCTGAGGTCATGATCCCAGGGTCCTGAGATGGAGCCCCGCATCATGCTCCCTTCTCTGCGGGAAGCCTGCTTCTCCCTCTCCCACTCCCCCTGCTTGTGTACCCTCTCTTGCTGTGTCTCTGTCAAATAAATAAATAAAATCTTTAAAAAAAAAACTACAACAACATGATGACAATAGTTAACAAAACTGTATGGTATATTAAAAAATTGCAGAGTAAACCCTAAAAGTTCTCATTATAAGGATAAAAACATGATTTTTTTCCCTCAATGAGGTGATACTTGTTAACTAAATGTATTGTGGTAATATTTTCACAATATATGTAAGTCAATATACTGTATGCTTTAAATTTATACAGTATTTATGTCCGTTATATCTCTGTTAAACTGAAAGAAAAAGAGACACATGGCTTGAATATATATTACCCCAATTATGATATACAAATGCCCAACGAACATATGAAAAAAAGGGTCAACATCACTAATTAATGGAGAAATACAAATTAAAACCAAAATACGATATCACCTCACATCCATTAGTATGGCTACTATAAAAAGTAAAAAACTCAGAAATTAACATGTATTGGTAAGGATATGGAAGAACTGGAACCATTGTGCACTGTTGGTGGGAATGCATAACTGTATAGCCACTGTAGAAACTGCTGTGGCAATTTCTCAAAAAATTAAAACTGGAGTTTATATGATCCCTCAATTCCATTTCTGGATATCTACCTAAAAGAATTGAAAGCAGGGTTTCAAAGAGATATTGTACACCCATGTTCATAGCAGCATTATTCACAGTAGCTAAAACATGGAAGCAACCTACGTGTCTATCAACAGACGAATGGACAAGCAAAATGTGATATATATGTAGAATGGGCTATTAGCCTTAGAAAGGAAGGAGATTCTGACACCTGCTTCAATATGGATGAACCTGGAGAATATCATGCTAAGTGAAAGAAGCCAGACCAAAAATAACAAATAATGTATGATTCACTTATATGAGCCATGTAAAGTTGTCAAATTTGCAGAAACAGAAGTCAAAATGGTTGTTATCAGGGGTTAGGTGGAGGGGGCAATGGAAAGTTACTGTGTAATTGGTACAGAGTTTCAATTTTGCAAGATGAAATAGTTCTAGAGACTTGTTGCACAACAATGTGAATATACTTAACACTATTACACTATGTACTTTAAAATGGTTAAGACACTAAATAGTATGTTATTTTTTTACCACAACTTAAAAAAAAAAAACTTGAATGATTAAAAAAATAATAATAATCCTAAGAGTCCTTGAGCCCACAGTATAATCGCACTGGTATTGGAGTTGGGTTGATAAATCTCCAGAAGGAAAAAGGAACAAGAACTACAATGAAGTGAGCAGGAGGTAACATGATAACATAAGTACAACTTCCATGACATGATAGAAAAGGAAAAAAGTCAGAGAGAAATTAAATACACAAAGGATGAACAAAGTGGGACATCGGAGGCCCTTGAGGCATGCCTAAGATTTTGACCAGTGAAGTTCAGGGGGGAAATCCCACTCATGCCCAGAGAACAGCTCAAAGAGCATTGGGATGTGCGGATGCATGGTGGGAATTGAAACTGGAGATGTTTGCTGTAGTCAAAGCCCTGAGTCCAAGATGAGTGAGCATGGTGAAGACTTGGTAGCGGCCAAGGGCATATGGAGGTAGTTCAGGGCTCATGTTATTTGACAAAGGTGGAATACCCAGCAGGAGTGGGTAGGCGTGACCTGCTGTGCTGTGGGAAAGGAGACTAGTCAGGAGGCTCACAGCCTGGCGACCAGGACACTGACACACCGAGGGGGCTTTCAGCAGGGGCTGTGGCTGCCCACCCTGTGCCTGACATCACGGCGCTCTGCCAAGGGGAGGTGTGGACTGGAACCTACTTGCTTCTGCTGTCCAAACTCTTCCCCTGCACAAAGGAGGCCTTTTCTTTATTTGTAGGATGGTGCATTATGGGAAGGCAGTGACCTGGGTACTAGTAAGGCAGACCTAGAGACCCTGGTTTTAGGATGAATCACAAATGCCCTGGGAAGTTCCTGTCGGTGAGTCAGTGAGAATAGAGGTGATAATAATGGAAATTGGGCAGGGGACAGGGGGGAGTCAGGATAAGATGGGTATGTTTAGGTGTGTAGGCTTTTTAAGAGAATGTTCAGAGTTTCAAATATTGCAAAATAACAAAAACAACAAGATCTAATGGAAACGCGTTACAATGAGGCATGTATATTACATGCCAGTAGACATTAATGGAGGTAGGCAGATACTGGGTAAGAACAGATGTTTGAATGTGGTAATAACCCATATTCTCTCCATTTCTTTTTTCCCATGCTGGCTAAGAACTCGGTGATTTTAGAGAACCCTGTGCAAAAAAAAAAAAAAAAAAAAAAATCTTTCCCTCAATTATTTTTTGCCACTCCAGTAAATTACAAGTAAAAGTGTAATTTATTTACAATTTATCTGAGTTGTAAAAAAAATAATACACCTTGATTTGCAGCAGCACTAGGGAGAAGTGATCAGGATGAAAGGAGCAGGAAGCGGTCCCATAAACACCTTTGTTTTTCTGAATAATACTGCTGCCACATTTTATCAAAAAAAAGAGTTTTAGGTAGCTTTAAAATTTAATTAAATTTTTATATGGAAAATTACAACTTACACAGAACTTGCAAGAATATTACAAAGAAGTCGCACATATCTGTTCCCTAGATTCACAGGTGGTTAACATTTTCCCTTATCTCTCTCTCCTTTATATGTATGAACACATTTCAATTTTTATTTTTTATGAACCATTTGAGAGTAAGTTACATAGATCATGACCCTCCATTCCTAAATATTATCTTAAAAATATATTGTTTCACTTGTAAATGCTTTTAAAAAGAAAAGAAGAGAGGGAGGGAGGGAAAGAGGGAGAATGAAAAGAATCAGGGAGGCAGAAAGAGAGGGAGAGTAAGAACATTTAAATAATAGAGGAGACTCATCCTTTCATTCCATATAATGAGCTTTTATCTGAATGAGGGTCTAGGGTCTCTTCATTTGGTCTCAGGGCCCAGAGGTCTCTTGTAGAATGAGCATCTGGTGCACTGAGCCTAAAGAGATAATTTTAAAGAGTAATTTTGGCTAAAAGTGAATTTTGCTTTGTGCGTTGCCTCTAAGGACCTAAACTCTATGAAGCACATGAGTCCACCGTGCCAGGTGACCACAGGACATTAGCAGCAATTTTATAACAAGTGATCAAATCATATTTCTGTGAATAGTCTTTTTTACTGCTTTTTTTAAAAAATTGGTATTGAATGAAATTGCTCTATAAAATGGACTGAAGGTCAAAAATCAAAGGCACCTGGGTGGCTCAGTCTGTTAAACATTAGACTCTTGATTTCATCTCAGGTCATGATCCCCGGGTCGTTAAGATCAAGCCCCACATTGGGCTCCATGCTGGGTGTGGAGTCTGCTTGGGATTCTTTCTCTCCCTCTCCCTTTGCCTCTCTCTCCCTCTCTAAAAAACAAAACAAAATAAAACAAAACAACAGCAACAACAAAAAAACCCAGGGATCAAAAATGAGTTTATTATAAAATAAGAAAAAGAATTTCAATCACTTGAATGCTAATCCATTTTGTGATCAAAAGCAGAACAATCAAGCTGACAACATATGAAATAGAAAACACATGATGTGTCTTTCTTCTATTGGAATCAACTTTGGTTTCATTTAAAAAAAAATAGATTTTGGGCGCCTGGGTGGCTCAGATGGTTAAGCATCTGCCTTCAGCTCAGGTCATGATCCCAGGGTCCTGGGATCGAGTCCCGCATTGGGCTCCCTGTTCCTTGGGAGCCTGCTTCTCCCTCTGTTTCTCTCTCTCTCTCTCTCTCTCTGTCTCATGAATAAATAAATAAAATCTTTAAAAAAATAAATAAAATTAAAAAAATTAGATTTTTTAAATGGAGATTTTAATTCTATTGGTTGTCTCATTTTGTTTATATGGAATTTGCAAATTTCTTTTGTATTTATTGCTGTATGAGAGATAGACACGTTAGACTTTTTCTTTTTTTTCTTGGTGTTTGTAACATACATTTATTGACTGACTTAAACTAAATATAAATAACTTTAAAAGGCAAGGTTATCCATGGAATATTTCATTAAAGGGCACAAGAATTTTCCTTTCTGCTTTTATATAAAGGACTTTTTATACTCAGTTATGTTTACATATTTAACATCATAAAGGTTGATGCTGGTGTTTGGCAAGAATTCTTCCACTGGAAGGGAGAATATTGCTCAAGTTTGAGATGCACAGGCATAGGAGGCCAGTATAGAATATGGACTCTGCTGTGCAAATTCAAACTTGTATCTGTCTCTGAGCCTCAACTTACTTATCTGTAAAATAGGGAAAATACGTCATAGGAATATGGGCAGCACTGCGTGAGATCATGTAAGAGCTTATCAAACCGGGCCCAGTGCAGAGTAGCCATCAACCCCTCCCACATCCCTCCTGCTTTCAGCTGATGTGCACCTATGACCCCCCTTTCTTTCCACAGCTCCCAGGGCACAGTGGCCGGGGCATGAGGCAGAACTCTGCAGGCCCAGTCAGTGGTTGTATTCCTTGCTCCTGGAGATCAGTGGGTGGCTCTATGTGTCCCCTCTGCAGGGATCTCCTGCCCTGTTCACAAAGTTTCTCTATTCCAATCCCCAACCCTTCTGAGTTGTTTGAACGTCTTCCTTTCAGTCTTCCCATAATCTACCTCTCTTTCTGGGTGCCTTCCTGCTTCTCAATCTTTCTATCCAACCCTACATGTTCATTCATTGACTTATTATCCACACACTCATTTTTTTAAGGTTCTGTGCTGGGCAGGATTCTAAGATATTCCCCAAGATCCCAGTCCCAGGTATGCATGCCCTGTGCAATATCCTCTCCCTGGCATGTGGGTGGGCCTGACCTAATCAGGGGAATGTTTTTAAAAGAGGGTTACGGGTCAGAAATAAAAGTCAGAGAGATTCCAAACTGCAGTGGAAGCTGTCTGTTGGCCTTGAAAGAACAAACTACCATGTTGCACAGAAAGTCATGGGGCGGGAAATCACAGGTGGCCTCTAAGACCTGAGCATGGTCCCTGCTGATGGCCAACAAGAAAGCAGTGGCACATAACTGTAAGGAGCTGAATTTTGCCAACAGCCACGTGATCTCAAAAGAAAACCCAGACCTCCAGAAAGGAAGGCAGCCGGTCCAATATCAGGTTTTTGTTTGTTTCAGCCTCTTGAGACCCTGGGCAGAAGATCCAGCTAAACTGAATCGACATTTCTGATCTATAGAAACTGTGAGATAATAAATGGGTGTTCCTTGAAGCCTCTATATTTGTAGTAAGTTTTTGCACTGACATGGAGACCTGATACCAGCTATGCATGATTCCTGTTAATTCATCTCTGGACCCGAGTTCTAGAGCTTCCCAGTTCCCTAGTCCTCTTACCCAGTGCTGACACCGCTATCTTCCTTTCCAAAAGCATAACCAGGATTCTTGATTCCCTGGCCTTGCACGGAATTCTCCCCTGGGAAACTCCTCTCTGCTTTGCTGATCTTGTTTTGACTTAAAGGCACGACTCATGAACCAATATCCGAGCTAACTGACCTCCTGTCTGGTTCGCTTTTGCTCACAAATACCAAGTCCATCCTATCCTTTACCAGTCCCTTGGTAAAGACCAACCCTTTCTTGTGGCTACTCTGAGATCTGCTATTACAGAGAAGAAGGACTTTTGATCAATAAGCAAAAGCAAAATCATCTTAGAAAACCAGATGCTATTTTTTTTTTCTGGTTAAGATAACCATCTAAGGGCGCCTGGGTGGCTCAGTTGGTTAAGCGACTGCCTTCGGCTCAGGTCATGACCCTGGAGTCCCTGGATCGAGTCCCGCATCGGGCTCCCTGCTCGGCAGGGAGTCTGCTTCTCCCTCTGACCCTCCCCCATCTCATGTGCTTTCTCTCTCTCTCATTCTCTCTCTCTCTCAAATAAGATAAATAAATAAATCTTTAAAAAAATAAGATAACCATCTAAGATAATGAAGGGCGACATAAAAATAATGCCTCATCAACCATGAACAACTGGTTCATTAGTAAGAGATAATCTTGAGCCTCTCAGAAATGTTTGAGAAGATCTTGGGCATACCAATAATTTGGGGGTAAATTCAGGGTAGTAGAGAAGCATTGTTGCAACAAGACCTCACTTGATGAGGCTGCAAAGCACGCCATGCCCTAGTGGAGTCACATTGCCTCGATTCCTGGAAACTCTGCTAGTGCTTGTGTTTACCACCCAGCATAGCAGCTGCTCTGTTTGGAAAAGAGAAGAGAAGGTCCCCAGTGTTGGGGCTTGTAGAAGTTCCAGGTAGAGGCAGGAGTCAGGTACAGAGATTTTTGTCCGCTACAGCAATTCTAATCCTAGAATTCTTTTTTCTTTTTTTTTTTTTAAGATTTTATTTATTTATTTTGTCAGAGAAAGAGAGAGAGTACAAGCAGGGGGAATGACAGGTACAGGGAGAAACAGGCTTCCCGCTGAGCAAGCAGCCCCATGGGGGATTCGATCCCAGGACCCTGAGATCATGACCTGAACTGCTTAACCGACTGAGCCACCCAGGTGTCCCCTAGAATTCATTTCTAAGGCACTGTAAAGTAACAAAAAAATATATACTGGCCTCTGCTGTCAGTTCCTGGCACAGAGCCCCTTGTAGTTTCCTAAATGATAAGAGCACTAGAATCTTTTGTTCCATAATTGGTCTTGCACCTCCAGTTACTAACACAGAGGTCCTAAATCCCTTTGAATATTCTGGCTAATAGGAGTGCCTTTTGTTCTAAGGAAGGTACTCTTTGTGGGCTTCTGGATGGGGGCTGGTCACCAAAAAGACCATGCTGTGATTACAAGCTTGGAATTTTCAGCCCTGCCCCCATTCTCCAGACAAGGAAGAGGGGCTCGAAATAGAGTTAATAGTTGGCTAGGCCTCTGTGATGAGGCCTCCACAGAAACCCCTAAAGTAGGGGTTTCAGAGAGTTTGTGGGTTGGTGAACACATCCGCATACCAAAAGGGTGACACACCCCAATTCCACTGGGACAGAGCTCCTGAATTTGGGACTTTTCTGGACCTTGCCCTGTGTACCTCCTCATCTGGCTGTTCATTTATAGCCTTTATTATGTCCTTTATAAGATACCAATAAATATAAGTAAGTGTCCCCCTGAGTTCTGTGAGCCATTCTAACAAATAATTGAACCCAAGGAGGGAGTTGTAGGAACCCCAATTTATAACCAGTCAGAAGTACAGGTGACAAGCTGGGACTTGCAGTTAGAGTCCGAGGTGTGTGTGGGGAGCAGCCTCGGGGGCCTGAGCCCCTAATCTGTGGGATCTGACCTTCTCTAGGCAGACACCTTCAGAACTGAGCTCACCTGGGGGCCACCCTGCCAGCACTCTGTGTGGGTTTTCCCCATGTCAGAAGTTGGCCTGGGGCGCCTGGGTGGCTCAGTCGGTTAAGCATCTGCCTTTGGCTCAGGTCATGATCCTGGGGTCCTGGGATCGAGTCCCGCATTGGGCTCCCTGCTCATCAGGGAGACTGCTTCTCCCTCTCCTCCCCGCTAGTGCTCTGTCTCTCTCTCTCTCTCTCAAATAAATAAATTAAAAAAAAAAAAAAAAGAAGAAGTTAGCCTGTAGTGGTGACGGTAAAGGAAGCCTAGGAGGACTCTAGTGTTTTCCTCCCTGGAGTCCGCAGTTCTCTCACACTGGTCTTCTCTCCCCCTCATTCCCACCACCCTCTTTTCCCTCTGCCAGTGCTTTTTTGTGGTTGCTTTTCTACATCTTTAGGAGAATACCATCCCCAACTCAGGGGATGAGTCATCTTTCATTTATACTCGTGTTTTGGGGAAATTGTGTGATGCTTCATATGGCAAATGTTTCATAAAATAAATTGCACGAGATGACTAGGTAAGGAACAGCATTTTTTTTTAATAGCTACACTTTGAGAGAAAAGGACTTAAAAATTTCAACATAACTTTTTCAGAATTTTTTTTTTTTTGAGGGGTGGAAAAATCCTCAAAGAATGGAAATTAATGACAAAGAGGAGGAACACATTTTCTAAAAATCTCTCAGTACAGAAGTCGTTCTAGCCAAATGAGGCAGTGGAATATTGGTAATATTTTTGTGAGGTGAATTATATGGAGATAGTGGCTGCATTTGCCAAGTAGATAATGTGAAGCTTGGAAATGTTTAATATGAGTCTCCACTATTTGATTGACAGTCATTTAGAGGAGACCAAGTCCTAAGGGTGAGGGGAAAATCTCAGACATTAAGAGGTAAATGTGTCTTCACCGTCTATCCTTTGCTTCCTGGCAGTGTGTTAGGTAAGTTCACAGGGCTTTAGAGTGTGGGCTCTTCTGACCAAAGTTAGCAGCAACAATTCTGAGAACAGCTGTAAGATATTTTCTCTTATGGAAAAATTTACATTGAAGATGAACTAAAATGACTAAGTTCATCAAGTGCAAACTTCTTCAAATTATTATTACATATTAAGACCTTGATCTCAAGAAATACAATCCATGGGTTTAGGAAAATGAATGGTTGGAAAATCATCACGTGGCTTAAGTTCATCATGAATGCAAAAAAATAAAATAATAAAATAAAAAGGTGGCATGTTGACTCTTTGATCAATTCATTTAGAGAAAGCCCAAAGCCATTCTGGATAAACCATATTTACAGTGAACTCTCTTGAGTTGTCTTCACAGATTAAGGATTACACTGGGGTTTTCCCACTTTGTAAAGAACTAGCTTTGTGCTTCATATTTATAAAATTCTTGCAAAGCCAAGTAGCAACGGGAACAGATCTAAAGGTCATAAATAAGAAAGAGCTTGCCCTGCCACAGACTAGGATTGTAATTCTATGAAGTACAGTGAACTACCTATATTTCCTTAGGCTGTTTGCAAGCACTTGTTTAAGAGTAAAAAGGAATCTGTAACTTTAAGAAACAACAAATCCAGAGATAGCAAACACCACATAATTCAAATCTATATATCTCCAAACTTGCAATTGCTGCCCTGTTACATTTCATTAACTTTGAAATGAGTTTACAATTTATTCCAAAATGTACCAAATGTAATTTACTTGGAGCTGTCAGAATGGATTGTTAGCTGGGGCTCTGAACCACTGAATAAGAAGATTTGTAATGGGCATGCAGACATATTCTTAACTCTGTAGCAGAGCCCACTAAACTGGGATAATTACTCTTTGGTCATTTTTGGCTCTTAGGTATCACTTTGATGGTTGATACAGCAAAACTAGTTCCTTTTCTCCTTTGATCATAGAAAGTTGGATTTTTAGTGATTACAGTTTTGAAGGTTTTTCTCCTTGATGAAAGCATAAAGGAGGTCAGAGCCTTAATTCTGTCCATTAAAGTAGGACGGAAGCTTTCTCACAGGGGAGGATGGTCATTGAAAAATGGAGGCTCGAGTTATTGGCCTCCATTGGGCATTGTTTTCTGCAAAATATTTGAGTTCTGTATGACTTCCATCTCACCCTTTCACTTTGGCATCCTTGACCATCCATTGCCTTTCCCAGATTTAAAATCATTATGGGCGCCATTTTAGGGATTTCTACTGTTCCTTTTCTCAACACGCTGATCTTTCCTTGACTACTCCACTCTTCATCTCTGTAACTGGTGCTCCCTCTTATTTTATCAGCACCTTGTTTTTCCCACGACAATTTCCATCTACCCACAGTTGGGCTGGTTTGTGTCTCTCCCAGGGCTTGTCCCACAACTGTGCATATAACACCATGATGCTACATGGCCCTTTCCCTGAATGCAAACGATTGAACAACTTACAGGGTGCCCAGGACTTGCAAACAATGTGCAGGATCCCCCAGGATTCTTTCTTTCTATATGCTAGTTCCCTTTAAAAGAATTTTGGTTTCAAAATCTTATTGGTGGTTACTTCATGGGATAAACTAAGTAGCAGTTTTACATTTTTTTTCCCGTAATCTGGCACTTTGCATGCATGCTTTTGGGAAGTATTATATTTTTTAAAACTCTCCAGCTGGCTTAAAACGGATGGCCCACAGTTTTCTTGCACATTCCTGAGATGGCTGTTTGTGCTCCCTGCTATTTAGAGTCAGGAGTTAAATGACAATCCTGAGCATTTTTACAGTTGCTTTTATTGTGATGTGTTGTATCTCTGTCAGACACACTTCGAACCCGGGGCAGAGACAATAGGGAAAATGTGTATAATTTAAACAGTAATGCTATCACAAAGCTACATTCTCACCCCAAGTCTTAATGGTAAATTTAAATCAAATTCTGAGTTTTGTGGAGGCTTTTCCCAGTTAATATTTTTTTTGTTTTTATGTATATATAAAACTCATCATGGTGCTTAAAAGTGTTGTCTTTTTCTCACTAATCTTACTGAAGTCTAAAACCTTTCCAACATGCTGGGACTATTATCTGCCTGAGGGAAAAAACTAAAACTATCTGTAATTAGTAGATCCTATTGTGAAATGCAACCAGCATACATGGGGTATCCTCAGGCTGTGGGAGATTTAAAAATTGGTTATAAGCTATAAAGAAGAAGTTTGTGAGAAAATGTCTTGACATTATAAGTCTATTTCCAGATTGGTTTTTCTGCAAAGACAATCCTGCTGGAGACGGGAAATGTAATACTGAAATGCGATGTGAAAGTATGTGGATTCTGAAGAAGGTCAAATTTTCTATTTAGCTTCATCAGAGTCACTCCTGTTTTTATATTTTATATACTGCATTTCAAACATACTCATAAATAGTCATTTCAACAATCAAAGAATAACACTAGTCATGTCATCGGAAATTTGTTTCATAGTTCAACAGCCAAGGTTCTTTGGGGAAAAAAAAAGTCATTTTAATGATAGTAGGATGATTAACTCATTGGCTGCACACATATCATGGTCCTTGGGAGACCCTGTGTCAGCCAGCGGTCTGGGAGCTCAGGGCACATGTGGTCAGTTAGAAGTCCAGCTCAGAATCCTGCACAGCCTGGGCTCTCGGTTGTTGGCAATTTGGGGAGTAGGAACTGAAAGGATACTCTGACATAGCTTCCCAACCCCCTTGGGTTTAGTCCAGATAGTGATCTAGAGAAAGTCAGTGTCTCACCCGGAGGCTACAACAGGCTAGAAACTTGCTGGACATTGAGTGAACTTCTGCTGAAGCTGTAATCTCCATCCTGACCTTCCATCTACTCTCATGCTTTTCCCAGCTTAGCTCATTTTTTAAACTGACTATTAGTATTAATCGTTGCATCACAATAATCCAGACCAGGTTTTGAAAACCTTTCTTTTGTCCTTCAAGTGTCTACTTGGTCTTGTGTAGTAGTGTGTGAGACCACATGAAGGACAAGGGATGCTCTCTTACTAGTCAGTTAAATACAGAAGACCATCAGTAATCACTTGTCTTTCTTTTCCCAGCCCTTCCTGGTTGCATAAGAATTAGTGCCTCCCTTTCAATGTCAGTGTGCAAGCGCTCCCTGCTAAACCCAAACCCACTGAGACACAAGTGGTTAGGTAAGATCTGTTCTTTCTGGTCTTGGGTGCCAGGAGAAGCATCCAATCCTGATGGTGTGCCGCCATATGGCATGCCAGCCCACTGCGCCATGACATGGTTATTGAGAGCCTGGGGACATCATTCACAAGGGTCCGTGAAATATGCGAGGAAGGTCCGGTCTGAGCAGACGTCTTGTCAGAAGTGCAGAGAGTAGTCTGGCTCTTTCTCCAGGGGTTTTGTCATTCATGTAGCGTGTAAAACTGCAACGGTATTTCTTTTATTGTTTGCTTTTTAATTCTGCAATCCATCTTTTTAGCAGTCATGAGCTTCAAAAGTGAAAATGCAAGCTTAATGAAAAATAAAGTACTAAATCGTGGTTTCTCAGGAGAGTTGATGATAGACATGTAATCTATACAGAATGTTTTTTAATCTTTACCATCCACCATAGGGATCTAGTGATTTCATAGAAGCTCAAAAACCAGAAGACACACATCTGGTAATGAAACATCAGCTCCTATTTCCTTAGTTAGTAGTCATTTTACGAAGTCTGTACCCAAAGATGATGTTTAAATGAGTGCCATTGCAGAAGGCGCTCGATATCTCACTCAGCAAAACACGGCTTTGCATTTAGATTACATGTCTGTTGTTCTAAATTAGTTGTGCACATTTTTCTCTACAAGGTTCTATACATGCGTGCAAAGAGAGCTGATAGCTTTCAATGGGTTACTAGGAAAGAACCTGGCAAACAGTTAAATTCTTCCACTTTTAATCAGGCTTATAAGATGCTTCAAATATAAAATAAGGTAAAGCCAAAGATTTTTTAATTTTTTAAACCCAATTCATGAAGCTAAAGTAAACCTTTTACATATTTTTTCCCGTGAAAGATAAAATATCTGGCATAATTTGTGAATGCCATTTTAAATTTAAGTAAAATTTAACTTTGAAGATAAAATTATTTGCTTTTGTGATTACATTATGACTATCAATTTTACTGGGTCATAGTATCAAACAATGTTCTTAACTAAATTAAAAAAAAAACACAGAGCAGACACTACTTGAAATTAGCTGTAGCATAAACATAGTTCAATCCAAACAGGGTGCATTATTCTACCAATTGAAACAGGTAGAAATTTATAAATCTTTACATGTCAAAATACACACACACATATATATATATATATATGTGCATCCAAATCACAACTTTTTTCTGATAAAATTCGTGTTGAATAAAAATACCTAAAACTTAAGGTTTGCAGTATGAGTTTTTCCTCTTTGCTGTGCATTGAGTAATATTTTAGAAACGTTTGAGCTTTTACAAAGGATTACTTTTTTCTTTTTTTTAATCCCCACACCTCTCTACCCTCTAGTAACCATCAGTTTGTTCTCTATAATTGTCTGTTTCTTGATTTATCTTTATTTCTCTCTTTTTTCCTTTTGCTCATTTGTTTTATTTATTAAATTCTACAGATGAGTGAAATCATATGGCATTTGTCTTTCCCTGACTGACTTTGCTTAGCTTTGCACTCTCTAGCTCCATCCATGTAGTTGCAAATGACAAGACTTTATTCCTTTTTATGGTTGATAATATTCCATTCTATATATATGCTACCTTTTCTTTATCCATTCATCAATTAATGGATACTTGGGTTGCTTCCGTAGCTTGGCTTTGTAGACAATAGGGGTGCATGTGTCTCTTTGAATTGGTGTTTGTATTCTTTGTAGTACCCACTAGTGCAGTTGCTGGATCATAGGGTAGTTCTATTTTTAATTTTTTGAGGAACCTCCATACTATTTTCCACAGTGGCTACACCAGCTTGCACTCCCACCAACAGGGTACGAGTGTTCCTTTTTCTCCACATCCTCACCAACAGATGTGTTTCTTGTGTTGTTGATTTTAGCTATTCTGACAGGTGTGAGGTGATCTCATGTAGTTCTGATTTGCAGTTCCCTGATGGTAAGTGATGATGAATATCTTTTCATGTCTCTCTTGGCCATTTGTATGCCTTCTTTGGAGAAATGTCTGCTCATGTCTTCTGTCCATTTTTAAATTGGATTATTTGGTTTTGAGCTGTTGAGTTGTATAAGTTCTTTATATATTTTTGATACAAATCCTTTATTGGGTATGTCACTTACAAATATCTTCTCCCATTCTGTAGGTTGCCTTTTAGTTTTGTTGATTATTTCCTTTGCTGTGCAGGAGCTTTTTATTCTGACGAGGTCCCAATAGTTTATTTTTGCTTTTGTTTCCCTTGCCTCAGGAGACATACCTAGAAAAAAGTTGCTACAGCTAATGTGAAAAGACTGCGAAAACTGACCAATGAATTCAGTAAAGTTGCAGTATACAAAATCAGTCTACAGAAACTTGTTGCATTCTATACACCAATAATGAAGCAACAAAAAGATGGATTAAGAAAACAATCCCATTTGCAATTGCACCAAAAATAATAAGACACCTAGAAATAAACCTAACCATAGAGATGAAAGACTTGTATTCTAAGAACTATAAAACATTGATGAAAGAAATTGAAGATGATACAAAGGATCGCTTTTAAATCAACCTAAGTGTCCTACATGATATTAAATATTTTTTGTGACAAGTCCTCTAAATTTTGATTGAACTGTGTTCAAACTGGTTGGAAGATTTTAATTAAATAATTTGACGAATGGAGTGCTGAAAAAATTCAGCTTTCAAAGCTTTTAGTAAATTGCCATTATTAAGAACAAAATTTGCAAATAGGAATATAATGCAGTTTATTCCTACAAAAACAGAAGAAGAAAAGAAATCAAATGATGAGAAATCACATTGTATATAAGAAATGATTTTGGCATTTATACCTTTGGAATACCTTGAATGATAGGAAGAATATTTTGGTAGTCCTATTTTTAATAGGAAAATTTGTATTCTGAACTAGGGTATAATAGAAGCAAGAAGATCTACAATTCTATATCATCAAATTGGGCACAATATTCTAAAATATAATAGAGATCAATTTCATGAGTTTTGTATTTTAAAAATATTTATTTATTTATTTATTTATTTTCCTATATATATGTGTTTTATTGAACACCTTACTGTCTTCTAAAAATATTTAGAAGAAAATTATTTATTTAAATATTAAGTAATATTTAAAATTACTTATTGAATGGAGTTTGATACACAAATGATTTTAATTGAGAATATCTTTCATTTGGTGGATTTTGATCTAAATTTGTCAAGTATCTGAGCACTGGTAATACTATTTTCTCCTTTAAAAGTACCATTGTCAGCCACCTCGGTGGCTCAGTAGGTTAAGCGTCTGCCTTCAGCTGAGGTCATGATCCCAGGGTCCTGGGATCTAGTCCCACTTTGGGCTCCCTGCTCAGCAGGGAGTCTTTCCTCCTTCTCCCTCTGCCCCTCCCCTGGCTTATGCTCTGCCCTCTCTCGCTCACTCTCTCTCTCTCAAATAAATAAATAAAATCTTAAAAATAAATAAATAAAAACACCATTGTCTCCAAAGATGAGTCAACTAAAGGTGTCAACAATTTCAAATATATTAACCATAAATCTATATAAAAGAATATGCAGGTAATTTTGTGAAAAACACTTAAAAATTAAGATTGTATTGAAATTGCCAACTCCAGAAAACTAACAATGACATGATACAGGAGAGATGTATGGCTCAGAAACCAATTGAAGTATTGACTATGTTTCAAAATATATATTTTTTAATTCAGATAATCACTATAAAGTTTTTTAAACTTTACTTACTATGTACATATCCGCACACATACACAAATAAGTTAAAGATTTTATTTATTTAGAGAGAGGGAAAGCATGAACAGGGGCAGGGGCAGAAGGAGAGGGAGAAGAAGGCTTCTCTCTGAGCAGAGAGCCTGACACAAGGCTGGATCCCTGGACCCCGAGCTGAGATCATGACCTGAGTTGAAGTTCAACCAACTGAACCACCCAGGCACCCAAATTATTTAAAAATAGATTTAAAACAAAACTATTGTATAGGTCAATATAATAATATAAGCAAGTAATCAGTCAATAAATAATTACACCAGTAGTATTTAATTTGAATGATCTCAAGCATCTCACAATTTGGTTGATAAATTATCCAGTCATATCAGCATCAGTGGCTGCGGGTCCCCTGTGTGTCTCACTGCTGATGTGAGCAATACACAGTGCTCATGCTCACTGCCACATGGGGCATTTCCGCCTGTCCTTCCTGCCCAGCACCTAAGCCCTACTCCTGTCTAGGAGGGAGCCTTGACCTCACAAGCATTGGAGGAAGCAGAGCTCACCTCCCACCAGAGCAGGTGAAAATGTCAGATGCTGGCTTTCCAGTCGTTCATGCACTCAGGGCTAATACATGTGACTTAGGCTTGGCTTGAGAGGCATGGGGTTTGGACAGGGAGCAAGTGTGTCAGAGAAGCGGGACAGCTAGAAGCAAGCCCCTGTGGTGGTGGGTGGTGAAGGCTGCAGCGGCAACAACATAAAGATTGCAAGGACAGATCCATGTCGGCTCCAGCAGTGGCGTGCAGAATCCTGGCCCAGCAGTCACAGTGGATGCTGCAGCGGAAGATGGTGGAAGGTGGTAGAAGGCACAAGGGAAGGTGCACTGAAGCACGGTGTTCATTCTTCGGGCTTCCCAGACTGGCTGTGTTCACAGATTTGGCTGAGACTGCATCTCCTGCCCAGCGTCTCTGTTGCCACTCCTTTTCTAAGGCTTCTTCTCCTGGCTGCTCTGTGATTCTGTGATCAACCCAGCATGTAAGAAAAAAAAATAATTTCTTTTTCTGCTTTTATTAATCAGTCATTTTCTGTGGCTCCATGAACATCCAGGAGCATCAAGTGAAAGGACCAACAAAATCCCACATCCCTCAAACTCCCCCTCGGTCGTTTTTGCTGGCCAAATCCCCATTGGACCTTGCCCTCCACTTTCTTGCTGAGCTTTTCCAACTTCTTCCCTTATTCCCAGAAACCCAATTGATGACTTTTATTACATCGAACAACTTGTTCTTGTTTCTTCACTTTATGAGCTATGTTCTGAAACTCCCTTTTTTCCCCCTAAGTATGTGACTCATCTGTGTATTTGCTAAACCAAAAGCTATCTACTTTAAATGGGTGATTGTGCTTCTCTGGAGAAGACAGAATTATGGTTATAAATACAAGGGATTTTTTTCCTCTACTATACTAGGCTGTAATAATACAGTACAATACAATATAATACAATACAATACACAAAAATAGGAAAAAGCCTGTCTGAACACCCAACCAATGATAACCATTTAGACAGGTCAGGTTGAGTAAGTGGAAGTGGAGAGAGGGACGCCTGGGTGGCTCAGTGGGTTAATCCTCCAACTCTTGGTTTCAGCTCAGGTCATGATCTCGGGATCCTGGGATCCTGGGATCCAGCCTTGCATCCGGCTGGGTGCTCCATCAGGGTGTCGCTTGAGGATTCTCTCCTTCTCCTTCTGCCCCTCCCCCCACTCATGTTCACACACACTCTCTCTCTAATAAATAAATAAATAAAATTTTTTAAAAAGTGGAGGGGAGAGCAGGATGTGTGCAGGACATGTAGGTGGGTAAAGGAGGCCCAGGGCAGAGTGTCTCTCTCTCCAGGGTGTTGGGGACCAGGGCAGGATTCACGGGGGCTAAGGTCAAAGTGAACAGCGTGGGGAAAGGTGTGGAGGCAGGCAGAACCACTCCAAGAGAGGATCGGAGTTCTAGTGCGACTGAGAATCCTAACAGGCCGGGCAGCAGAGCTACACCTGGAGAGTTCGGAACAGGGCTCCAGTAAGCGCGCGCCAGCCGCGAAGTGACAGCGAGCGGCAAGCAGGCCCGGGGATCAGAAAAACCACATCGAGGGAATACTATCCATGTCCGAGTGGGAGCACCGGGGGAAACAGGATGTTCTGGAGGTGTGGTTGACATGCTGAGAGAGAGTCGCCAAAGGCGGGCTGGAGACCGGGGCAGGCGGTGTGAGAAGGGAGAGGTGAGAACAAAGGAGCAGGTGAGAGAGATGCAGGGGAGGGGTGGAGAAGGGGAGCCAGGCAGGGGAGGCAGAGACACTGTGGAGCATCGGGAAGAGGGGCGCGCTTGTATCTGGCAGCTCCTCTCCCTCCTGGGCATGTCAGCTTCCTACGCAGATTTGCCGCGAAAGCAAGGAAGCATAGAGCTGTGTTCAAGCAAGCCACGTAACTGAACGGGGAGCTAACGAGGGACCCTGCAGAACCAGACTGACTAGTTACCTTAGCTTAAGGAGGAGGACTTGGCAGAAGTCAGAGGTGATCTGCCTCTCACCTGGGACTGTGGCACTGGCCTTCTGGGGGAGTTGGGCTATGGGCAGGGTTCCTTGGGTGTCCTGCTAACTGGAGAGGGCACTGACAATTCGTGGGTAAGGTCACATTTTGTTACTTCAGGTTTTTTTATTGCCCTGCACTCCACGGGCCAGCCAGATAACCTTAAAAATGCAGATGGTAACCCCTCGGGAGAAACACTGGAAAAAAGCATAATAGGTGGATTTAGAGTGAGGGTAGGGAAGGGAAACCGAGGCAGCTGAGCTATAGGAGCAAGAAGAGAGAGGGACTGGCTGATGTGAAACATCACTGCATTTCCATGGATGCATTGCTGGGCAATCACACTGCTGAAAATAAGCCCATGATCATCCCTGTTGTGGAAAGGGGGACTGCAACTAAGAGCGGAAGAAAGAAGGCAGAGAAGGGAAGGGAGTGGAGAGACAGGCAGCACAAGGGCTGTGCACATCACCTTTTCCCTCAGGCTCAAGAAAATTTTATATTAGAGCACTTCTGGTCAACCCCACTGGCTCCTTCTCCACCTTCCCTCTACCCAGGCTCTTTGAGGGGCAGGTAGTAAGATTTTTTTTTTTTAAATGTACCTGAGATTTGTTTTTACTCCAGGATGATGGGGCCAGCAGAACAGCAGATGACTGCTGCTAAAAATGACAGTTTGTTACTCACAGATCCCAAGAGGAGGGGCACACCATGCCATGTGGGGCCGCAGGGGGAGGTACCAGGTCAGTCGGGTGGCAGAGGGAAAAGGAGGGACTGAGGGCAAGAGCCTTTATTTTGGTGGGATGGAATGGGCAAGATCAGGTAAGCAAGTTTAGGATCGGATGATTTGAATAATTTGAGCAGGCTCTGGAGAATCTGGGTGGTATCTAGTTGTCTGATATCTGGCCTTGGGGTGATTTAGGGCAGGAAGGTGGTGTCCTAGACTTCAGGATCCTGATAAACAGAGACATGTAAGAGTATGGACCCAGGGTTGATTGGTTTGCATACCAAAGGTGTGCATACTGTCTCTAGGAATTAGCTAATGCTAAGAGGAGCAGTCCTTTCCTGAGTCTTCAAAGCCCCAAGAAGCCAAAGTGTCATAAAACTCAGAAAATAAAAAGAAACATGGGTAATACAGAGACTAAGGTGGTGACAGAACAATGCTCAGGAGGCCACCTACTGTGAAAGATCCTCATTTCTCATCCTGGCCCCCCCGGGGGGGGGTGCATTCTGGGTGCATCTGCTATCTGCCTCCAGCTTGGCTAGGCAAGTTCATTGGTATGGACTTGCCAGATTCAGCCGCCGTATGAATATCACTGGTGACATTTAAAACTTGGGACACTTATTTTAGTTTTCCTCACACTTGATTCATTCAGTAGATCTTTCTTGCACAGCCAAGCACTGAGTAGGCCCTGTAGGTTAAGTCATAGATTGATTGAATCAATGGCTATGACTGATGGCCTCCCTAAATGTAGGATCTTTATAAAGTGACTTCCAGCTCCTCTCATCAAGAGATAGAATCTATTACCTTGGGTTAGCCTTGGGCCTTGCTGTGGCCAAAAGTATGCAGCAGAAGTCATGGTCTAGTTCTGAGACTGGGTTCCTTCTGTGATTTGGCTTTCTCTCCTAGAACTTCACTTCCACCAGGAGAACAATCTGAGCTAGCCAACTGGAGGACAGTCTTATGTCTGCAGAGATGCATTTTCCTAGCTGAGGCCATCTTAGCCAGCCAGTCCCTGTCTGCCTGGGCCACTGACAGCAGGTGCATAAGTAAACAAGCCCAACCACCAGCAGAACTGCCCAACCAACCCTAGATTCCTGAATGAAATGTATATCTAATGTTGTACACTAGTGTGGGTTTTGAGGTGGTTTGATATGTAGCATTACTTGGGGACGATAGATAACTGATGCAAAATACGCAGGTAGAGGACAAATAGTAGTGGAGATAGGTAGCTCAGACCAGAGTGGGAAGCTTGGGCTCTATGGCATTGTATGGAGGAGGTTTCCAACCCAGATCCATTGGTCAGGAGAGCCTCTGGAAGAGCTGAGGTCTGAGACTGAAAGAGACAGAAGATAACAAGTGACAGGAGGTAGGTAAATCGCAGGTAGAAGAATGGATCCATAGGTTTAGGGGTGAGAGAAAGAATGTTGTTTGGCTGCACGACGTTCAGGATGGCTGGTGTTTACCCTATGTGTGTGTGTGTGTGTGTGCGTGTGTGTGTGTGCATGTGTGTGCACACACAGGAGAGGGGCCAGTGTGGAAGCAAGGATCTGTCCGGTCATCTTGGAACTGGTGTCATGCTAAGGACATTGAATTTCATTCAGAAGTCAGTGGGAAACCACTGAAGATTTTAAGCAAGGGAGTGACAGAATTCAGTTGACATTTTGAACCACATTTCCAGCAAAGTCTTGATGGCGAGTAGCCCTGTCAGTTTCTGTGAGACCAATGACGTTATGGCTTTAACTGGAGTAATCAATGATGGAAGCCTGATATAAGGTAATGCCTAGGAGATGGATAAACTTGAGGGTAAAATTACATACAAAATACATGAAAGTTGCAAAGTATGTAAACTAATGTGCCAAAAACTTTAAAAGATAAATTAAGAAGCTTCATTATGGCCAAAATGAATATTACCAACCACTCTGACTCTTCTCTGTAGCAGATTGGATCTCTGGGCCAGGCATATTTTGGCTAATGGTAGAGCTAGCACTTAACTGCATGAGTGAGATCCTTCTGGCTGGCTTCTCCTGGATGTTATCTGTGTCACTAAGTGGTGTCTGTCCATTACTTTGGCAGTTCTCTGGCTTTATGCTCCAAGGAGTTGCTGAGACAAATGTCTACCTCAAGTCCTCAGACCGTCATGAAACTTGCAAGCATGGTTGGAAGGGTGCCTCTGTCACCAAGGGATGGCAGAATGGCTTTCAAGGTGAAGGTGTTCAAGACACAGCCTTTGATGGCTCTGGATAGTTGCCACTGACACCCAAGTGGAAGCTGTCCTCAGTCCAGCAGACAGGAATCTAAATTGCACTTGCTCTGCACAGATTGTTCATACTGTCAATATCCCAGGAGGGGCCCCACGAGGCCCAGCCAACTGCAAGGGGGTGGGCTGGGTGGAGGCTCCAAGCTAAATCCATTTGAGGGGACAGATCTGTTGCAGATTTCTGCAGAGGATGGCAGTGACTCTGTCCCAGCACAAGAAAGAACGGAGGTAACCAAGTGGTGGTCTAGCCTAGAAGAAATGGCACCTGGCAGGGTTGTGTTTGGCCCTGGGAGATCCCAGTTCTAGTTTCCAGAGATAGTGAGAGGGGTGGGCAAGCAAAATCTCAGGGAAGACAAAATCTTAGACTGGGGGAGACATACAGAATAAAATACACCAAAGATGGGAACCCGTGCATAGGGTAGAGTGTGACAATTCATTAAGGGGATCCAAACTTTCAGGGATGGATCATCAGAATTGACCAGAATAGACCAGCCTCAATCCAACTGACTTCTGCTGGAATTGGATCTCTAGGTGAGTGATTTGTCCCACAGGAGTAGCACAGACATGAAAATAATTGCTGAGTACACCTCCCTGACCACCTATTTTCCCTCCTTCTTTTATATCAGAACCCCTGATTTGAGTGTAGCACCTGATGAGCCTACATAAACCCAACCTGTCCATGCTGCCTTGCAGCTGGCCATGTACTTAAGTTCTGGTCACCAAAATGTAAGAGAATGAAATGGGCATTCTCTCAGAAGTGTTCTTTAAGAAGAGTGAACATGTCATTTTTTGTCACTTTCTCCTTCCAGCAGACTAGAAGGTGGACATGATGGCTGGAGCATAAGCAGCCATCCTGGGCTAGGAAGAGTGTCTCACAGCCCTGGCCTCCTCTCTTCAGATTTTTTTTTTAATGACTGGGAGTAATAAATGTGTATTTTATAGGAGCCCCTTGAGTGTCCACATGTAAGTACATTATGTTGCAGCAAACCCAATCCTGCCTGAATCGCTGAGTGTCTGATTCCTGTTTTACTTCCAGACTAGGGAAATATTTCCTTTTCAAAGATCCATTCAAATCAGTGAAGAGTTTATATGGGGTTGGGAAATGGCAGCAGGAACTGTTACAGAGATGCATTCTTTATTATCCTGTCCTATTTCAGCACTAACTTTTTCTGGAGATGGTTTTAGAAGTTGGAAGAATTGTTTTATTTTAAACCCTGCTTTCCATATTCAGTTCTCCAATTGCAACTTTAATGTCCAACACAAATACTGTTTGAAGAAACTGAACCAATACAGTTGGCACACATTAACCAAGATGCACACATTCCTAATGACATTGAAGAGACGCTTACCTCTAGCTGCAATGTCCAACATTCCTGAGAAGATTCAAATAAAATATCACGGAGTCTAAGAATGGAGGGTTTGTATTTTTTTTCAGCCCAACAAAGACCAAAAATTCATTTTAACCCCTGTCAAATATAAATCTGAAAGAAAATATAAAAGCTCCTCCATATGCCCAGACACCCCACCATTCTGAGCTAAATGCAAAACACAGTCTTGTCATATTTTCTCTATCTATCTTCATGTGGGGATGAAGGAGGATGCGGGGAGACACTGTGTTTAGGGTGATGGATGCTTTCATGTGTGTTTCCCTCTACATCCTGAGACATTGAATCTTCTGGTACGGTTTGCACATCCTGTGACCCAGAGGCACCACAGTATGAACCACAAGATGATCTGGCTAAAATCCCAGGGGGTTAGTGAAAGTTATCCATCCTCCACTTGCTCATCTGTAGACAGGATAACAGTCTGCCTCATAGAATTGTTCAGAGGGTGACATGAAATAATCAAGTGAAAAACATGTATTCATGGCCTCTCTAACCCTTTCCTGTCTAATAAATATACTGTAAGCTGAAGTCCATTTGAGGGAAAACAATTTTTTTTAAACTTCTCAATAGTTATTTGAGTATAGCGCCACCTAAGGGAGAGGTGCAAGGGCAAGAGCTAGTTCTTTTAAGGCTGGGTTCAGGCAGAGTCTTATCCACTCAAATTGAATCTCTGAATCATAAATTTGGGTTCTCCACCTCCGCATAATGACAGCCCTTCCCTTCCCCACCTCTGCATAATGACAGTGTCCCCCCTTCCCCACCTCTGCATAATGACAGTGTCCCCCTCCCCACCTCTGCAAAATGACAGTGCCCCCTTCCCCCACCTCTGCATAACGACAGCGCCCCCTTTTCCCCACCTCTGCATAATTACAGCACTTCCCTTCCCCACCTTGCATAATGACAGCGCCCCCCTTCCCCCTCTCTGCATAATGACAGCGCCCCACCCCCACGCCCCATAAGGCTGTTCCGTGTGCCTAAAGCCTTGGAGCTCCCATGGATCTGTGGCTTTCTCATTTCCAAGGTGTTTTATCTTGGTGCTCACTGTGTTAGCAAGTGAATATTCATCAGATGTGAGCCCACTCAAGTCATCTGGAAATAGTCTGAAGAGAATGTGCATGTTGCACCCTCTCTGGGGTGGCTCTGCGTCTCAGTTTCCGGTGTGACCGTTTAGTTCTGCTGTATGACAGCCCAGGCTCTACTTCCGGCGATCTTACTGAATTTGCTTCCGTGCAGGCAGCAGGATCACAGAAGAGTTTACTTGCATAGATCGTACCAGAAAGAGGTCTTCCCGAAGGCTACTAAGCATGTCCTGTACCCTAAATCTTCATAGTTCATATTGATATTGGACCAAGTAATGCCTCAAAAGGCCATGGCTTTATGCTTTCATGCCACCAGGCCTTCCAGTGGGCCTACCCTCCCGCTCTTTGCAGGAAGAAAAACACAGGTGTTGCTGCGCGCAGATATCTGCAGTCTTCACACACTTTTTTGGGGGAGTGGTGGTAAAGCCAACTGATTGGCAAAATCTTTCCTCTTCTTCCTTTTCAGAGTAGTTGGCAGTTGAATATAAACGAAGCCTGTCGAAATGGAAAATTTTTCTCCATGTATAATTAGACGAAATGAAACAGAAGCCTATTCTCAATGTGTTTCTTTTATTTTGGGAAACTTTAATTTCTAAAAAAAAAAATTGCAAAAAAGGAAGCCAGAAATATGGAAGAAACAAGCAGTAGATTTAAAAAGGAATGTGAAATGACCGTATTTTGAAGATGCAAGGACTAGTTTAGGTTTGCATAGAACACATTTGAGCTTTCTGTCATGGAGACACAGTAATTTCATCGCGCTCAGGCCTGCCGAGTTATAAAAATCTTACACAAACTCCAGAGTTCTGAGTATATTCCCGCCCTCTTTCCTAACTTTTATGAAAACATCCACTTCTTTTAGCAGAGATTTCCCTAAAAAATGAATAATCCCAGGCCTCAAGTATTATCAGACTGATGGCTATTGTAAGCATTTCTTTAAAAAATTCACTGAAGATAGTAAGGCATTTGAAGCCATTTTCAATGACCTGAAAGATTTTAAAATCAAACTTTAGACATGAATAAAAATCATGGAATTAAAAACATAGTATGAATTAGTGAGCACATCTGTAATAAATGTCCCCATAAGAAACTATTTTAGTCATTTGTTTTTGTATTTTCTAACTTGTCCGATACCTCACATACTTTTATATTATGTAAATATAAATATGTAGCTCTGAAATGATTTCTAGCACACTCTTTGAGGAAGAAAAACAATTTATTCTAGAAGAGGTATAATACATTCTGGTTTATTGAATATGGCTGCTTCTGAACCTTCTTTTAGAGAATGCAGACTAGTTTAAAAAAAACATGTTTTGGGAATCATTTACATTTTAGATTAAATGAAGTATTACTTATGTCTTTATTAATGAATAAGGTATAACAGTTACTACTACAGCTTAAAAAGAGCAACATCTAGGATCTCTGATTTGTTATTCTTTTTATTGTTTTCTTAATTTTTTAATATCTGAGCTTTTACCTTTATACCTAAAGAATACTTGCAAGAAGAGTACAAATAATTCCCATATATTCTTTATATAGATTCCTCAAGTATTTATATTTTACCACATTTGCTTTATTTTGCTTTCCATCTCTCTCACCCTCCTACTCACTACACACACACATATCACATTCAAAAAAATTTTAAGGGTCAGTTTATTATTGTCATGTTGCCCATTTATCTCTGAATATCTCACTGTGACTTTGAAACAAAGACATTCTCTTACATAAGGACGGTACAATTACTAAAAACCAGGGAAGTGGCATTGATGCAATCTTATTACCTACTCTACCAAAATTATTCAGACTTCACCAAGTAGTCTAGTAATGTGCTTTACATCAGAAGAATGTTCTGGACCAGGAGTTCCACTTGGCCATCATGTTTCCTCATCTTAATCTCTTTTGATGTGGATGAATTCTTCCATTTTCCCCTATATTTCATGACATTGACTATTTTGAAGAAAAAAAGGACAGTTATTTGGAATATCTTCAGTTTGGGTTTGTTGTCTTTTTCCTCATGATTCGATCCAGGTTTTGCCTTTTAGGCACAAATACCACAGAGGGGATGCTGTACCATTCATTCTACGTCAGGAGAAACAGGATGCCAATATGCCCCCTTTCTAGGGGTGGTAACCTGAATCCCTTCACTATGATGGGGTCTGAAATTTCCCCACTGTGAAGTTACTATCCTCCCCTTGGCAACTAGTCAGTACTTTGGATGAGATAACTAGAACTGTAAATATCTGGTTACCCCTCACATTCAGACAGAGCATTATCTTCTCCACAGAAATGGTAGAAGCCAGAAGGCAGTGGAATAATCCTTCATGCTGAAAGAAATAGCTGCCAACCTAGAATTCTTTAGAGGGAAAATATCCCAGAAGAATGAAAATGGAATACAGTCATTTTATTTATTTATTTATTTATTTATTTATTTATTTATTTATTTATTTATGCATTCATTCATTCATTTTTTAATTGAAGTATATACTTCACTGAAAAGCCATTTTAAGGAAAAACAAAAATGATTGTTCACCTGTGATGCTCATGGAAAGATAAACAAGGCTCCCTTAACTCCGGTCTCCATGTTCAGAGCATTGCAAGCATCACCATCGCTTTGCAGTGCTGCCATGCCATGCCAAGCTCTGTTGACACGCTTGCCAGCCCGATTTGCAAACTTTTGTCTCATCCCCAACGTTTGGAACCTGTATGTTGCCTAACTTCAGGACGATGTCTCGGGTTTTTGGTGCCTTGGAATCCTTGACCTAATAGTCTGCTCATTCCTTGTTTTCCATCCCTGCCTTGTCTTGGCTTTCCTGGTGGTGGTACCTTCTTGCCCCGAGTCAGTGATCTACAGCTGTTATGCTGAGACACAACAGTTTGTAATTTGAAATTTGATATTCAGATCTTTATAAGGAAGCAGAGCATCTCAGAGCACTTTTTATCTCCAGACTCTGCTAATGAATGACTGTTACATGCAGAACTTTGGTCTTCAGACTTCATTTCCAAAGAGCTGTCCCAATCTTTCTGTAATAAATGTGTTATTGCTGGAGGATCCAGATGGTTGCTGATTTAATTCAATTGCTAAGCAAGGGAGAAAAAAAAGTCTAATCTACTCCTATCTGAAACAGAGAAATCTCAATTTAGGAAGCAGGTTTACCCTACTTAAAATATTGCAAACATTTTGACGGGTTGGATGAGATCAGTGCATCTTGAAATCACCTAGGAGAAACAGTTTTGCAGGGCATATGGCTAATGTGGTGCATTAGAAGCCTCTCAGTTCCCCTTGGCAGTAATTTCATACCTACTAACATGGTACTAGAGGAAAAATTTCATGCGTGGTAGAGGCCATTAGCCTGGGTCTGGATCGAGGAGGTCTGGGGGCAGATGCTGAATACTTGCGTGACTTCACCTCTCTAGCCAAGGTAGGGACTGGGATGGATGGTTCCTACAATCCCTTCCCAATTCTAAAATGCTGTGGCTTTAGTATTCTTACCATTCAATTAATAATGCACCAGGATCTCATTCATATAGTTAAACCAAAATTTTTATAAATGTAGCAGTTTCCTTTCTCAAGTGAGGAAGAGTAGCTCAACTACTTCACCACCACCTTGATTATTAAAATAACTTGCTCTCTCTTGGACACACACACATCAACTCTTTCGGAGCAGAAGGCGTATGTGTTGGGAGCAAAAAATGACAATCCTTAAGCCAAAATGTAATATAATTTCAGTTCATTATTTGCTATGAAAACTCATTCCTCAGAATTTAGAGTCCTGAGAGATATTAAAAATGTCAAGTGAGGAATGACAGCATAAAATGCAGATTGATTTAGGTTTTCAAAATTGATTAGTAATTTGGGGCCATAAGAGCAATTTGTGAGGTGTTTTCACTCTACTAGTTGCTCGAATTGATTAGTGCTTTTTGAAGAATGTATAGCAAATTGCTATGCTAATCAAGGTACATTAAATCATGAAGGGACTTGATTACCAGTCAGCAGCGCCTCTACAAAACCGGGTTGGAAGCAGTCCACATCACAGCAGCAGGTGAGCCGACTATTTCCCATTCTTTTCCTTTCGATTTTGGGGTTCGGTGTAGTGGTGAAAAAGCATCCATGCTCTTCACCTTTATGATTTCTCAGGCTTCCAGAAAAAAATAAGTTGTGGTTTAAGAAGGTGCAAGGATCTATACTACTTTGCATTGCAAAAAACAAAAACAAAACAAAACAAAAACTATATCTGCATTTTACCATTTTGGTATTAAATTGCTTTCATTGGGTAAATGGTTTTTACTGTGGCCTTGTCTGCCTGGGGCAGCGATATAATTTATAGGATACGGCCTGGAACGCTGAGGGTATAGCTTCCCCATCAGACTGGAATTTTGGCATGTCAAAAAAGCTCACAATCTTTTACTGTCAGGGTCTGGACAAGATTTTGTGTTGGAAAGAGTGCATTCTTTCCTCATGTCTATACCGTACCTTATGCTTTATTGCCATCTCCTTAGGATATTTGAAGAGTTAAGGTAATATTACAAGAAAATATCCAATTTAAATCCATTCCATAAAATGAAGCAATTGTATCAGCTTTGGATCTAGTTCTATCAACAATTCAAATTAAGTTAATAAAAAAAAACTAGCATGTTTAGGTTTATCTTAGGCCCTTCATATTTTTCAGACAGGCTGCATAAAAATAAATCATTCATTGGATATGAGGCTCCTCACGCTTCACCTCCCTTTCTTCCCTTATATTCCTTGAGGAATTTGGATTCATTAGGAATGGGATGGAGATTAGAAATTTGTACTATCAGTGAACTCTTCATATCCAAGTGATTTGCCACTAACTTTGAGAACTGGTGACTTAGTCCAATCTCCTCTCCTCATTTAACAGATATAAAAAGCTCAAGAGATAAATTACAGTGCATAGGGAAATTTGATAGTAGTAGATCATTATGGAAAACCCCAGATACAGAGGAGATCTCTCAGAAGACCCCATGGAGAAAGTCCCATTTAGAGGTAGGCCTTGGAAGCTGAATCAAGCTAGAAACCAGAAAGAGGATAGAGCTGCCACCAGAGGTTGGCAACAGCCAGACACTGTTATGACCTAATGCTGGAGGGAACTAAGGTGAAGGTGACATCACCAGAGCCTAGGAGCTGGCATCACCCAGCAGAAGATAAAACCGTGGTTGGTCTCTCACACCTTTCCTTGGCCATACCTAATGGACACTGGCTGATCAATGAGCACAGAAACTTGCTATTGGAAAATGTTCATTAAAAGTGTGAGTCAGCCTTTTTGTGACATGAACAAAACAGGGAATGGGACAGAGATGTTTCTAAAGAAAATCAAGCTAAAAATTTGGACCCAATATGTCTCATCGTGGGTTTCGACAGGTCTGCTTGTCACCTGGGCCTCACAAATTTTACACAGTGAGGTTCTTGCTGTGAAAGATGCCTTCTGTTAATTGATTTCTTTCTTTCCAGTGAAGGTGAAATGAAAAAGAAGGAAATGATGATGACAATAACAGTGGTCAATACTGAGCCCATTAATACCTTCAGGTATGATTGTCACCTCTTAAAAAAAAGATTTTATTTATTTGTCAGATAGAGAGAGAGAGCACAAGCAAGGGGAGTGGCAGACAGAGGGAGAGGTAGGCTTCCCACTGAGCAAGGAGCCTGACACAGGACTCAATCCAAGGACCCTGGGATCATGACCTGAGTCGAAGGCAGATGCTTAACTGACTGAGCCACCTAGGCGTCCCCAATTGTCACCTCTTCATTTGCTAGTAACTTCCTTGCTCATTGACATGAGTATAGGAAATATTCCAATATCAGCATCTTTGGTTTGAAAAATACAGTTTTAGATATATATTTATATCTTAGTTTTATATACTTAATATAAACCCTCATTTCCACAGTTACTTTGTAGAAATATAAGACTTTGTGTCCAGAAAGTATTAATAAATTTTTGTCATTACAAATGGTGAAGAAGTCCCCTTGGAATTTGACTTGGACTATGAAGATGGCCTTAGTCATAAAACATATATGCCATGTGAGCTGTAGATTATCCAGCCCTGGTGTCCTTCAACACTCTAGAATAGAGTTGAATGCTCTTCTTTAAGGGATCATGCTCTGATTGTCCAACCATGCAAACTGCTCTTTAGCGTAGTCCCATGAGGCACTGGGAAACATTATGCAAATGAAGCACACTTCATTGAATTTTACTGAACCCCATTCTTGTTTTCCTCTCCTTAATGGCTACCCTACAATGACCCTGAACAATCAGAATGTGATCATTTATTTTGATCAATTCACTCTTCCAGGAGGAAAATACCTGCCACATAGTAGTAATCAGGTTAGCTGAAGTGGGAGTGTGACAGGTAAGGCTTTTTTTCTTTTCTGAAATTTCACCCAGTGTGTAGTCTTACTTCACGGCTAATCTGGCTATCATCCATGTCAGACCTGAGCTTTAGTTTCAGGGCATCTCTGTTTGTCCCCTTGGGAATTCTATCATAAACTCCCACAGCCAAACACAAGTAGGTCAAGTCTTCACCAGCAGCAGCTTCCTGTCTTTGTTCTGATGAACTGAACAGACACCTGACTCTGTCTTAATAAGTAAGATAGTTTAGAAGTTGATTATTTGCATATAAAAAAATTCTTTGCTTAATGAAGAGGTTCCCTTGAGCATTCTTTAATTCTTTTAAATGTTGAAAGTTTACCCTGTACCGGTACTCTTTAGACTATGGGAATGCAGTGGTGAACTAAAATGACAAAGCCTGTGTTTTCTTAAAGGTTATATTCTAGTGGCAAAAACCACACTGATCAAACAAATACATAAGTATTGGGTTTTCAAGTCATGATAAGTACTTGGAGGAAAAGTAAAGGGTAAAAGATTGGTAAAGTGACAGGTTATGGGGAGCTGTAAGAGTATGAATGGGAAAGTCTCTCTAAGGTTGTGACTTTTGAGCAGAGGAATGAATAGAGTCAGGTAGCTACAGTCAGGTGAAGAACCAGGGCAACAGACAGCCCCTCCAGGGGCTGGACCTGTACTCAAGTCTATCAAGCACTAAAGGAGGGCAGGGATGGCTGGACCACGTCTTAAAAGGCACCGCCCAACAAAGGTCAACAAGGGGTGAAATTAGTCAATCAATGGTAAAAAAAATTAAGTAAAACAGACTTTAATAGATTAGAAAACAAAAATTTAAAACCAAAAGGCCAGGGGCATCTGGGTGGCTCTGTCCATTAAACGTCTGCCTTTGGCTCAAGTCATGATCCCAGGGTCCTGGGATCGAGCCCCGCATTGGGATCCCTGCTCAGCAGCGACCTTGCTTCTCCCTCTCCCTCTGTGATTTCTCTCGCTTTTGCTCTCTCTCAAATAAACAAATAAAATCTTTAAAAAAAAAGAAAACCAAAAGGCCTTAGGACTCTAGTTGTCGATTTATACATGGAAAGGGCAAGATTGGTGGAGTGAAATAATTTCTCAGTAAATATTTACTGAATATTCAATATAGAAGTTTTTCACTTGAGAACAAAAGGTGTAGTTCAAGGTTGGGGCAGCTGGGTGGCTCAGTCGTTAAGCGTCTGCCTTCGGCTCAGGTCATGATCCCAGGGTCCGGTGGGATCAAGCCCTGCATCGGCGGGCTCCCAGCTCAGCGGGAAGCCTGCTTCTTCTTCTCCCACTCCCCCTGCTTGTGTTCCCTCTCTCGCTGTCTCTCTCTCTGTCAGATAAATAAATAAAAATCTTTAAAAAAAAAAGGTGTAGTTCAAGTTCATACTGCACAAGTGACAACTATCTGTTGGTGTTGATGCTTATTTTTTTTTTGCCTTTATGTATTATAGTATATAAAATGGAACTTCTCTCTATATATAATTTTTTCATTTGGTGTAAGTTCAGAGTTTATAGGTGAGAAGCTCCTGAACGGGAGGCTGGAGTTTAAGTGACATCCTTGAGGGAATTGCCATTACACAAAGAGAAAAAAATACAAACCAAACAACACATAACCACATGGCAGGTCTGTGTCCTATTGCCATGTGAAGCAACTACAAACTAGCAGCAGAGACTGCCTTTGGTTTTATTTTTGAAGGGAGAAGCAGTCTGTCCAATAAAAGAGTCAGTGGGAAGCTCTCCTGCTGGGAACCATAGCCCCTGGTCTTTAGCTCATGAACTAATCCACCGAAATGATGAAATAAGCTGCTGTTTGGATTATGTTGGTTGTACTTTTGTGTGTAATTTCCAAGAAAAAGAATATGGCCAGTGGTTTCTCACGACCTCCAGGAGAACTCTGAGCACTTTGCCCCACACAAATTTTCACGCTTCCTGCCCCCATCCTGCAGCTCCTGTCCACTCACCTGTGCTTCTCCTAACTTGGTACTTTCCTCCATACTTCCAAAACTGTGGGAAGTGGCTGTCCTTGTCCCTCAGGCAGTTGTGAGAGGGGATGCACTGGACAGAGTTCAGCACACCTGACAGACCTGACTGCTCACCTTCGGTGGAATCCCTGTCTCTTGGTTGCTGTTCTCTGCCAAAAGGTCGGATATCAGGATTCAGGACCAGGGTCAGACTCTACATTCTCCAAAACCTTTAACTGTGAATCCCAGTCTAGAGTGTTATTGCCACCTCTGGGTCAGATCTATTTACTGTCTGACATTCGTCGGGCAAGTGATCACAATGAGGTATGTCGTGTCCGGCTTTCCCAGGCAGGGCACTCCGGCCCCAGGACGCACAGTCTCTCGAACATCCTGCTCTTCACGCACTTAACAGCCAGGCAAACTAGAATTCAGACTTCATCCCACAACAGTCCCTTTTTCTCCCCAGCCATGCCCCCCTCCATAGTCCATCAGCCCAGGTAGATAGTCTCTAATAAGATTCCAATCAGTTAAGATCTGGTAAGATAATTTCCCTGAGGACAAGCTCTGTGAAACCAAGAGCTGAGTGCTCTGGGCAGGTTTCAGAGTAATTACTTTTCCCCTCCTACATCTGGAAGCCAGAGAGGGTTTTCTCCTGATCTTCAGCTCTTCACCCTTAGAATTTGTTAGGGCTCCTGGAGGTAAAATTCCCAATATCCAGCCACACCTTCCCTCCCCCAGACTCAGCCTCCAGGGGTTTGTATCTGCCAAGTGGGCTCACACGCAGTCTCCAGCAATTAGTCACTCACCCCTGAAGCATTCCCATCAGTGGCTGGTACCGGCGACTATTTTTGCCCCCAGTAGGTTGTGAGTCTCCGTGTCCATCCCTCCAGCTCTGCGGTGACAATTTGCCCTGTGACCTCGGTTCTCTGATGGATCTAAGAAGAGTTCTTTTCAGTTTGCTCAGCATTTTTCTTGTGAGGATGGGAATGATGATTTCCAAGGTCTTAAGGCAGACTGGAAACCCTAAGTCCCTGACTTGCTTTTTTCTATACATCTAGAAGTTTTTCCATGTCAGTTTCTACAGGTATTCTTTCTCAACCTTGGCCACATGTTACAATCATCTGGGGAGTTTTAAAAAAAGGCTGATGCCTGAATCCCACCCAGAGAGTCTGATGTAAATGGGCTTGGCTTGGGCCTGGCTTGGGCATGGGGTACTCAAAAGCTCTGGGTTGATACTAATATGCAAGACGAGCTGAGAAACTGCTACAGAAAGACTGAGCCCACCCATTATAATACTGTGTGCCATTCAAGACACAGATTTTTGCTTAACTAAAGATAAAGGACACACCCTATGTGCTCAGAGACCTTAGCCAGGTTTCTGCTCAGGGCTGTCTTGGCCCTATGGATCTTCTTCTTAGTTCTCAGCTACTGAAGCCTTTTATCACATATGATAGGATGACCGATTTGTGGTTCAAGCTTCAGGCCCTTACTTGCTAGATCTTGCTTCTCACTTGCTTTGAGTACAGTCTTATTGATTAGTTACTAAGAAAGGCTTTGCTTCCTTCCCGTGCTGACTCTTCCTTGTGGGACTGCAGTCCCTTGACAGAAAATGTTTTGCAGGATAAATTTCTCTTTCATTTGTGTGAAGGCAAGGAGAGCTCCTCCCATGCTGCTCTCTCCAATTGGTTTTGCCATTGTTCAAAAATACAAACCCCTCTCCATGATGATTTATTTTAGTGTGACACCTTGAAGCCATGTCCCAGAGTCTCAACCAACACCTCCTCATCTCCCCCCAACTAAATCAGCCGCAGAAATGTGCACACAAGGTGCTCATTATAATATGTTAAATGTTATTTTTATATAACCATGTTAGTTATGGAATAGAATCCACTGAAGTCAGTGTGCTCTCATTTCTGTAATGAAAGAAATAGTCTGTATCTGCACTGTCCACTGTAAAAGCCAATAGCCAATGTGGTTACTGAGCACTTGAAATGGAGCAAGTGGACTAAGGAAGTTAATTTTTAATTTAATTTATTTTTAATTAACTTAAATTTTAATAGGTACATATAGCTAGTGATTATTGTATGGACATTTGAAGTGGCCATGTTTTTATTCAGTGATCCAAAGTGTTTCCCTTTTTCCCTTCTTTATCTCTCTCTACTCCTGTCTGTTTAGGGATGTGCTTCTTTCCTTTATATATCGTTATCTGGGGCCTGGTTACCTGGTGGCTGTCTTTGACATGGCCATATGTTGCCTCCTATCCATTTGTGTTTTTCACACCGGTTTCTTCCGTGCAGACATAAACAATTCCTTCTCTCATCTCCATCCTACAGCTCCTCTGGGTGTGGTCATTTGAAGAGTAGGTGATTTGTTCATATCTAAAGCTGTCAAATAGTTTGAACAAAACTACTGAAAGTCGTTGTGAAAATTCGTCAACCAATTAGACAAATCTACCTCACCCTGGGGTGGGGGGATGTACGGCAACCCATACTAACTACATCCTAAATTTTATATTGTTGGTGCAGCTTTAAAAAATTAACTCTGTACTTAAAAATAACTGTTTACCTCTTACATAGAACAAAGAAGTCTATTTAAAACTATATAGGAGTGGGGCACCTGGGTGGCTCAGTCGTTAAGCGTCTACCTTCGGCTCAGGTCATGATCCCAGGGTCCTGGGATTGAGCCCCGCATCGGGCTCCCTGCTCAGTGGGAAGTCTGTTTCTCCCTCTCCCACTCCCCCTGCTTGTGTTCTGTCTCTCACTGTGTCTCTCTCTGTCAAATAAATAAATAAAATCTTAAAAAAAAAACTATATAGGAGTGACATAACCATGTGGCAGAGGAGGAGACCCCAACCTCCAACTCCCCACAGAGATAAAACATTGGACAGCTCTCCATAAACAAAAGCCCCTCTCAGAGAGCTCTGGAGTCTAATAAGGAAACTTTGGCAACAAAGTGGAATACAAAATTGAGGATAACAGCACAAAATCTGAAAGAACAGCTTCTTTTTGCCTGTGTCATCTCACCCCCAAGCCAGCACTGCTCAATGCCAGAAGGGACCTCGCCAGCTAGAAGGAGTCCCCTCTCTGGGAGAGGGGAGACGGAGGGAGCAATCAGTGTCCCCAGCCTCAGAGGGCACCTCCTGAAGAGCCTGCCTCAGTTTCACCCAGCCTGGAGACCTGCGAAGTTGAGACATAGGCAGTTGGAAACAAGGAAGAAGAGCAAGGGGCTAGCTACCAGGATCAGCCACACAGCAGGAAGGACCATGATTGCTGGTGACTTGCTCCGTAGCCAAGCCCAGCAGTTTTCATCACTAAAGTAATCCAAGGCAGGCACAGCCATGGCACATCCCCTGCAGATGTCACCAGTTTTCCCCCACACCTGTTCTCATTTGCATGTATCTGCCACCTGTGTCCCTCCCCACTTCCTCCCACAAACACCCTCCCTAGAGCCAGGCATGTGCACTGGCTGGCGGCAAGCCCAGAGCCCGGCAGCCAATCCCCACTAATTTATATGCATTCGGATTTGGCAGCTACAGATGTGCACTCACATGTCATTGGCCTGATGCCCTGTTGCTAAACCCCATTGACATGTGCACACTCATGGCAAGATCCTGCAGCCATGGAAGTGCACATCAATAAACCAAGTGCCCACAGCTGTTTGGGGGCCCAGATTCAGCCTTATACTACCTCTAGCTACTCCCCTAGCTGTGCACCGGCATGCCCACACCAGAGCCCTGTCACTGGCCTTCTGTGCTGTGCACATGCCCCTGGGGAGCATGCTGCGAGTCAGAGCCACCACAGCAGCTGGTGCGCCTGGATCTTACCCACACTGGCCTGCACCACTGAGCTCATCTTGAGCTAGCCCCTCCAGCTGTGTACCTGCAGGCCCCTGACCTGTCTCCCAATACCAGCCTTGACTTCTGTTGACATGTGGCAAGAACCAGGGGCCACAGTGTTGCAAACTGATAGCCAAGAGCCTCACAACTGCCAGTGTGCTAGTGGTCCCTGCCTTGCTGCCTGCTCTGGCCTCCACCACAGTCTATGTGTCTGAGGCCAGCCTTCACCACGATGCAAACACTTACAGCTGTGCTCTATAGTCTCTAGAGTCACCACCAGCCCCAGTCTGTGGGCCACACCACTGTCACTAAGCCTGGAGAGAACACCAACAATCCTTGCAGCCTCTGTGGATCCACTACAGCATTCTTCAAGGACCATGTTGCCAATGTTGTGGACCCCAGCGGCCAGAGCCAACAAGTCACCACATCCTCCAGACCTGGAGCAGTCACACATGCCCACACCTGATGATGAACACCATGAGACAGAGGGTCACAACATGTTCTAGCATGCCCCCATCTTCAGGTGAAATCTGTCCTCACCAAAGTCAGTCAGTAAAGTCTGGAAGATGTAATTCCATCTTTAAATGTGAAGACAGCTAAACACAATTACAAGGATCAGTAAGAATCAGGGACCCACAATTCTATGAAAGGGACAAAGTAAACTTCCAGGACTTAATCTCAGAGAAGTAGAGATACAGGAATTGCCAGACAAAAAATTTTAATTTTCAAAAAAATTTTCATAAAGTGCCCCCCCAAAATTAAGATTCTCAGAGATATATAAGAGATTAGATAAAATTTAATGGAATCAGGAAAACAGTAAAAGAACAACATGAGAAGCTCAGCAAAGAGATAAAATAGAAAAAAGAACTGAAAAGGAATTTAGGAGCAGCAGAATATAATACCGCTGCAAAGAGCACAAGAGAGCTTCAGCTGCCAACTGGAGCAAGCAGAAGAAAGAACCAGTGAGACTGAAGACAGATCATTTAAAATTATTCAGTCAGAGAAGCCAAAAGAAAAAAGAATACAAAGGCATGAAGAAAGCCCACAGGACTTATGGTATAAACAATCTCCACATCAGTGGAGTGTCTGAAGAAGAGAGGGAGAAAACTGTAGAAAGCTTATTTAAAAAAATAATGGCTGAGAACTTCCCAAACCTAGAAAGAGGTTGGATATTCGAGTTCACAAAGCTAATAGATCATCCCAAAATTTCAAACTGAAGCACTGTTCAACAGGACACATTATGTAATAAAACTGCCAAAAATAAAAAATGAAGAGAGAATTGTAAAAGCACCAAGAGGAAAAAAAAAAAAAAGATTTCATACCAGGGAACCCCCATGAGGTCAGTGGATTTCTCAGCACAGACTTCACAGGCCAGGGAAAAGTGGATGGTATATACTATGCACTGAAAGGAAAAGCTGTCAATCAAAAGTACTTTCTCCAGCAAAGCTTTCCTTCAGAAATGAGAGCAAGATAAAGACTTTGCCTCACAAATAAAAACTGCAGGAGGTTTTTTTACCACTAGACCTGCCTTATAAGAAAAGCTAAAAGGAACTATTCAAGCTGAAATAAAAGATGTTACTATGTCTCTAAAACATAAAATTATCCAACACAGTGGCAAAAGTATACAGTGTATTGTTAGATTCAGAATATTCTAATACGGTAATATGGAAGTGTGTTAAGCACTTAACTCTAGTGTAAAGATTAAAGGACAAAGATATTAAATAGCTATAGCTACAATAATTTGTCAATGAATACACTATATAAAAATGTATATTGTGGGATCAAAAATATAAAATGTGGGAGGAGAGTAAAAAGGTAGTTTTTGCATGTGATTGAAGCTAAGTTGTTAGCTTAAATAGACAGTTATATCTATGGGATGTTTCAAGCAAGTCTCACAGTAAGCACAAAACAAAAGCCTACACACAAGATAAAAAAAAAAGTTTACTACTACTGAAAATGATTAGTTCAGAAAGGAAAACAGCAAGCAAGGCAGAAAGGAACAAAGGAACTCCACAACCAGAAAGCAATAAGATGTCAATACTAAGTCTATATCTGTCAGTAATTAATAAAGATGTAAATAGATTAAATTTTCCAATCAAAAGAGTTTACGGATAAAGAAAGAAGGCCTACAGGAGACTCACTTTGGCTTCAAAGACATACATAGTTTCAAAATATAAAGATGGAGAAAATATTCAACACAAATGAAAACTAAAGAGAACAAGGAAGCTATACTTATATCAGATAAAATTGACTTTAAGTCAAAAACTGTAACAAGAGACAAAGGTCACTATATAATGATAAAGGTGTCAATTCATCAAAAGGATAAAACAATTGTAAATACATACACACCCAACATCAGAGTCTTTAGATATTAAACAAATATTAACAGAGCTGAAGGAAATAATAGACAAAAATATGATGATAATAATATGGGACTTTAATATCCTACCTTCAACAATGGATAGATCACTCAGACAGAAAATCAACAAAGAAACATTGGACTTGAACTTCACTTTGGACCATATACAGAACACTCCATTCAATAGCAGTGGAATACACATTCTTCTCAAACACATGTGGAACATTCTCCAAGATAGATCATATGTTAAATCACAAAAGAGAGGTGTCCTTTCATAATAAAAACTTTTTAAAAATATTTTATTTATATATTTGACAGAGAGAGAGAATATAAGCAGGGGGAGTGGCAGGCAGAGGGAGAGGGAGAAGCAGGTTCCCCGCTAAGCAGGGAGCCTGATGCAGGTCTCAATCCCAGGACCCTGAGATCATGAGCTGAGCCAAAGGCAGACACTTAACTGCCACCCAGGCACCCCATGATAAAAACTCTTAGCAAATAATCCGATTTTAAAAGACTGAGATCATACTAAGTATCTTTTCTGACCACAATGGTATGAAACTAGAAATCAGTAACAGGAGGAAAACTGGAAAATTCACAAATGTGTGGAAGTTAAACAACAACCAATGGGTCAAAGATAAAATCAAGAAGGAAATAAAAAATAATCTTGAAACAAATGGAAACACAACATACTAACACTTTGGAAATGCTGCAGGAGCTGTGCTAAGAGGGAAGTTTGTAGCAGTAAATTCCTGTATGAAGAATAAAGAAGTTCTCAAATAAACAACCTCCCTATACTCCAAAGAATGAGAAAAACAAGACAAACTAAGCCCAAAATTAGCATAAGGAAGGAGATACCAATGATCAGAGCACATAAATGAAATAGAAAATAGATGACAAATAGGAAAAATTAACAAAGTTACTGTGGGTTTTTTGAAAAGAAACAAAATTGACAGACCTTTAGGTTTATTGCAAAGAAAAAAATAGATGACTCAAATAAAATCAGAAATAAGAGGAGACATTACAACTGACACCACAGAAATACAAAGGGTCATAAAAGAATACTAGGACAATTATATGCTAACAAATTAGATAATCTTGAAGAAATCGATAAATTCTTAGGAACATATGACCTGCCACATCTGAATCCTGAAGAAATAGAAAATCTGAACAAACTAATAAACAAGGAAGGAAACTAAATTAGTGTTCAAAACCTCCTGACAAAGAAAAGCCCAGGCCCAGATGGATTCCAGGGTGAATTCTACCAAACCTTTAAAAAATAAAAAATTAACATCTGGTTTCACACAGAAATGAAAGTCCCAACATACAGACACTACCACTCTCTGCCCCTTCTGATTCATCAGTCCTAGCCAGATCAGCCCCATTCACATCTGGTCCCTTTTCCAGCTTCTTTAGCAGTTGCTGCATGAAGTAATCTTCTAGAAGTAATGCAGCTCCTTCAGCACCTCTAGAGCTGGAAAACTCTAGCTCTGAGTCTCATGTGACACAGACTCAAAGTTCCAGGGAGCTATCAAGTTACACAAGAAAGAGAAAAGCACCTCAAAATTTAGAAATAACCAAAGCCAGGAATACACGTGACTGCCATAAGAGCTTACAATTTAGGCACTAATTCTCTTGGGAGAGCATTTTCTAAATAAAATTTACTTCCCCAGGGGCGCCTGGGTGGCTCAGACAGTTAAGCGTCTGCCTTCGGCTCAGGTCATGATCCCAGGGTCCTGGGATCGAGCCCCACATCGGGCTCCCTGCTCAGTGGAGAGCCTGCTTCTCCCTCTCCCTCTGCTGCTCCCCTGCTTGTGCTTGTGCTCTCTCTCTCTCTCTCTCTGTCAAATAAATTTTTAAAACTCTTAAAAAATAAAAAAGTTACTTCTCCAAACAAAAGTATTTAGCAGTCAAAACATATTGAGGTCATTAACCACAGACCATAGCAGAGGACAGAGTGTAGACAGAGGAAAAAAAGAGAGAAAACAAAAGACTCTCTGGTTTCAGCTTCTCAAAGCTATTAGCCAATCTCCATCAGTTGACCAGAATCCACTGGCTGTAAACCAAGGGCCCTCCTTCAGGATGATTTGCTTCTCTCTCTCTGCCAGACCAACTCCACCAACATCCCTGCCATCTTAGTGAGCTCCTTGGCCTTCTCCTCCACCTTCTCACACCTTTTGGTCATTCTGCCCTTGACTCCATCATTTGGATTCTGAAGATGATTCAGGGCATTCTCCTCCTGTGTTTTTATTTGGATGAGCATATTGTCCGTCTCCTAAAACTTGCTCCTATTCCACATGTGTGCTCTCCAGTGCTCCTGGGTGAGGGCCGCGATGTCCTCCTGCATCTTGTTGATGACTAGAAGCAGGAACTGCTGGAAATCCTCCTGTGGCTCTGCCAGCTCCAGATGTCCAAGGGTGGCATTCTCCCTGCTTCTCTGGAACAGTGGTATTGTTGACCTGGGCAAAGGAGAAGAGATGTATTTTGTTCAAAATTTAAATTTTATGTGGCACATTATCTGATGTAACCTGTCTGGTCAGTTTGTTTGGAAACCCCTCAACTTTATTTGATGTGGAACCTACACTAGGAGACAAGATCTTGGTATTCTGTACAAGTTGATAAAATACCTTGATGTATTTCAGGGGATTCTGGGCATAAAAATGGAAGATACATTTGCAAGAGCTCTTAAGGGGCTAGGAAAGGAAAGGAGCACTGTCTGCACTGGACCCTATACTGCACAGGGATTAGGTATTTTTGAAGTTCATAAGTTGTCTTGCTATAAGTTCATTTGGGTAGCAGACCTGACAAGTATGTGAGGTCAAAACTCTACCATGTGTAATTTAAAAAAATGACCATGTTAATAAAAGTATTCATTTTCAGGCACCTGGGTGGCTCAGATGGTTAAGCATCTGCCTTCGGCTCAGGTCATGATCCCGGGGTCCTGGGATCAAGTCCCACATCAGGCTCCTTGCTCAGCAGGGAGTCTGCTTCTCCCTCTCCCTTTGCCTCTCCCTCTGCTTGTTCTCTGTCTCTCTCGCAAATGAATAGATGAAATATTTAAAAAAAAGTATTTATTTTCTTGAAAAGAAAAAATAAGAATTAACATCAATTTTCCTCAAACTATTACAAAAATTTGAAGAAGATGGAATACTTCCAAACTCATTCTAAGAGGCCAGTATTACCTTGATAACAAAGCCAGATGAGGATACTATGAAGAAAAAACTATGGGTTCTTTGATGGGTATAGATGCAAAAAATATCAACAAAATTAAATTCAAATGGAAAATCAATTTCAATCGCACATTAAAAGGATCATACACCAAGATTAATATATATGTGAAATATGTATTATATATAATGAAATATATACATAATATCACAAGAATATTATTCAGCCATTAAAAAGGAGGAAATCCCAACATTTGTGAAAACATGATTGGACCTTAAAGGCATTATACTAAGTGAAATAAGCCTCCAGAGAAAGATAAACACATGCTATCTTTCTATGTAGAATTAAAAAAAAAAAGTTGAATACATAAAAACAGAGAGTAGAATGGTGGTTGCCAGGGGCTGGAGGGTGAGGGAAATGTGGAGATGGTGGTCAAAGTATACAAACTTTCAGTTTTAAGTTCAGCAAATTCCAAGGATCTAATACACAACACTTGAGTTAACAATATTGTATTCTTTTTTTTTTTTAAAGATTTTATTTATTTATTTGAGAGACAGAGAGAATGAGAGAGAAAGCACATGAGATGGGGGGAGGGTCAGAGGGAGAAGCAGACTCCCTGCTGAGCAGGGAGCCCGATGCGGGACTCGATCCAGGGACTCCAGGATCATGACCTGAGCCGAAGGCAGTCGCTTAACCAACTGAGCCACCCAGGCGCCCAACAATATTGTATTCTTGAAAGTTCGTAATGTTCTCACCATAACAACAACATGGTAATCACGCGAGGTGAAGGATGTATTAACTAACTTTATTTTGGTAAACAATCGGCAAAGCATGTGTATTATGGGGGGCGGAGCGAGATGACGGAGGAATAGGAGACCTGGATTTCGTCTGGTCTCAGGAATTCAGTTGGATAGGGATCAAACCATTCTGAACACCTACGAACTCAACAGGAGATCGAAGAAAAGAATAGCAACAACTCTCTGAACAGAAAAGCGACCACTTACTGGAAGGTAGGATGTGCGGAGAAGTGAATCCGAGGTGATATTTGGAAGGATAGACGGTGGGGGAGGGGGCCTCCGTCGGCCGCTTCTGGCAAGTGATAGAGCCGCGGAGCACAAAATTGGAACTTTTAGAAGTCGGCTCCACTGAGGGACATCGCTGCAGTGGCTAAGCTGGGGTGGAACCCTCGCGGGACAGTGTGGTCTCAGGACCCTCGGGGTCACAGAAAGACCGGGGGTGCCTGAGTGCGGCAGAGCTCCCAGGTATCGGAGCAGGGAAGCCGGCTGCAGAGACGGAGCTGAGGCACAGGCTTTCAGCTTGGGGTGGCCATAAACTGTGATCCGTGGCCCAGTTGGGCCACTGCTCCTCCAGCAGGGACCCAAAAAGCAGCAGAGCCAGGGAGACTCCCCTTCCTCCCCCGGGAGGAGCAGTGGGGGAGTGCACCTCAGGGATCTGCTGGGTTTGGAGACTCCACACGGGGTCGGGTGACAGAGATAGAAACGCTCGGTCACAGACCGGGTGAGCAGAGAGTGCGGCCAGAGACCAGGGAGACGAGAGTGACTGCTTTTCTCTGGGGGCGCACTGAGGACTGGGGCCCCGAGTTCTCAGCTCCTCTGGGTGGAGATTGGGAGGCCACCATTTTCACTCTAATCCTCCAAAGCTGTACCGAGAGCTTGCAGAGAACAAAAGCTTCTGAGAGCAAACCCGAGCAGATTGCTTAGCCCGGACCGACAAGGGCTGGGCAATTCCGCCTCCGGCAAAGACATTTGGGAACCATGGCAACAGGCCCCTTCCCCAGAAGATCAGCACCAACAGCCAGCAAGCCAAGACCAAGTTTACCGATCAAGGAGAACAGGAGAACTCCAGCGCTAGGGGAATACTGTACATAGAATTCATGGCTTTTTTTTTACCATGATTCATTAGTTTTTCAAAGTTAATTTTTTTAACTGTTTTTTTTTTGAATTTTTCTTTTTCCCTTTTTCAACCAACATCTTATCAA
Organism: Callorhinus ursinus; assembly: GCF_003265705.2. NCBI lineage: Eukaryota > Metazoa > Chordata > Mammalia > Carnivora > Otariidae > Callorhinus > Callorhinus ursinus. The sequence goes on from NW_027397072.1 coordinate 86,246,238, forward strand.
TTCCTTTTTTTAAAAAACATTTTTTATTTTTCATTTTTAGAGTCATATTTTATCCCTTCATAGTAGTACCCTTATTTTTGGCATATATATATAAGTTGTTCTCTCTTTAAAATTTTGAGATACAGTTTCTTTTAACAGATCAAAATATACCCTAAAAAACTACTATATGGCTTTCTTCTAGTCTCCTGCCTGATCACATTCTCTACCCTTTTTATTTTTCTTTTTATTTTAAATCTTCATTCTTTTTTCAAAGAACTTCTTATCTTATCAATTCCTTTTATAAAATCTTTTATAATTTTCATCTTTACAGTCATCTTTCATCCCTTCATTGTGTCAACCCTTATTTTGTACATATATAAGTCTTTCTTCCTTTAAAATTTTAGGAGGCACTTTCTTCTAACAGAGCAAAATACACCCAAAATCTAGTGTGTGGCACTGATCTATGCACGAGCTTGATCAAATTTGATCATACTCTAGTTTTTTTGTTTTGTTTTGTTCTGTTTTTGTTTGTTTTTATCTTTTTCTTTTTCTTTCTCTTTTTCTTTCCTCTTTCTTTTTTCTTTCTTTCCCTTTCTTTTCCCCTGGTTTCAGGTCTTTTCTGACTTGCAGAGAGTGTATTTGCTGGAGACGTTGTTAACCTGTTAGCATTTTGCTCTCTCATTCATCTATTCTCCTCTGGACAAAATGACAAGATGAAAGAAATCACCTCAGCAAAAAGAACAAGAGGTAGTACTGTCTGCCAGGGACCTACTCAATACAGACATTAGTACAATGTCGGACCTAGAGTTCAGAATCATGACTTTAAAGATACTAGCTGGCCTTGAAAAAAACATGGAAGTTATTAGAGAAACCCTTTCTGGAGAAATAAAAGAACTAAAATCTAAGCAAGTCGAAATCAAAAAGGCTATTAATGAGGTGTAATCAAAAATAGGGGCACTAACTGCTAGCATAAATGAGGCAGAAGAGTGAATCACCAATATAGAAGACCAAATGATGGAAAATAAAGAGGCTGAGAAAAAGAGAGAGAAACAACTACTGGATCATGAGGGCAGAATTTGAGAGATAAGTGATACGATAAGACGAAACAACATTAGAATAATTGGGATCTCAGAAGAAGAAGAAAGAGAAAGAGGGGCAGAAGGTATGTTTGAGCAAATTATAGCAGAGAACTTCCCTAATGTGGGGAAGGAAACAGGCATCAAAATCCAGGAGGCACAGAGAACCCCTCTCAAAATCAATAAAAATCGGTCAACACCCCGACATCTAATAGGAAAACTTATGAGTCTCAGAGACAAAGAGAAAATCCTGAAAGCAGCTCAGGAGAAGAGATATGTAAACTACAATGGTAGAAATATTAGATTGGCAACAGACCTATCCACAGAGACCTGGCAGGCCAGAAAGGATTGGCATGATATCTTCAGAGCACTAAATGAGAAAAATATGCAGCCAAGAATACTATATTCAGCTAGGCTGTCACTGAAAATAGAACGAGAGATAAAAAGCTTCCAGGACAAACAAAAACTAAAGGAATTTGCAAACACGAAACCAGCCCTCCAAGAAATATTGAAAGGGGTCCTCTAAGCAAAGAAAGAGCCTAAAAGCAGCATAGACCAGAAAGGAACACAGACAATATACAGTAACAGTCACCTTACAGGCAATACAGTGGCACTAAATTCATAGCTTTCAATAGTTACCCTCAATGTAAATGGGCTAAATGCCCCAATCAAAAGACACAGGCTATCAGATTGGATTAAAAAACAAGAACCATCAATAAGCTGTCTGCAAGAGACTCATTTTAGACCCAAAGACACCCCCACATTGAAAGTGAGGGGGTGGAAAACCATTTACCATGCTAATGGATATCAAATAAAGGTGGGGTGGCAATCCTTATATCAAAAATTAGATTTTAAAACAGAGACTGTAATAAGAGATGAGGAAGGACACTATATCCTACTTAAAGGGTCTATCCAACAAGAAGATCTAACAATTGTAAATATCTATGCCCCGAACATGGGAGCAGCCAATTATATAAGGCAATTAATAACAAAAGCAAAGAAACACATTGACAACAATACAATAATAGTGGGGGACATGAACACCCCCCTGACTGAAATGGACAGATCATCTAAGCAAAAGATCTACAAGGAAATACAGACTTTAAATGACACACTGCACCAAATGGACTTCACAGATATATTCAGAACATTCCATCCCAAAGCAACGGAATACACATTCTTCTCTAGTGCCCATGGAACATTCTCCAGAATTGATCACATCCTAGGTCACAAATCAGGTCTCAACTGGTACCAAAAGTTTGGGATTATTCCCTGAATATTTTTAGACCACAATGCTTTGAAACTAGAACTCAATCAGAAGAGGAAAGTCGGAAAGAACTCAAATACATGGAAGCTAAAGAGCATCCTACTAAAGAATGAATGGGTCAACCAGGAAATTAAAGAAGAATTAAAAAAATTCATGGAAACCAATGAAAATGAAAACACAACTGTTCAAAATCTTTGGGATGCAGCAAAGGCAGTCCTGAAAGGAAAGTATATAGCAATACAAGCCTTTCTCAAGAAACAAGAAGGTCTCAAATACACAACCTAACCCTACACCTAAAGGAGCTAGAGAAAAAACAGCAAATAAAGACTAAACCCAGCAGGAGAAGAGAAATAAGTAAGATCAGAGCAGAAATCAAGGAAATAGAAACCAAAAGAACAGTAGAACAGATCAACGAAACTAGGAGCTGGTTCTTTGAAAGAATTAACAAGATTGATAAACCCCTGGCCAGACTGATCAAAAAGAAAAGAGAAATGACCCAAATCAATAAAATCATGAATGAAAGGGGAGAGATCACAACCAACACCAAAGAAATACAAACAATTATAAGAACATATTATGAGCTACTCTATGCCAGCAAATTACATAACCTGGAAGAAATGGGTGCATTCCTAGAGATGTATCAACTACCAAAATTGAACCAGGAAGAAATAGAAAACCTGAACAGACTTATAACCACTAAGGAAATTGAAGCAGTCATCAAAAATCTCCTAAGAAACAAAAGCTCAGGGCCAGATGGCTTCCCAGGGGAATTCTACCAAACATTTAGAGAAGAATTAATACCTATTCTCCTGAAACTGTTCCAAAAAATAGAAATGGAAGGAAAACTTCCAAACTCATTTTATGAGGCCACTATTACCTTGATCCCAAAACCAGACAAAGACCCCATCAAAAAGGAGAATTACAGACCAATATCCTTGATGAACATGGATGCAAAAATTCTCACCAAAATACTAGCCAATAGGATCCAACAATACATTAAAAAGATTATTCACCACGACCAAGTGGGGTTTATCCCTGGGCTGCAAGGTTGGATCAACATCTTCAAATCAATCAACATGATACAATACATTAACAGATAAAAGAACGGGAATCATATGATCCTCTCAATAGATGCAGAAAAAGCATTTTACAAAGTACAGCATCCTTTCTTGATCAAAACTCTTCAGAGTATAGGGATAGAGGGTACATACCTCAATATCATAAAAGCCATCTATGAAAAACCTACAGCAAATATCATTCTCAATGGGGAAAAGCTGAGAGCTTTTCCCCAAAGTCAGGAATGCGGCAGGGATGTCCACTATCACCACTGCTATTCAACATAGTATCAGAAGTCCTAGCCACAACAGTCAGACAACAAAAAGAAATCAAAGGCATCCAAATCGGCAAAGAAGAAGTCAAACTCTCACTCTTTGCAGATGATATGACACTGTATGTTGAAATCCAAAAGACTCCACACCAAAACTGCTAGAACTCATACAGGAATTCAGTAAAGTAGCAGGATATAAAATCAATGCACAGAAATCAGTGGCATTCCTATACACCAACAACAAGACAGAAGAGAGACAAATCAAGGAATCAATCCCATTTAGAATTGCACCCCAAACCATAAGATACCTAGGAATAAATTTAACCAAAGAGGCAAAGGATCTGTACTCAGAAAACTATAAAATACTCATGAAAGAAATTGAAGAAGACACAAAGAAATGGAAAAACGTTCCATGCTCATGGATTGGGAGAACCAACATTGTGGAGATGTCAATGCTACCTAGAGTAATCTACACATTCAATGCAATCCCCATCAAAATACCATCCACTTTTTTCAAAGAAATGGAACAAATAATCCTAAAATTTGGATGGATCCAGAAGAGACCCCGAATAGCCAGAGGATTATTGTAAAAGAAAAGCAAAGTTGGTGGCATCACATTTCCAGACTTCCAGCTCTATTACAAAGCTGTCATCATCAAGACAGTATGGTACTGGCACAAAAACAGACACATAGATCAATGGAACAGAATAGAGAGCCCAGAAATGGACCCTCAACTCTATGGTCATCTCATCTTTGACAAAGCAGGAAAGAATGTCCAATGGAAAAAAGACAGTCTCTTCAACAAAGGGTGTTGGGAAAATTGGACAGCCACATGCAGAAGAATGAAACTGGACCATTTCCTTACACCACACACAAATATAGACTCCAAATGGTTGAAAGACCTAAACGTGAGACAGGAGTCCATCAAAATCCTAAAGGAGAACACAGGTAGCAACCTCTTGGACCTCAGCCACAGCAACTTTTTCCTAGAAACATCACCAAAGGCAAGGGAAGCAAGGGCAAAAATGAACTATTGGGATTTCATCAAGTTAAAAAGCTTTTGCACAGCAGAAGAAACAGTCCACAAAACCAAAAGACAACTGAGAGAATGGGAGAAAATATTTGCAAATGACATATCAGATAAAGGTCTAGTATCCAAAATCTAGAAAGAACTTATCAAACTCAACACCCAAAGAACAAATAATCCAATCAAGAAATGGGCAGAAGACATGAACAGACATTTTTCCAAAGAAGACATCCAAATGGCCAACAGACACATGAAAAAGTGCTCCACATCGCTCGGCATCAGGGAAACCCAAATCAAAACCTCAATGAGATACCACCTCACACCAGTCAGAATGGCTAAAATTAACAAGTCAGGAAACGACAGATGTTGGCGGGGATGCCACAAAAAGGGAACCCTCCTACACTGTTGGTGGGAATGCAAGCTGGTGCAGCCACTCTGGAAAATAGTATGGAGGTTCCTCAAACAGTTGAAAATAGAGCTACCATACAATCCAGCAATTGCACTACTGGGTATTTACCACAAAGATACAAATGTAGGGATCTGAAGGGTACGGCCACCCCAATGTTTATAGCAGCAATGTCCACAATAGCCAAACTGTGGAAAGAGCCAAGATGTCCATCGACAGATGAATGGATAAAGAAGAGGTGGTATATATACACAATGGAATATTATGCAGCCATCAAAAGGAATGAGATCTTGCCATTTGCAAAGACGTGCATGGAACTGGAGGGTCTTATCCTTAGTGAAATAAGTCAATCAGAGAAAGACATGTATCATATGACCTAACTGATATGAGGAATTCTTAATCTCAGGAAACAATGAGGGTTGCTGGAATGGTGGGGGATGGGAGGGATGGGTGATACACATTGGGTAGGGTATGTGCTATGGTGAGCGCTGTGAATTGTGCAAGACTGTTGAATCACAGATCTGTACTTCTGAAACAAATAATGCACTATATGTTAAGAAAAAAAAACGAAGAAGATAGCAGTAGGGGAAGAATGAAGGGGAGTAAGTCGGAGGGGGAGACGAACCATGAGAGACAATGGACTCTGAAAGACAAACTGAGGGTTCTAGAGGGGAGGGCAGTGGGGGGATGGGATAGCCTGGTGATGGGTATTAAAGAGGGCATATTTTGCGTGGAGCACTGTGTCTTATGCACAAACAATGAATCATGGAACACTACATCAAAAACTAATGATGTAATGTATGGTGATTAACATAACAATAAAAATTTTAAAAATCCATGTGTATTATGATCACACTGTATCCCTTAAACTTATACAGTGTCATGTTAATTATAGCTTTCTCAAATTTGGGAAAAAACACATGTAATAAAGATGTTTGTAAGAGTAATAGATAGATGATAGGTAGAGAGAGAGATAGTTCAATTCTATTTAACTTTTTATTTATGATGTTATGATCAGTAGCCTAAAATTATTCATGACGTTAAACTTTTTTCTGTACAAGATTTTGACACAGAAATTAAGATAGAATACTAATCAATTTTAAAATGTTTTGAACACTATGTCCCATGTTGACTAGCATAAAAAGATATTTTTCTTTTAAGAATCAAGAACGGGGGCACCTGTGTGGCTCAGTAGGTTAAGCATCTGCCTTTGGCTCAGAACATGATCTCAGGGTCCTGGGATTGAGCCCCGCATAGGACTCTCCGCTCAACAGTAAGTCTGCTTCTCCCTTTCCCTTTCTCTCTGTGATCTCTCTCACTTTCTCTTTCTCTCAAATAAATAGAATCTTAAAAAAAAAAAGAAAGAAAAAGAGTCAGGAAACATCATGCCAAAGGCATTGACTTCCCATAAGGAGAACTTGAATCTGAAATGTATTCCCGTGTCTTGGATGACAGTTTTTACATTTTGGTTACTTTGTCAAAGTAAGGAAATTTCTCAGGTTTAACCAAATACAGTACACTCAAAATACCATTTGCTAAATTTGAAGATAGAAACATCTTTAGATGTGACCTCTTATGACAATTCAGTGCTTCGGTGTCTTGACCATATGACCAGGGAACCCCTCCGTAATAGGAATATAGTGTGCATCCTGAAATGGAGCATCACAGCTGCTTCCAAGGAATTAGAACTAAGTTCTATCCATCAGTCTTCATCTAATTTGGCTGGTCCTTGTTAAAATCAACACAAGCACCTTTTGTTGCATTGATGTACAAGTAAAACTCATTTAGTTGTACCCAAGTGACAAATTGGCAAAACACTAGTATTGGCTGAGAGTGATTTGCGATACTTATCATGAGCCACATTGTAACATGCTAATGATATTCAACTCTCAGGTTCAAATTGGACACCTGGAAATCATTTAATGTCTCCTTGGAAAAGGGCTCAAAGGACCCCCAGGAGATCTTTCAGACAGTCTAGGAAAACACATGTGAATATTAAACATATCTTTTCAGAAGAGTTGCCCCAAATATTGGTTTACGCCTGTAAAGAAAATTGTGGAAAATCCAACCAGGTTGGGAATCTGGCAGGATGGCAGATATTTGAAAATAGGCAGCTAAATATTCACACTTGAAGTCTTCAAACTTCTTATCAACTTGAGACCTGAAAGGAGGCAGCTCCATTGTTCCACCCCACCTCCACCAAATATTAACTAACACCGACCAAACATTTTGTGAAAGAGATCAGCTTCAGCATTTGGCTCCTTAAGAACAATGAACTTTTCCTGCCCTGTCCCCCTTCTGCTTCCTCTCTTCTTCCCTTCCCATGGTTGTTGAGCTGATCCCCAGTGCCAGGCAAATGCTGAATTGTAGACAGAGAGGCTCATTAGTTACACTTTTACAAAAGAAAGAGTGATTAAGTCAATGTCAAACCTAGCTCATAAGTAACAAATCTAAAAGTTACTGTCCCCGTTATCATTTTAACCATAGTCTCCTTGGAAAAAAAAAAAAAATAAGAAAAGTGCTATTTCTGAGCTTGCATATGCTGTGTCTCCTACAAGAATATCTTTTTCCTTTTTCTCTGTCTGAAATCTCTCATCCTGCCCACCCCTTATAGACTAGCTATAATGCTCACCTCAGAGCCCCACCTGGCAGGGTTGGTCCTTGCTGGGCACTGTGTGTATGTCCTGGGTCTATTTGCCCGCCACTGCCCTTCTTCTCTACGTCTTGAGCTTCCTGAGGCCAGAAGCCATTCCTGACCCATATTTGTATCTCCTGACAACTGAATGCAGTTGTCAATACTGGTAGAGCTTCTCAACTAATAAGTTAAAATGTATATTCTGTTTTCTATATGCATTCTGCAATCACAGGTGTCTGCAGCCAGCTCTTAGTGGCTCATGAGAAGGCTTATAAAACATTCAGAAATTTTGTGAACCCACTGTTAAACATAACCATTATTAAAAATTAAATTACATACGCTTACAATGAAGTGCATTTTATTAAAAAGTAATAGATGTTAAGAAAATCATCACTTCCTCATTATTTTACATTTTGCTAATACCTCCGCTTTTGAGATTATTCCTATTTATTGCGTATAAACATGGTGGAAATGCTATACAGTGATGAGTTTCTACACATCTATTCTTGGCTCTGCATTCAGTGATGTCAGCTTAGCAGCCTGAAATCTGCCACAGGTGGAGTATTTGCCCCTTGGACATCTGCAAAACTACAAATCAGGGGTCCCTCATCCCCATCCCAGTGACTAGCACACTATGAATCTATACTGAAATCGATTCTCCCTTATCCACACTTAGTACTCTCATAATCACACCTTCTAATTAACTAAACATGACACCAGGATTCTTTCTACATATAGGCTGATAATAGTCAAAGACTTAAAATATAGAAAAATTCATTTTAGACCTAAAGAGGCACCAAACACCATTATGTTCTCATACTGACTTGAAAGTCAGTATATACTCTTGCAATACCACCAGATTATGATAATGGATTCGATTTTTATTATACAATCTAGAAAAAAAACTCCATCATTTGAGCTCTCAGGTTCTCTAGAGTTAAGAAAGACAGGGGATATGTATACATATATATATATATATTTTTTTTTTTTACCAGAGTACAAAATGAATAAAATAGAGAGCATTTTCCTGTCAGTTCAATTACTATATTGAATTCTTTTTTTTTAAAGCATTTTTTTAAAGATTTTATTTATTCATTTGAGACACAGAGATACAGATAGAGAGAGAGAGAGAGAGCATGAGCGGGGGGAAGAGGCAGAGGGAAAGGGAGAAGCAGGCTCCCTGCTGAGCCAGGAGCCCGATGTGGGGCTCAATTCCAGGACCCTGGGATCATGACCTGAGTTTAAGGCAGACGCTTAACCATCTGAGCCACCCAGGCGCCCCTATACTGAATTCTTTTTTAAGAGAAAAAAAGAAGTTTAAATCCTGCATTTAGTGATTTAATACAGAATTGAGTGAAGAAATAAAAAAGCCAGTATGCTACTTTATAGGATTATTTCTGAATCTGATTAATTCTCCCTCCCTTCCTCTCCTCCCCCTCCTGTGCCTTCTTTGTTCTCCCTTTTTAGGAAAGCCTTTCTCTGAAGTTTGAGACGCTGAGCAGTAAAGCAGATAGGGTTTAAGAGAAGCAGTGATCCAGCAGCAGATGAGCTGTTGTAATTCACTTGAAATGTTTGTGTGGGGTTATTTGGGGTGAAGCAATGTATGAACCACTTTGTGAATGGTCAAGCGCTACCTTTGAATATGAAATTGATGTCTTCAGCAAGAAAAACACAGCAAGAACAAAAAGAAGCCCTGTCTTCTATCTGAAAGTTGACAGAAATTGAAGATCCCAAGAGTTGATGCTGCCTGTGGTCATTTCCCATCATTCACTCTATTTCTTCCCTAATTAATTCTCTTTTTCACCCTATCTTGCTTTCTTCAACAATAACACTTTCCTTTTTAAGATCTGCTTACTTAAGAGTGATGTGACCCAACTTGGGGTGATAATCTTGATTGGAGTTTTACGAACATTGCTTACTGTAAATAAAAGACATGGGAGAAGCATGGTTTATATAACTGGCTTTTTTAAAAATGAAGTGAAGATTTACTAATTCTCCCAAAGATACATCTACTCAATCAGCCAGGAACTTTTTAATTTAAAAAAAAAATGTTGCTCAAATGCCCTCCTTTATACCAGAGCAGTGAAGGAAACTTTAGTAAACAAAATGGTTTTATTTTTCTCTCTCTATACTTCGGCTGATATGAGAAAAATTTATTTATTGAAAACTAAAACGCCTGAGTGACAATAGAAGTCTGGGTTGGGGTTCTGCTCTTCCACATATGTGACTTTCAACAAATCAACATTTCCTAAGCCTCAGTTTCAACATCTGCAAAGTAGGGATAACAGTTCCATTACCCACACCAGAGGTGATGAGAAGAAGGAAATACCTGAAAATACTTCATAAACAGCAAAGTGCTCTCAAATCATAGGTCTCTGTTCATAGTCTGAAATTCAACTTCTAGAGGTACATCACTGAGAAAAAGATGACATTGACTTTTTGAGGGTCTGGAGAAAGATTGCCTCTCATGCTTTCTTCCATCTGACTGGACAGGTCACCCTTGAACGTGGCCATTTTAATGAAGCAACACCAACTGTAAAGTCTTCCGGAGCTACATTTCTGAATCTAAAGACCTCTTTCACCATAAAATTTAGATGCTCAATGTGTATAAAGTGCCGATTGCACTGGGTCCACACTGTGAATTGGATGGTAGAGAGGGTCACTAAATGTGTCACTGAGAGAGGACACTTGCAGGGCGATCATTTTCCTCACCTAGAGGTGGACAAGCACACCATGTTCTGAGAAGGTGTGCAACCCTCTACTTCTCACATACCTACAGACAGAACCGAAGTCTCTCCTGCAGCAGGAATGAATGGCAGGGACCAGCCATTGTGGGGAGCAGCATTTGGAGGTTTCACCTTCCAAGATTTAGTCCCAACTGTCCCATCCCAGATAGGATCTTGGGAAATGGAGAGGTAATTGCCTTTGTATTCATGTACAGTGGATTTTTTTACTACCCCCTTTCCCAGAGACCTCTCAGGAAAAAAAAAAGAAAGAAAAAAACAAAAAAGCCCTTTGCTGGAAAAAATAAAAGATGCCCAAGCACTAGGTGAGTGTTTTTTGACAGGGAGATATTTAGGTTGAAAAATATCCAGTGCAGTTCAGGGACCGTTTAGAGGACAGAGCAGCCTCTTTGGTCCGAGCTGTGTGTGTGCTGAGGGTCTGGAGGGACGGCAGGATGGCAGTTTCAGTGAGGAAAGCAGGAGTGAGCAAGCCCACCGTGGCAGTACGGCGCAGGGAAGACTCAGAGGGGTAAGCACTTAGTAAGCTGGCCTTATTGTGGGTTTCCGCTAAGACGGTTCCCACCAGGGCAGCATCAAACCAGCAGCAGATGCTCTCCCGCCTCATTCATTACAGCACCGCTCAGGATGCTGGGAAAATTGATTTTCCATTTTTCACTCTTACACATCACACTACACCTATACTCTTGCTCCAAAGTTAAGCTTTCTTGGGCGCCTGGGTGGCTCAGTTGGTTAGGCGACTGCGTTCGGCTCAGGTCATGATCCTGGAGTCCCGGGATCGAGTCCCGCATCAGGCTCCCTGCTCAGCAGGGAGTCTGCTTCTCCCTCTGACCCTCCCTCCTCTCATGTGCTTTCTCTCTCTCTCATTCTCTCTCTCAAATAAATAAATAAAATCTTAAAAAAAAAAAAAAAAAACAAAGTTAAGCTTTCTAAAGTCCCGATGTGCATGGCTATCCTGACAAACTTCACTTCTACAACTGTGGGTAATGGCCCTGCGGAATTCAGCCATAAACCTGTTCCCTCCGCCTCTCCTGACGAATGCTTTCACTACGGAATGGCTGAGCTAGGGCCTGCAAACCTGGTCACCTGTGCCCTGTCGTTTGTGAGCGAGAATACCCGTGCCAGCAAGACACTGTAAGGAAACACCCACTCGAAATTTCTCCAAAATGCCAGCAGCGGGAAACTCCTCCATTCCTGGTGGGTCATCTAAACAGAAAGGAAAAAGAGAAAAATGGAGGGACTTTGATCCCAGTGTCTTCAAAGAAAGACTTCGCACACGGGCACGCACACGCACGCACACAGGCTCACATATGCAGAGGCATGGACACATGCACAGATAGGCACACAGCAGGCCGCTGCTCACACACATGCACATACACAGGCACAGGCACATGCGCAGACTGTTTAAACACAGGTTCCTGAACCTCAAACTTGATTTTGCTTAAAAAAAAAGAAGGGCGTCTGGGTGGATCAGTCGTTAAGCGTCTGTTCTTCAGCTCAGGTCATGATCCCAGGGTCCGGGGATGGAGACCCAGATCCGGCTCCCTGCTCGGCGGGAAGCCTGCTTCTCCCTCTCCTGCTCCGCCAGCTCGTGTTCTCTCTCTCTCCCTCAAATAAATAAATAAAATCTTAAAAAAAGAAAAGCGGGAGTCTAACAGTCATGATGCTTTTAGTGTGATATTTAGGTCAATTGATAGTTTCTAGAATATGCTAATTTTCTTTATTCTTTTAATGATAATTTCTTAGTTTTTTTCTTTGTCTTTGTCTTTGTCTTTTTTATTTTTTTCTCTCTTTTTGTCCAAACTAAAGAAAGACTGTCAGTCTGCTAATCAGTTAAGCCTGCCTGGCTTGTACCAGGCTTTCTCTTTGAAACTGTACTTCTAACATTCGTCCTTCAGTGACCTTCCAAACCACACACACAAAAAGCCTTTTTTGGGAGCATTGAAGAAGAAAGAAGGGCAAATGCTGATCTCACAGCCAACCTCCCACCCTCCCTTGTCCCATCCTTCCTTCTTTCTTGATCTAATACCACCTAAATTACTGTAACATCTCATTCTAAATGAGTTTTGCAGAAATCAAATTCTAATCATTTAAGGGCCACTGCATTTTTAACCTTTTACTGAAGTATAGTGTATGCAGAAAATTGCACATATAGTAAAGAAACTCTTGCAAATATAAGGTCCCCATGTAAACAGCAAGAAACAATATTCCCAGCAATTCCAGAAACCCTCCTCGTGTCCCCTTCTAGTCACTACTTCCCACCAAGGGGACCACAATTCTGACTTCTAACAGCTTAGATTAGCTTTGCCTATTTTTGTAATTTTTGTGAATGCTTGTGTTCTAGTCTGTTTGGCTTATTTCACTTAACTGCTGTCTTTATGATATTCATCCATACAGCTTTTTTTAAAATTTTTATTGTTATGTTAATCACCGTATATTACATCATTAGTTTTTGATGTAGTGTTCCATGATTCATTGTTTGCGTATAACACCCAGTGCTCCATGCAGAGCGTGCCCTCTTTAATACCTATCACCAGGCTAACCCATCCCCCCACATCCCTCCCCTCTAGAACCCTCAGTTTGTTTTTCAGAGTCCACTGTCTCTCATGGTTCATCTTCCCCTCTGATTTCCCCCCCACCATTCTTCCCCTCCTGCTATCTTCTTCTTCTTTTTTTTAAACATATATTTATTATTTGTTTCAGAGGCACAGATCTGTGATTCAACCGTCTTGAACAATTCACACCACTCACCATAGCACATACCCTACCCAATGTCTATCACCCAGCCACCCCATCCCTCCCACCCCCCACCACTCCAGCAACCCTCGGTTTGTTTCCTGGGATTAAGAATTCCTCATATCAGTGAGGTCATATGATACATGTCTTTCTCTGATTGACTTATTTCACTCAGCATAACACCCTCCAGTTCCATCCACATTGTTGCAAATGGCAAGATCTCATTCCATATTGCTTTTATTCACATCATATTCTAGTATTCCACTGTATGAATATACCACAATCTCTTCAACCAAACACCTGTTGATGGGTATTCAGAATATTTCTAGTTTCTGGCTATTACACTTAGTTACACTATGAATATTCTTCAACGTGTCTTTTGATGAAAACATGTATGCAACCTTGGGGGTATTAGTGTTAAGAGTGGGATTTTGAGTCATGGAGTATAAAAGTGTTCAGCCTTAGTAGACACTAACAAATAGTTTCTAAATGAGTACCAATTTACACCGGAACTTGCAGTGTCTGAGAGTTCCATTTACATCCTTAACAATATTTATTATTTTTGTCCTTTTAACTTTATTAGTATCATAATGTGGTTTTAATTCCCATTTCACTAATGACTAATTTAATTGACCGTTTCTTCATAGGCTTAGTGGTACTTGGATAACCTTATCTGGGTTTTCTATTTCTTATTGTTTTGTAAGAGCTCTTTATATATTCTGGGTATGAGTCCTTTGTCAAATATATATGGCTTACCTTATCGTTCTCTCTACAATGACTTTCAGTGAATCCAAGTTGTGTTTCTTAATGTGGTCTAATATATTTTTTCTTTTATGATTAGTACTTCTAATTAAGCAATTTTTTTGTCTTTCCCAAGGTCATGAAGAAGTTCTTTTATGATTTTTTCAAAAAGCTTTATTTTTTTCTTTCATGTTTCAATCTATAATCCAGCTGGAATTGATCCTTGTGTACACTGTGAGGTAGGAGTCAAGCCTATTATATTTTCCATATAAATATCCACTTAATCTAGCATCTTTTAAAAAATCATCATCCTTTTTAAAACTATACTAGTGTTATCCTGTACATTTTTCATAAACTACTTTCTGAAGAAAATATAAACAAAGAATATCACATAGTTCCTTGCTTTTTCAAACACAAATGAATATAATTAAATCATCTCTTTATATCTCAGGCTCAATAATTATTGTCAATAAAGTTTATAACTCCTCAAGGAATATTGGATTATGTGAAGCTATTTGTAGCTTCACAAAATGGCATCATTTTTTTTAATATATATACATTTTTCATCATTTTTATTCATTGCTGTCTTGCTCTTACCCACAGGATTCTAGGGGACATTTCCTGCTTCTAGAAGTACCAACACAGCCATTCTAATATGCTACTTCTGATTTCACATGGAGCGGGAATCAGATATTGTGGGTCAGGTGTCCCAGGCTGGGACAGTTTTGTGTGTGGGCAGTTTATTGAGGAGTGCAGTTGAATGTGTGGGGGGAGAATGAAGGCAGCGATGGGGCAGAGCCAGAAGCGGGGAGTGAGCACCGTCATATCAAGGGCCTCAGTCGGACCTACGGGGTATATCAAAAAACTAGATTTCCTTTAGATTTAATACCTATCCTTAAATATATAGTAGCAGTTTATTTCATTCTATCCATGGTACTATTTTTTAAAGTAATAATTTTATTAGAAAAATAACAATGCTCTCCATATAAATTTGGGAAATAATTGATAAAAAAAGAAAGATCAGAATCACTATAATTCCATTACCTAGAAGGCTTTGCCAGTTTATTAAATTTCACTTAGTGTATTGTCTTTTTGTCCTGTACAAATGTGCTTTTCTGGGTTTGGGTTTGTGTAATTGGGTTCTTTAGGTCCACAGAGTTTTGATTACTATTTTGTTTCACTTTATATTCTACCAAGAGCCTTTTCCATATCATTAAATATTTCTTGAAGGCTATTTTTTTAATATTTTATTTATTTATTTGACAGAGACAGACACAGCGAGAGAGGGAACACAAGCAGGGGGAGTGGGAAAGGGAGAAACAGACTTCCAGCTGTGCAAGAAGTCCAATGTGGGGCTTGATCCCAGGACCCTGGGACCATGACCTGAACCGAAGGCAGACGCTTAATGACTGAGCCATCCAGGCGCCCTTGAAGGTTATTTTTAATGGCTATAAACTGCTTCTTTGTATGAATGTACTATAACTTATTTTGTTAGTGACCTACTGGTACATATTTTAGCTGTTCATATTTTTTGTTAGTACATAAACACCTATGAGACATATGTTGGCTTACAAGTGTTTAATCATATTTCTGATTCTCTCCTAATGATACATTCTTAGGAGTAGGCTGGCTGTGTCTTAATGGCCATTGTTAAGACCCTTGCTATTCCTTGTCAGTGGCAGTATTCACACAGATGGCATGCAAACCCATGTCTCATACAAGCTTGCAATAACTTGCACTGTCCAAGGAGCCCCCAACATTCACCTTTGCTACAGCATCAAAATATGAGTATAGGGAATACATAATATGGACTCTAAAAAGATAGGTATTAGAGAATCAGGTAATGAAGCAAAGACAAAATATTTTTTTTCTTAAGCTGCTGAAAGCAAAGAAGTTTTTTTATTTATTTTTTATTTTTTTAACTATTTATTTATTTATTTTAGAGGAGGGGAGTGGCAGAGGGAGATGGAGAGAATCTTTTATTTTTTTTTAAAGATTTTATTTATTTGACAGAGAGAGACACAGTGAGAGAGGGAACACAAGCAGAGGGAGAGGGAGAAGCAGGCTTCCCGCAGAGCAGGGAGCCCTATGCGGGATCATGACCTGAACCAAAGGCAGATGCTTAACGACTGAGCCACCCAGATGCCCCGCAAAGAAGTTTTAATGTTTTTTTAACCAACTCTCTTGACACCGTACGTGGGAAAGTTTATATCTTCCTAGAAAATAAAACTTAGAAATAAGACTCCTGAAGAATTATTTTCTGGTTTTGCAGCTGAAGAAGTAATATGTAAAATCTTTCAGAAAGGATAAGAGCGATGCTTCCCATGCATAAAATTTTTAATTAACTTCTTATTTTGGAACAAGAAAGCACACAATTATAGCTTGCATCCTTATGGCATTGTGACACAGAATTCATCTCACAACTGATTATAAGTAAAAAGGGATGATGAACATCAAGTAAGTTAATCTTTTCAGAATCTCTAGTGGTTATTTTCTTACTTACCAAACAGAAAAATCACATGTGAGAATTGGTAGTAAAGCCAAGGGAAGAGTGAAAGTGACAATTCTTTTTTTTTTTAAAGATTTTATTTATTTATTTGAGAGAAAGAGAGAGAGCATGGGGGGGAGGGAAGGTCAGAGGGAGAAGCAGGCTCCCTGCTGAGCAGGGAGCTGGAGGCAAGGTCATCCCAGGACCCTGGGATCATGACCTGATCAGAAGGCAGTTAACCAGCTGAGCCACCCAGGCGCCCAGCAAGTGACAATCCCTTTTTTTTTTTTTTCAAGATTTTATTTATTTATTTGACAGAGAGAGAGATAGCAAGAGAGGGAACACAAGCAGGGGGAGTGGGAGAGGGAGAAGCCGACTTCCCGCTGAGCAGGGAGCTGGATGTGGGGCTGGATCCCAGGACCCTGGGATCATGACCTGAGCCAAAGGCAGACGCTTAATGACTGAGCCACTCAGGTGCCCCACAAGTGACAATTCTTGAAGCTTGCTTGACTCCCAGAATGTTTCAATCACTTTGGCTACTTTCAGTACACGGGAGAGGCACCGCCAAGCTGAGTTTCAGACACAACCAGGAAGCTTATGTTGGATGTCCTCACTTCCTGAGGCCAGCCAGTCTATTTACACCCCAAATGCTTTGATAAGTGTCCTCGCTTTTGTTTTGTTAACTGTGCCTTTGTAAAGTATGGCCTTTGGGTCAGCTCCCCCCACTCCTCCCCTGCCTTAGGGCCTCAATTTCCAAATTGTAAAAGGAGGGTAATAGCACAACCCCTTCCTTTTCTGATCCTTCTTCAAAGACAACTATCCCTTGGATTTTAAAATTTTTACTCCTTTTCTCTATAATTTTGTCTCCTTTATAATATGTAGTTCACTGTGAATGTTTTTGAACTTTGACGTAATTAGAATAGGTCTTGTTTTGTTTCGTATTAAGTATTCTTCGTAATTCTCATTAATCCTTTTTCGGGTATGTGTGCTGTAAAAATGTCCCTTCTGTCTCTCCTCTTTTCACTGATGTAAGTTAGTGCTTCCTTAAAAAGCTGGCTCATACTCTGTTTCTTCCAGGAACTCTACCTTTACTATCTGGGTGAGTTGAGGGGAGGGGGGTTGTGGGGAGGCAGATACCAGATTCTACATTAGAAATGCAGGGAGTATGCTGCAGTTGTTTTCAACACATGTGTTTCAACGTGTGGTGTATAAACATATATATGTGTACTTATGTGGTCTATATATGAGTGTGTTTCTATATATATGTACATATATATGGACTTGGGGTCAGCCCTTTGACCGCGTATATACGTGTGACTGCATATATATATATATATTTATATACACACACACATACCTATATATGTAAATCTGTATATATATATGCACACACAAAGATACAGATTTGTATGGTGTGTATATATACACATATACATACAGATCAACTATATATATATATATATGTCAATGTGTATATATATATGTATGTGTGTGTATGTACACATATGACTCGTGAGAGGAAGAGTAATAAAATTTGGACTACCTGCTCATGCAGGTAGTCAGGAACACTAAGAATTATTTGTGCCACATTTCAAAGGAAAGAGAAACATAGAGAGTTTTCTTAAAGCTCTTTTCTGGCACCTGCTGCCATTCCCTGAGATAGCTCACTGGACATGGACTTCAACTGGGATATGGAAATGTTAAGTCTTTAGTCTTATTCCTAATTTCTCCCAGAATCCTGGGGGCATAATGAAAAAAAAAAAAGGCAACAAAATCCTTGCTTTGTCCTATGGGATGTTGGTTTGCTTGCTGATGTGATGGAATCTCTGTGTTGAGGGATGTGTGGCTCATCCCAGAGTTCTGTTAAAAATTATACAAGGCTCCAAGTACAGCTGTGGTCTTTGGTCACCCAAGCAGGGTGGATTTTCTAGATTTGAGAGTTTATGGTTGAGACATATTCATTGCCTTGTATGCACTAATGCTGTTTTTATTTTGAGAGAAATACATGAATGTATGGACTGTAATCGTCTTATGAATTCAGCCTAGGTTGATAAATTTGTTCCATTCAGAATATGTAAAGCCAGCATGTGTTAGAAGGAAACATTTTGAAAACTACTTGATATTTTATTCTATACTTGCCTAACCCCCACAAATAATCTATTTAAGATTTATAACATAGGCAGAAAACTCCAAACAAACAAAAAAATGATTTCAAAATGTAGGCTAGTAATGTGAGCTATTACAGAATTGAGGGTAGCAAATCAAAATGCACATCATTCTTGCTATTATAGGGTTGGCATCCTGAAGGACATCTTACAAGAGGTTAAACAAATTAGAAATAAAATTAAAAAGTATTTTGTAGATCATTTTCTATCAAATGGATCTGAATTTTGACAAGGGTCAAAAATAACCACGTGGCTTTCAGACAGGTTTGCATTATCCTTGCTAAGGGAGGAAGCCCGAGAGCTCCCCCATTCCGAATGGACTCAGAGTGAGCCCTTAGAGGACATCATGTGTCAGATATTAGATTACATGGTTCTTCTCAGGGCACCCTGTTGCAGGGGGCATGCATGTCACTGACACTCAGATCTAGGACTGTGAAGGAGGGGGGTTAAATTATTTATGTTCTAAAGCTACCCAGGTCTCCATGAGAAGTACTCACAAGTCCCAAGTTCAGTCCTACAGGGATGTATGGGCAAGCAGCCATGGCAGCAAGGAATGTCACCTGATGTGGTGATTTATCTGAATAAATTCAGGCAGAAACTTAGTCACCCTGGATGCTGGGTTCTCTTCTTTCTCTTCTATTCTTTTGTTCCAAGCTGCTCAGCCAAAACATAGCATTATTCTTTCATGCATGACATCTCGAAAGCTCTGCATTGATTCAGGAGTTTACTGACAACAAGTATAAATGATTAGAAAAATATCCTGTAATGGTATTTTTCCCCCTGTAAATTCCATCTGTTACTTTTCAAATACTCTAGAGACTAAAATGTGATTTGAACCATTTCTCTCTCTCTCTTACTCTCTTTTTCTTTGAAGTTGACAAAGCCATGCTGTTCTTGTGAGCTCACTGGCTAATCACATATTGCTTTTGACTTGCTTGCTTCCCAACCAAAAATCACAGAACTTTGTAATTTATAACAGAAAAATTCACAAGAACAAAATTATGTTCAGGTCACACTGCATAAGGAAGCTTATTATCAGTAAAGAGGAGATAGCTTACCCCCAAAGAAACAAAAGCAAAAACAAAGCCAAAAACAAAAAATGAAAAACAAAAACCCAGAAATAGTTCCCAAACTAGGATATAATTTCTAACAGAACTAAATTGACAGCCAACTTAGCCAACTTAAAAACAAATCTTACTTAGTTTCTTTGGCAGGGCAATGATATTGTAGGATTACAAATATTCCTTACGTCATCTAAATATCAGGAAGAATCCACCCATTCCCCCCGGACAGGTACAAATGTGGCATCATCTGCCATGGCTCTGATATAGGCAGTGACTCAGAGCTATGCAGACTGACAGGAAATGATGAGCCAGTCCCAGCGGTTCCTGGAGGATGGACATGGTCCTGGTTCTTGGGAGGGCCTGAGGACTCCAATCATTATTCTCCACAATGTGCTTATCACCCAGCAACCTTTCTTGGGACCCTCATTAGCACACAGCCCCAAATTGTCAGAGTGCTAGTTAAACAGCAACTTGATAGACACACCAGCAGCATTATTCTAAAAAGAAACTTCTAGAAGCCATGCCCAATCTTTGTACTGGGGACCAGCCTTACAGCAGCCCAACAACATCCATGAGCCCCAGGTAAATGTAGAGGTTGTTGAGGGTCTGCAGAGTGTCCTTCTGCACCCTTGGGCTGAACATGTCAGAGGAGCTGGCTGTCACTGTGCTCCTTCAGCACAAATTCCTCAGAGGAAAGAGTCCTTTGAGGATGAGTGAGGACCACTGACACATTAAAGTAGCCTGAGGAGCAAGCATGCTCAGTGGCGCTTGCACTGTCCCTGGCCGAAATCTGCTAAATCCGCTGGGATTTTTCTTCCCTCATTCTCTCAAAGCCATGGAAACATTTCAGGAGAGGCACAAGAACAATACTTGCCAACATTCCACTCAGATTTATTGGGGAACAAGAACTTCCAATTTTTAAAAGCTATCAACCAATGAGGGACTGCAGTCACTGTGTTTCATATCTACTGGCATATTCAGTATAATCAGCAAGGAAACTGAAGGAAAGAGTGGTAGGTGTGAGGGAGCAAAGATGTTTGCAGGTCTGGAAAGCTGATAGACTGTCGTCAGGGTTGTGTTGACTGTATTTCAGTCTGAGCAGTTTATTCAGTTTTGCTCCAGAAAAAGCAAAACAAGTCAGGTGATCTTTTCGCTGCAACAAGTCAGAAAACAGACGATACACTTAATTCATCAATATTCAACATGTAATTGGCTAAAAGCGGCATCTGACGTCTTCTATCTCCTTTCCTGGGGTTCATCAACAGCAAGCCGCTCCGCCAAGGAGCTTGGGCAGCAAGGCCATGGGATGGGGGAGCAGAGGGGGTGATCACACAAACACACTGGCCGCTGGGGGAAGGTGTTGAGAGGGCAGAGTCTTACTCTCAGTGGTTGTGCAGGTGTTTCACCCGAATTCTCCGGCTCTCTCCATGCCACCGGCCCCCCAACCCCACCCCCGAGTCAGAAAGGAATAAACAGCAGCATGGTCTCTGGGGTATGAAATCACTGATGTGTTCATAAGGAAATTGTTTCTGTTTCTACTGGGGTTTTATGAGCAGAGCTCTCTCTATTATGAGAGCTCAGAGCTGACAGTCTAATAAGAAGCATTTTTAACCGGAATAACATTTTAACTGGAATAGCCATTTGGCCAAGAAGCTTAGGTTAGTAATTTCATGCACATATTGTTTTATTTACAATAAAAAGAAATACATAGTAATACTTATCAATTAAGGAGGCCATGATTAAATAAACATATGTATGCTCTTTGAAAATATGGTTAAATGGAGTACCCAGTCAAAAAAAATTTTATGAGAAATTAAGCAACAGCCATTTGATTAAAACGTAAGAATTTAAAGTGCCTTTATAGATACATAGGCTGCAGACTGAAGTCTCAAGAAACAATTACATCTGAGATATGTTTCAAATGAAATAAGAGGATTAGAATATGTCACAGCATCTTTTTATTTGACAGATATTCAGGGATTTTAACAATATTAAATCTACTGGAGAGATCCTTTATTTATTAAAAGATCCTTCATCTGACAGCCTTTAAAAATCCCAATAATAAATGTCATTGAAATGTTTAGCTTATATCTAAAACAAATGTGTGAATGTTTGAGGCTATACATCTTCAATACTGGCTAGGAAGCAAGCCCTATATAGAGTATAGAGACACAAACCCACCCATCACAGCATGCACCTGTGGGGATGTGTGACTCATAGAAAGTTCCCCTAAGAAGGCCATGAACGTCACCGTGACACCACGCCTCTTAAAATTATAAGCAACGGTTTCTATGTATGAATATTCTCCAGAGAAGAAAGTTCATAGCTTTACCTGGACTGTCAAAAGGATTCAAATCCCCCCCCAGAAGTTAAGACAAAAATGAGATTTGATTTTTGGGGATGTGAGATTTGATTTCTGGGGATTGTGTTTTTATTCATTAATGTACCTCTTATGCCTGGCAGAAGTGGGTTCTATGATGGTTAGTTTTATGTCTCAACTTGGCTGTGCCATAGCGCCCAGATATTTAGTTAAATATTATTCTGGATGTTTCTGGGAGGGTGGTTCTGGGTGAGATTCACATTTAACTTGGTGGACTTTGAGGAAAGCAGATTATCTCCCATGATGTAGTGGGCCTTGTTTAAGCACTTGGAGGCCTGAACAGAACAAAAGGCGGACCTCTGCCAGCAAGAAAGAATTCTGCCAGCAGACAGCATCCCGACTAGACCTATACCACAGGTTCTTCCCTGGGTCTCCAGTCAACCAGAGCACCCCACGGATTTCGGACTTGCCAGCCTCCATAATCGAATAAGCCAATTCCTTAAAATAAATATCTCCCTATATCTGGACACATCCTATTTGCTCCATTTCTCTGGATAACCCTGACTAATACAGGGACTCATGAAATGTTTGCTAAGTGAAGGCCAGAGTGAATGAGGGGATGGTGTCCCCCTGTCTTACAGTCACAGTGTCCTTCTTGAGTCAGCACAGTGGGACACCATGCACAGTGCTAGTTGGCTGCCAGTGCCCAGAACATTTTTAAAAAACTTACATGCTAGGAGTTGCCTGGTTTTCAAGATATTTTCCCCCATTTTCTAATGCGATCTTCCCTTCTTTTCCTCAGGTGATATTTGGAAATATACTTGGGATTTTAAGTAATAAACCTGGCTTGAAGTAATTCCTGTATTTTAAAAGTGATAATGCCTCCACCTGCAGAAAAGAGAGACATACCATCATGGGGGGCATTTCAAAGACTATCCCAAGGCTCTGAGGACAATTCCAAGAAATGAAAAGGCTTTTCCTAAGGTGGGATGATAAAAGTTTTCTGATGCAGAGATGTCAGTTTTGAATATGTATTTTTACTTCCAAATTCAAAATAATTAAAGGGACAGTTATGAAGTCACCTCAGTTCCTCATCTATCGTTATTCTGACCATTGCTACTGTTATTACTGTGATTATTACCAGATCAGTGTTTACCCCTTCCACAGGCTGTCTCTGTTAGCTCTGTAAGTGAGCAGGAAGTATTATTCCACTTTGAACTGCTTGGAAAAAACAGACTTAACTCAAAGGGAATTCATTGTGATGATAACTAACATTCATTCAATGTGATCATGACCTGAGCAGAAGTCAGAAACTTAATTGGCTGTGCCACCCAGGCACCCCAGGCTGGAGATTTTTTTTCCCCTAAATCTCAAATAGTAAATACTTTTGGCCTTGTAGCCACATACAGTATCTCTTGCTGCTGCTTCCCCTCTTCCCTTCCTCCCCTCCCCCTCTCCTCTTCCCCTCCCCTGCCTCCCTTTTCCCTTCCTCCTTCTCTTCCTCTTCTTCCTCTTCTTGTAAGCAGCCCATAAAAACTATAAAAACCAGGGGTGCCTGGGTGGCTCAGTCAGTTAAGCTTCTGCCTTTGGTTCAGGTCATGATCCCAGGGTCCTGGGATTGAGTCCCACATCCAGCTCCCTGCTCAGGGGAGAGCCTGATTCTCCCTCTCCCTCTGCTGTTCCCCCTGCTTGTTCTCTCTCTCTCTGTCAAATAAAATCTTAAAACAAACAAAAAACTATCAAAACCATTCTTAGCTCACAGTGACACAAGCACAGGCAATGGGCCAGATGCAGACTGTGGTTGGCAGATTCCTAGCAGATCACTAGATCCTCATAGCAACCTCTAATGGATCAGGTCCTATGGTTATCCATTTTACAATAAATTAAGGCTTAGAGGTGGGAAAGAGTGTTAAATAATGCCCAAAGTTACACAATGTATACAGGCTGCTTAGGAATTCGAAGCAGTTGTTCTCGAAGCCTACTTCCTGGGCCAGCATTCCCTGGAAACACTTCAGAAATGCAGATCCTTGGGCTCTGTTCTACAGGGTCCAAAATTGCAAGGGTAGGACCAGCAACGTACATTTTAACAAACCATTTAGGTGAAATTTGCACCCTGCTGGGCTGCTACTGCATCACTTGGGCAGGGTGTTAGAAATACAATGTGGGCCCTATCCATGACCATTGTCAGAACCAGAGGCTCTGGTGCCCCAGGTGATTCAGAGGCACACTCAGGAGGGGACCAGTGCTCTTTTCTAGAGGCTGAACACCAGGCTGGCTCCTTCTCTAGCTTACTCCTTGTATCTGCAGAGTAACTATCCACCGTTCCCAGAAAGAACTGTAATTATGTTCCACACTTTACATCATTGACCCAGTCTCAATTTTCACATTTTACTAAATTTCAATCAGTTACAAAACTATTTTTTTCCTGTTGGATGTGTGGGATGTTATGTTTGAAAGTAAGGTTAGCAACATTGTAACTTTAAAGAAATTGATCCTTTATGGGTCCCTCCCACTAAATAAACAATAAATATTCACTTTAGATTTATAAACTCTTCTCTGCTCACTGAAAATTGTTTCATTACCTCATTACCCATGGATATGCGGATGTGTGTGTGTGTGTATTTATTTCAGCTTATTCTAATTCAGATTTCTTGTTCAACTAATGGTCTTTGATCTAATTCCACCATTAGATGATACAATTTTCAAGGAATAAGGCCTAAAAATAGTTTCTCTTGTACATTTGTCCTTGAATCACAAGTTCAGGAATGATATCCTGGATGTTTCTCATTCTTTGCAATTCTATACGCAGGCTTCACCGTCTGGCAATGTAAGCTCTGCCTTTAAGGCCATCTCAGTGATGAATTTTGGGGAAAATTCAAATGAGAAAATGAAATTTAAAGCCCTGGGCAAAACAAAAACAAAAACAAAAACAAAACTAGGTTAAATGCCCTAAGAGATGAAAGAATCCACTGTAACACATGGGCAAACTCAATCATGGATTTAGGTCATGTTTCACTTACTTTCATTTAACAAGTTGAGCACTAGACTAACTCATCTCCCATTGCTATCTAGTGGACTTACTTTTAAAGAAGACATATTTCTGAGTCATTTTACTTTACAGGAATTCAGTAAACCTTAGAACTTGGGCCAAAGAGAGTGAAACCATAATTTCTTATACATTCCCAAGTATTTCTTCAAGAAGCTTCTAGGAAGAAACAGATGGTTCAAAAATTGCTTCTAAGACCTTCTTCCCTAAACAATTGCTAATTTCCTGAGATTTGCCAAGGAATCAAACTGAACTCATTACCTTACCCCCTAAGGAAGCAATCCATCCCATTTTTTTCTTATTTCTGACATAATTTGCTTCAAATGAGTAAGTCAATGACTATACAAATTGGATAATGTTATGAACATTCTGCCAGTTACCCAGGCTTACAGTATATTTTATATGCACCCCTTGTGTCCTTTGCCATCTGTAGTTCCAACACTAGCACCAAGTCACTTTGGTTTCCACTTGAGTTATGGGTAGCAATCTGTCAGATTTGCTTCCATCTCTTCTTTCTTGTTTCTTCTCCCTTATTCTAGCGACTTCCTGATGTCCTCCCTATTCTTAGTCTCATTCTACACCTAATACCCATCTTCTAGATGTTCTTTCTAAACGCAGCTCCTGGCTTCTACTTTTCTACTGAAGACCCATACTATTCCTAAATTGTTAATTTGCATCAAGTCTAGACTGGTTCATTCTTATATTTTCTTTCCTGCTCCTTGAACAAGTGAAGAACATACTCATTTCTTTGCTTATTCTCAAGCTGTCCTTCATGTCAAGGGATGCTCTCGCCTTCTCTGTTTCTTCATACTTTTTTAATCTCTCAAGACCCATGTCAGGACATATGCCCTTGACTAATACTTGCCCTACAAACTTGGTGAACATTCGTATCTTTCTCTTAGCATAACCAACACCTACTGTTTGAAATACCATTTAAAAAGTTGCTTATCTGCAATGTAAAACACTGCTGCACATTGTCTGATTTTACAGCAGACTTTATGACTGTTGACTTTATGACTGACTTGCTTGTTATTTTGTGGACCTATTAACCTTGAATAATTTGAATTGCATATAGGACAAGTCCTCAACACCAGACATTCAAGAAATAACTCACTCAAGAAACATTTTTCCTCTACTATGATCTAGTTATACCTGAAGTAATTCAAACCCAGTGCTCCAGTTGAAGAGATTCATTCCTGATGTCACTGTTTTTAAGTTATCTAAATTTATCCTATCATTTAGGCAAAAAAGCTATATTGGTAAAGAAGGAATTTTAAAATATACTCAGGTTTTCCTTCTTATATTTTAAGTAAACTTCTAATTTTAGAACAGTTTTAGATTTAAAGAAAAAAATGTGAGGCTAGTACAGAGTTTCTATAAACCCATACCCACTTTCCCCTAGGAAACATTTCACGTCAGTGTGGTACATGTGTTAGAATTAATGAAGCAATATTGATACATATTATTAACTAAAATACATACATTATTCAGATTTCCTTAGTGTTTACCTAGTATCCGTTTTTAAAAGTTTTATTCTTAGGACACTACATTACATTTAGTATAGTGTCTCTTGGACTTTTCTAGATTGTTACAATTTCTCAAATGTTCCTTGTTTTTGATGACCTTGATGGTGTTGAAGAGTACTGATCAAGTGTTTAGTAAAATGTCCCTTGGTTAGGATTTGTCTGCTGTTTTTCTCATCATTAGTATGTGATTAGCGGTTTTTTTGGGGGGAAGACGGCAAGGATAAAGTTCCATTTTTGTCACATCATGGTCAAAGTACATTTATCCATATGAGTTCTTTTGTGTGAATTTTCATTACTTGCCTCAGGCAATGTTTATTAGGTTTCTTCACTGTAAAGTTTTTATTTTTCTTTACTTTTCTATACTTTACTCTTTGGGAGGAAATAACTAGTGCAGCCTACCACTAAGAATATGAAGTTATGCTACTTCTTTTTGAGGGGAGAGTTTTTACATAAATTATTTGGAATTCTTCTACATGGAAGATCTATTTTCCCCATCTATGTATTTTATTCAATGCATTCAATCATTTGTTTATATTAATATAAGCTCATGAATATTTATTTCATACATTGAATTATAATGCAATACTACTTAATTTTATGGCTTAAATTATTCCAGATTTGGGCATTGGAAACTCTTTACATTGACCTTTATGCTCCTTTGGTTCATCCCCATCACTGTGTGTTGTGTGTTTGCACGTGTGTGTTGAACACTTTCTTACTTTCTGACACTACAAGATGCTTCAGGCTCGTCTTGTAGATTTCCTTCCCAATCTTAGACTCAGCCATTTCTTTAAGAAAGCTTGGTTCTTTTGATTGGATAATGGTTATTAGAAATCAAGAACTTGGCAATAGATTTAATCCTTCCTTATTTTTGGCTCCCTTCTGTGGGGATCAGGAGAAGTGTCAGCATAAGAAAGCATACATAATTATTATACATACAGTGCTTGGGTAAATGAAAACATGTCCATAAAAAGACTTGTATGTGAATGTTTGTAGTGGGTTTATTCATTTAAGAAAAAGCCAAAAAACCTGGCAACAGACCAAATGTCTTTCTGGAAAGGATCCACCATTAAGAACATTTGTGATTCATGGGAAGAGGTCAAAATAGCAACATTAACAAGAGTTTGGAAGAAGTTGACTCCAATCATCATGGATGACTTCGAAGGTTCAAGACTTCAGTGGAGGAAGTATCTGCAGAGGTGGTGGAAATAGCAAGAGAACTAGAATTAGAAGTGGAGACTGAAGATGGGACTGAATTGCTGCGATCTCATGATAAAACTTGAACAGATGAGGAGTTGTTTCTTAAAGAGGAGCAAAGAAAGTGGTTTCTTGAGATGGATTCCACTCCCAGGAAAGATGCTGTGAAGATTGCTAAAATGACAACAAAGGATTTAGAACATTGCACAAACTTAGTGGATAAAGCAGCACAGGGTCTGAGAGGATTGACCCCAATTTAAAAAGAAGTTCTACTGTAGTTAAAATGCTAGCAAATAGCATCAAATGCTACAGAAAAAATTGTTCATGAAAGGACGAGCCAGTTGATGCAGCAAACTTCATTGTTGTCTTATTTTAACAAATTACCACAGTCACCCCAACCTTCAGCAACCACCACCCTGATCAGTCAGCAGCCATCAACATGGAGGCAAGACCCTCCCCCAGCAAAAGGATTACAACCTGCTGAAAGTTCAGATGGTGGTCAGGATTTTTAAATTAAGGCATATATACATATATATACACACATATATATACACACATGCATTTTAGACATAATGTTTTGCACATTTAATAGACTACAGTATAATGTAAATATAAATTTATGTGCTGGGAAACCAAATAATTCACTTAATTCACTTTACTGTGATACTTGATTTTATTGTGGTGGTGAAATGGAAACCACAATGTCTCCAGGGTATGCCTGTATATCACATACTTATTATTATATAATAAAAGAATAACAGGGGTGCCTGGGTGGCTCATTCGCTTAAGCGTCTGCCTTCAACTCAGGTTCTGATCCCAGGATCCTGGGATTGAGTCCCGCATCATGCTCCCTGCTCAGCGGGGAGTCTGCTTCTCCCTCTCCCCCTCCCCCCTGCTCGTGATCTCTCTCTCTCTCATAAATAAATAAAATCTTTAAAAAAATAATAAAGAACAGGTTGGTGTTACCAGAGGTGGCAGTGGGGGGTGGGAGAAATGGGTGAAGGTAGTCAAAAGGTACAACTTCTCATTATAAAATACATAAGTCATGGGGATATAATGTTCAGCATGGTAACTATGGTTAAGAACACCATACTGCATATTTGAAAATTGCTAAAAAAGATCTTAAAATTTCTCACAGGGGAAAAATTGTAACTATGTAAGATGATGGGTGTAAACCATGCTTACTCTGGTGATCATTTAGCAATATATATAAATATCAAAACATTATGTTACACACCTTAAACTAATATAGTTATATGTCAATTATACCTTAATTTAAAAAGCTTTAAAAAGAAATGAGGGCAAACAGGGCAAAATTAAGTTATCTAAAAGCAAACTATAGACCTTCTCACTCTTTTTCCTTGTGACATAGACGAAGCAAGCTTTTTCCTAACCCTTCCTAAGTTTAGGAATGGTGGATGCTGTTGTGCACCATGCAGGCCCTCCTCCCTGCCCCTCCTACCAGGAACACTCATTTCGCTAGCAAGGGGGTGATTACAACTGGCAGCTTGCAGTTGAGTGTCCTCTCACAACAATTGTCTTTGACTGAAGAGCTGCCTTGCCCAAGGTCATGACTAATTTTGGTGGGCAGCCTGCATTTGATGTGTGGTTGATGTGAGGGTTTAAGGCTTGAGCCCCGGGCCCCAATGTGGGGCACCTCTGCAGCCTCACTTCAGCTCCAGAGCTCCCTGTGGAACGAGTAGACCCTTGATGTGATGGCCTCTGTCATCATAGCTCAATGCTGTTCCACATGCATTGCCCTCCAGAGCTCTCACTGTAAAGGTCCTTGCTGCAAACATCAGTCGAAGCATCTGTTTCTCTCGCTGACTTGGTACACCATACTACTGAGAAATCAACTCATTATGCTCTTCTGTTGTGTTTATTTTTGTTTTGTTAATTTTGGATCACACATGAAAAATGGCAAGAAAGAGATACCGCTTCTCAAAATTATTACTGTATATCTCAGAAAATGCTTATATCATCTATCTATCGATATAGCTATCCTAGAAAAAGTAATTATCTGTAGGTAGTGAATCTTATTTTATTGTGCAAATATATCCTCTTGTGGGTTCCCATTCGCATACTCTGTTCCATATGGTCTACTTACTTAGTGTACACAAACTGTTAAAGGCCAAATTTATTATAATTCAGAACTTAAATATTAGTAGAGGTGTTGCCTGCAAATATGCTGTCTTTAAGGAATGATTTTCTTTCTGTGATTTATCTTATGCATTTTTTTAGTCACTTAAACACACACACGATTAAGAACGCCTTGTAGTGAATGTCTGAATTCATTTCTTTGAAGTGTTTACACAGGGCTCTAAGTCAGAGTATTCATGCTAAATTGTCAAATCTGTTAAGTACATTGCATCAAACTACCAGTTTGCTCCTGCCCTGAATCAACCCCATAGGCGTGATGTTACAGGCAAAGCCTTGTTCTTTCTTTTTAATGTGGATAGTGGTACCTCCTTAGCTAAGGTTTTTAGAAGAACAGAATGAAATAGAATGAGAGGGCATGCAAGAGAGTCAGGGTCAAGTTCTGGGCCAGAGAAGGGTGTTATGAACCTGATCATTCATGGAGAGTTTTTGTCTGCTAAGGGTCAGTATGGATGGCATGCCTTCCTCTGCTTGGTGGTTCAGGCAGGTATACACCCACCAGCAGGAGTACAGCAAAGAGGACAGCTCTCCCAGGGTTTCCAGGAATTATACTCAACTGCATGAGTTAGAGGAGCATCGAGGTAATTTGCATGTGATTTGCATAAGAGTTGGTATTTATTCATAAAATGATATTGGCTACTTTCAAGTAATTTTCAGGTTCATTTGTTATTGCTGCACTGAGGGCTATGGCATTTTGATTTCCTTCTCGCTCTTCCTTTTTCCCCATGACTGTAATTAACATAAAAAACTGAATTGGGCAATTGAGAGATGAGAGAAAGCACAGGTCACAGGGGATGGCCCAGCATAGTAACCCTTACTCCCCTCTCCCTCTGCTAATACCCTATGGCCCATTAACAACACACAATAGCTGAGACAACAGGCTGTTTCTTAATATTCCATGAATTCGCCAACTGTAGACCCATCTCCTCAGGTCTCTGTAATTGGTATTTGCTCTGCCTGGAATGTTCTTCCTCCAGATATTCATTCATGTTGTTCATGTCTTCAAATTAGGGATGCCAGATTTTGCAAATAAAAATACAGGACATCCAGTTAGATTTGCCTTTCAGTTAAACAGTTAATAATTTTTTGGTGTAAATATGTCCCATGCAGTATTTGGGACATACTTAAACTAAAAACTTATTTGTTATCTATCTGAAATGCAAATTTAACTGGGCAACTGTAATTTTTCTGGCAACCCTACCTCAAGTCATTCATGTCTTTGCCAAATGTCACCAGCTGTGATAGGTCGTTGCTGACCATTCTTAACCTAAAAAATTAAGCACTTCCTAGCACTATGTCTACCCTGTTCTGCCTCATTTTTGCATTCACAATACATGCCACTACCTGACACAATAGCATATATTTCTTCATCTGGTGTGGTAGTCAGGGTCTTTGCAGTAAACAGATGGTGCATTCAAATAGGTAAATACAAAAGAGTTGAATAGACAGCTATTTATAAGATGTGGGAAGCATTAAAGGAGGCCATGGGATGGCCAAGCACCTGGAGCAGACAGACTGAGGCACCACCCCTAGAACAGTCCACAGAGTTAGTATCCGGGGGGCACAGAATGGGTGGGGAGGGTGGAGAGTAGATTCGACAGAGCTCATGGGACATACACAGCACATTTGGCTGTTGTCAGTCTCCCCTACTAGAATGGAAGCTACAATCATGGCAGCAGTTTTATTTTGCTCATTGTTCTATCTGTAGACTCTGAATAACACCAGCCATATAGTAAATGCTTAAGAAATATCTGGCGAAGAATTCAGTATGTTTGATGAGTGTATCCAGCCAAGACATGGTTGAACTGATTGAACAAGCCAGTCTAGAGAAACAATCACTTAAGAGACAAAAGCAGGGCTAGTTTCTAGGAATCTATCAAATCCATTTCTCAGAAACTGCATAGCCAAAAGTGAGAGCACAGAAAGGTACATTCTAGACAGACGGTTGACACCAGGTCATCTAACAGATGTAATGGAGTTGTCGTCAGAGAAGGGTAGAAGGCTGCCAAGGAGCACACAGAGTGTGTCAGAAAGCCAGGCAGGTGCTCTGCATCAAGGAGGTGCAGCAGCACCCAGCACCACCCAGCCTCTAAGCAATCCCAGAAGTAGGGCTCTAGGATGGACAGATGAGGGTGAAATGGAGAAGGTGATGGAGGGAGGGAGGACTGATGTCCCAAAGAGATGGGTGTTCTCATTCATGGGACTGAAATTACGGCGCCCTACTCAGGAATCTGGTTAGCAGGCCTTAGAAAGTGGAGAAAGAATCTGAATAACAAAGTAGAGTTCAGGTTGTTAAGTCTTAAAATTTGAAGTCAAGAGTGGCCTCGCAGTGAGGGAGACTGCTGAGCCTCAGTATTGGCCTTGATCCCATTAGACTCTCCCCTGAAGGATAAGACGAGGTCCGAGCCCCCCAGTGGGATGGCCAGAACTTTACAAATGGAAAAGAAAGAAATTAAGGGGGATAACTAATATTTATTGAGTATTTGCTTTGTAGCTGATACAGTCGTGCATTATTGATATCTTTCCTCATTAAATCCTCAAAACTACTCTGTGAGCTACTTACTATTTTCCCATTTTACCACTGCAGAAACTCACTGATAGACCCGAGTTCGAAAACATGTACAAAATCTATGCAATTGTTCTCTTCATATTTCTTTCTGAAGAAGAATCTAGGTTTCTGAAGATGAATTTCTTCTGGCACTTGTATCCATTTCTGCTGAAACGAAGCTCTTCCTTTCATTATGACATCAGGCCAGATAACAAAGTTTTCTTTCTGGGATGTCCTAAATAATGGCAGGGTAAAAGTACTTGTATTCAAAGGATGGCTTAAAATATTTCTCACTACTGATCACAGGTGATTTATGGCAAAGAATGTTTTATCTGTGTTGCATTAAGGAGGTAATGATACTCAAAAATACCCTGATCAAGTGACTTGTCAGGGAAGAAGTCTTGTGTGTTGGGAATGGATGAGGGATGTGTCTGACATGGGGGATCCTAGTGTCTATAAATATTGAATGATGGTAGTTTTTGTAACTTAAAGCCTGGAAACTACCATGTGAGTGGTTTTAAATTCAGTGTAGAAAATAATTGTCCAAATATATCAACATGGCCCTTGAGGTCTCCAGATCACATTTTAGAAAGTATCCATTTTACCACTGCCTCTAAAACAAAATGATGACTTCCCTCCCCAGTCTGGACATTTTTACAACTTTATCTCCCCTTCCAAAAAGGAAAATAAACTGAAAGGGAATTGTTTATTAAATACCTGCTCAAGGTATGGGTAGCTCGAAGTAGCCACCCGGAGCTTTCCTGTCCTCCTGTGGCTTATAAATAATTGGAGTAAACACATCACTAGCAGGTGGCAATGATGGAAATGATGATTACTTGGTTTTATAGAGAACCATTCATTTAAGCTCTTTTAGATTAATCAAGATAGATTGTTTTTTAAAAGACCTCTAATTACTTTCCTGTTAATTATTTATTTTCACCAAGTATTTTATGCTTGCCTGTTAGTTAGTGGCCCCGTGAAGTATGTCAGGGTATCAAATATTTACTTACAAGCCTGGCAGTTGTGAACCAGGATTGTGAACCAGGATCTTGCCCTGCTCCATCTTGGGCTTAAGCTGCTCATCCTCAACATCTTCCTTCATCTACAGTGGCTTATCATTAACAGTATGCTAAAAATAATGCCTTGTATTTTCATGGTGCCTTCCATCTAAAAATTCTTGTTTTTATCATTGACACAGGAAAGGTATACCTCTAAGAGGTCATTTAATTTAGTCCTACCATGTGCCACATACACTATGTCTTTAGCATCACTGGCCATGATAAGTTGACTTAATGACACCCCAGTCCCCACTCTTACACTCAAAGCAGACATTACTAATCCACATTGGAATTGTCCAGCTAGTCCTTGATCCAGTTATAATGCTTCTTAACACAGTGCCTCAAGCAATCTCCTCCAATCGATTGGTTTTTATCTACAACGTCAGCTCATATTTATCATCCACTATCCACACTTGGAACACCTTAGTGAGGGTGAGCTTATTACCTCACAGAGAGTTTATTAACTCTGGTTGTGAGACCAGTTCTTTCTAAATACTCTTCAACAATTTAATCTATCAAATGCTATTCTCAAATTTCTGTCTATTATCCCTTTATCTACCGTTTTCTTATCAACTCTATTTGTTTTACCTCTGTTTGTCCTTTAGCTTAAAAGTATCAACTCCAATCATGGCGCAAAGGAAATATAACATAACTGCTCCGTATTTATAGGGTCTGTTTTATTTCAAATCTATTCAGGTTTTATTTTTTTATTTTTTTAAAGATTTTATTTATTTATTTGAGAGAGAGAGAATGAGAGATAGAGAG
This sequence comes from Callorhinus ursinus, assembly GCF_003265705.2. Classification (NCBI taxonomy): domain Eukaryota; kingdom Metazoa; phylum Chordata; class Mammalia; order Carnivora; family Otariidae; genus Callorhinus; species Callorhinus ursinus. The sequence continues at coordinate 86,280,507 of NW_027397072.1, forward strand.
CACGAGAGGGAAGAAGGTCAGAGGGAGGAGCAGACTCCCTGCTGAGCAGGGAGCCCGATGTGGGACTTGATCCCGGGACTCCAGGATCATGACCTGAGCCGAAGGCAGTCGCTTAACCAACTGAGCCACCCAGGCGCCCCTCTATTCAGGTTTTAAAATAAGCAATATACTTTGTAGGTTTTGGAGATACTGAGAATCATCCAGGCAGGAAAACAAAGATTTTCAAAACTGTTCTTAAAAATTATGACAGAAGGTCACCATAAGAACACCAAAGATGGAGAATTAGAAAATAATTCATTGTTGAAACTTGAAGCTGCTGGGATGCCTGGGTGGCTCAGTAGGTTAAGAGTCTGCCTTCGGCTCAGGTCATGATCCCAGGGTCCCGGGATGGAGTCCCCACATGGGGCTCCTTGCTCAGCGGGGACCCTGCTTCTCCCTCTGCCTGCCACTCCCCCTGTTTGTGCTCTCTCTCTCTCTCTGACAAAAAATAAATAAGATCTTTAAAAGGCAAAAATAAACAAAAACTTGAGGTGCATTTTGAGAGGCCAGGAGTTTTTCTGGACAGGTAATAGGGGAAGCACATTCCAAGCAGAGGAATGGGTCAGAGGTGTTCTACTACCTATGGAAGATCTTTTAGACTAGAGATTTTGAAACTTAAATTGGAAGGCTTGCTAAAACACAGATTACTGGTCTCTTCAGAGCAGCTGATTCCATAGATACAGGCTGAATCTGCACTTCAAACAAGGTTTCATGCAATGCTGATGCTGCTGGTCCTGGGACCAGACTTTGAGAACCACTGTTTCTAGAGTGAGATCTCGGTGTGTCTGCTCTGGTTCCACAAGGCTGTGCCTTCTTTTCTGTCTGTCTTGCTTTCTAAGCAGGGAACATGGAAATGAGTCAGGATGAACATACTTGTCAAAATCTTGAAGTCTTGTCAGTCTGGCAAGGGGATCTGTATCAACTTGGCCAATGTGTATTCACAGTGTGTCACACTGGCAATGGTCAGGTGTGCAGCTGTGGACATGGGGAGGGAACGCACAGCCAGTAGAGGAGGTGGGGAGGAGGCCCTAGGGGGCAGCATGGGGACACAGTGGGGAGGAGCCTTCCAACCAAAATTCTACAGTAGGGTCTTCAGCCATTGTCGGTAGTGACTGAGATTTGGGGCTCTGACTTTTCTAGGGCATATAGCATAGTCACCTCCTTATACCAGTTTCACTGCCATTCTAAGTAAGAGTGGTCTGAGCACCTCCTTCCCTCCTTCTTTTGAAGGATGGCACTTGCCTTTACTTATATTACTGTTCAACATTAAAATAAAGTTCTTTTATGTTCCTTTTTCTATCTCCCAGCTACCCTCCTTGTTTCAATTCTCATTGTACCTGCCCTTTAATGGGATTTCAGATTAAATGATCCTCATATTTGAGTTCTATAAGCTATCACTGTTTTCCCAACACCACTGCCATGATAAATACTTTCCTTTGAATGAAGGTGTTCTGTGCATCAGCATGGGTGTTTGGTATAATGGAACAATTCACAGGCAATTAGCTCAGCCTGGTGAGCCCATCAATGCAGATCTACAGGACGGGCTTCACTCTCTCTGAGCCACCTATCATGCCAGAAGCTCTAGAATTTCATTTTGTTCCAACAGTTCTTTTCTTCCCCCTAATCTGGCCCTCCCTTCTGAGACCACAGCTGCTGAAGATGATGCCAGAGCCATCAAAGAGAGAGAGATTTGAAAAGGGGGAGAGCTACAGAGGACAGCAGAAAGGAGGAGGTTGAAGTAGTTACTCACTGTATCTTATTACATCTGCTTTGGGGACACTTCCCAAGAACACACTTGGCATATTCCTAGTGGACTACTTCGCAAAGCTTATTCTTGCTGCGCTCTTCCCAGCAGGGAATGCTGGGGGCACATTTCCTCTGGCTGAAGGGAGCTTGAGAAGCCAGCTGGCTTCTCATTACAGGTTTGGAGCTGGCGTCCTGTGCATATGGGTGGAGGCTTTGTCCTCCTGGTCTAGGTTGAAGGGCTTGCCTTTGGGAACCTCAGGGTGGTTCCCATATTATCTCCAAGGCATTTTCCATCCAGAGTTGATCTGATCAAATGCTATCAAAATTGTGCTGCTCCAACCTAAAGGCACCTACACACTTAAACAGAAGAATCATGTATCTAGCAACCAAGAGAGCAAACAGCTGTAAGGGAGAAGAGAAAATATTCCTGAAATTTTATAGAGATGTTACCCGCTTCCCCTGCTTCTCCTTCCTCTTCCTCCTCTTCTTCCTCTTCCTCCTCTCCCTTCTCTTTCCCTTCCTTCCCTTCTCCTTCCCTTTTTCCCCTCCTCCTCCTTCTCTCTCTCAAGAAACAGTCAACTTAGTTTGTTGCTCATCAGCAACAGTTAATATATTCGTTTCTCTCTATTCCCATGCCCTCCTTATAGTGATTTCTGTACTTCTCAATAAATTACTCTAATCCAAATGAGTTTTAGAATATCTCAGCATTTACCACATGTGAGATTTTATGGTTACCTATTGATTCCACCAGACTTTCTCCCTTTCTCTAAGTATTCAACTGACGGCATATATTCTTTCTTTAAAATCAGAGTGGATTTTCACTGGCTTTGCTCTCCCAGAAGTGAACTGGGGATGCTCTGGGGTGATCCAAAATCCCCGTCAGGACATGCTAATCAACGTGGTTCATTTTCTAAAACTCTCCTTTTTATTCCCTTTGCCTGGTTAATCACAAATTGGTCCTTAATACATGGAAGGCCAAAGAAATTAGGAGAAGCCAAAGACACAAGTGAACTCTGACAAGAAGCCATTATGTTTTCCCTTTTCCAAGTCACTGGGCCTTTGTGGAAAGGGACAGCTGCTGCAGAGAAAACAGGACATCTTGGGCCTCCGGAGGGAAATGCCAGTTGGAATATTTTAATCTTTTTGTTGAAAATCCAAGCAGCTTATCTTTTCTGAAGGTTCCCTTGGGTAATAAGAAGTGTGCTTAATATTGCAAATTCTGCTTTGCAAGTGCTGTTGTCTAGTGTCATCTTATACTGTGTGAATGTTCTTTCTCTTCCCTTCACCACCCCCCACTCCAAGCAAACCCAGCATGTGTTTGGCTCTCGATCAGTTCTTCTTTGGGTGTAAACGTCTTGGCATTTCTGTCTCAGTTTTGGCTGTAGGAAAGAACATTTTTCAATAATGCTGTTGAAATGCTGCTTTCTCTACTTCAGTGCTTTATCTGGCAAAAGGATTTGCTGGGATCAGACCCAAAGTAAAGGGGAACAAAAAAAAAAAAAAGGAAAAATAGCTGTGGGAGCAGGATGCCGGGTCCTCCACTCATGATTCTGTAGCTTATCACTTTCCTTCCCACACCCCAGAGAGTCCTTGCATTTCGCATGAGAAGAGCTATTCGATCCCACACTAAACTCTTGATACTGAGCCCCCACTTTGACTATGCTCTCTCCTAGGTCAAACATCTGAGAATGGGACAACCCTCATGCCAGAGTAAAGCAATCGAGAATGGAGTGTTGTGGCCAAGACTGACTGGGATGCCTACAGGAATTGGACCCCCAGGGCCATTTGTAAAAATATGTGAAGTTGCTGGTCTATCTCATTCATCTCCAGGTGCTTTATAGAATCTTTGGTTTGTGCTACTGGCCCGTAGATTTCCTCCTCCTTTGTCTCAATTTCTACTCAGCACATGCAAGCTGTTCTCCCAAACATGCTGCTCCTTTCTAGGGTCTTGGACTGCTTGTCCTAGGTGGTGCTGGAGGGTGGCAGAGGGGTGGAGGGGAGCTGCTCTAGTGGACACCTCTCCTCCTCTTCCTGAGAAAGCCTGCTGGACCCTCTTAGCAGGCATGAGCTGAGAACGCTTTGTCACATCATTTGTCACCAAAGTCTTTGAGCTCCAGACAGGAAATCACCGCCATTTTACTCCCTGGGTCTGAGATACTGCTTCCAGTTGCTTCTTTCCTCCTTCCCATGTACCATGGATCAACTGCAATATGGACTCAAGAAGGAAATTTTGAGACTTTGCAAAGGGTCTGACTACCAGTTCACCAAGGAAAGAGAAAGGAGGTAAAAACATGTGACCTGAAGTTTCATTTTTTTATTATTATGTGAATCACCACACATTACAGCAAGTTTTTGATGCAGTGTTCCATGATTCAATGCCTGCATACAACACCCAATGCTCCATGCAGAACGTGCCCTCTTTAATACCCATAACCAGGCAAACACATACTCCCACCCCTTCCCCCCTAGAATCCCCAGTTTGGTTTCCAGAGTCCATCCTTTCTCATGGTTCATCTCCTCCTCCAATTCCCTCCCCTTCATTCTTCTGCTCCTGCTATCATCTTCTCCTTCTTTTCTCCTTCTCCTTCTCCTTTCCTCCTTTCCTCCTTTCCGCCTTTTCTCCTTCTCCTTCTCCTTCTTTCTTCCTCCTCCTCCTCCTCCTCCTTCTCCTTCTCTTCTGCTTCCTTTTTTTTAACATATGATGTATTATTTGTTTGAGATACAGAACTGTGATTCAACGGGCTTGCACAATTCACAACACTCACCATAGCACATACCCTCCCCAATGTCTATCACCCAGCCACCCCATCCCTCCCACCCACCCCCACTCCAGCAAGCCTCACTCTGTTTCCTGAGATTAAGAATTCCTCATAACAGTTAGGTCATATGATATATGTCTTTCTCTGATTGACTTATTTCGCTCAGCATAACACCCTCCAGTTCCATCCACGTCGTTGCAAATGGCAAGATCTCATTCCTTTTGATGGCTGCATAATATTCCATTGTATATATATACCACTTCTTCTTTATCCATTCATCTGTTGATGGACATCTTGGCTCTTTCCACAGTTTGGCTATTGTGGACATTTTTGCTATAAACATCGGAATGCACATACCCCTTTGGATCCCTACATTTGTATCTTTGGAGTAAATACCCAGGAGTGCAATTGGTGGATCATATGGTAGCTCTATTTTCAAATTTTGAGGAACCTCCATACTGTTTTCCAGAGTGCCTAAACCAGCTTGCATTCCCACCAACAGTGTAGGAAGGTTCCCCTTTCTTTGCATCCCCGCCAACATCTGTCGTTCCCTGACTTGTTAATTTTAGCCATTCTGACTGGTGTGAGGTGGTATCTCATTGAGGTTTTGATTTGGATTTCCCTGATGCCGAGCGATGTGGAGCACTTTTTCATGTGCCTGTTGGCCATTTGGATGTCTTCTTTGGAAAAATGTCTGTTCATGTCTTCTGCCCATTTCTTGATTGGATTGTTTGTTCTTTGGGTGTTGAGTTTGATAAGTTCTTTATAGATTTTGGATACTAGCCCTTTATCTGATATGTCATTTGCAAATATTTTCTCCCATTCTGTCAGTTGTCTTTTGGTTTTGTGGACTGTTTCTTTTACTGTGCAAAAGCTTTTTATCTTGATGAAATCCCAATAGTTCATTTTTGCCCTGGCTTCCCGTGCCTTTGGTGATGTTTCTAAGAAGTTGCTGTGGCTGAGGTCAAAGATGTTGCTGTCTGTGTTTTCCTTTAGGATGTTGATGGACTCCTGTCTCACATTTAGGTCTTTCAACCATTTGGAGTCTATTTTTGTGTGTGGTGTAAGGAAATGGTCCAGTTTCATTCTTCTGCATGTGGCTGTCTAATTTTCCCAACACCGTTTGTTGAAAGACTGTCTTTTTTCCATTGGACATTCTTTCCTGCTTTGTCAAAGATGAGTTGACCACACAGTTGAGGGTCCATTTCTGGGCTCTCTATCCTGTTCCACTGATCTATGTGTTTGTTTTTGTGCCAGTACCATACTGTCTTGATGATGACAGCTTTGTAATAGAGCTGGAAGTCCGGAATTGTGATGCCGCCAGCTTTGCTTTTCTTTTTCAACATTTCTCTGGCTATTCGGGGTCTTTTCTACTTCCATCCAAATTTTAGGATTATTTGTTCCATTTCTTTGAAGAAAGTGGATGGTATTTTGATGGGGATTGCATTGAATGTGTAGATCGCTCTAGGTAGCATTGACATCTTCACAATACTTGTTCTTCCAATCCATGAGCATGGAACGTTTTTCCATTTCTTTGTGTCTTCCTCAATTTCTTTCATGAGTCTTTTATAGTTTTCTGAGCACAGATTCTTTGCCTCTTTGGTTTGATTTATTCCTAGGTATCTTATGGTTTTGGGTACAATTGTAAATGGGATCGACTCCTTAATTTCTTTCTCTTCTGTTTTGTTGTTGGTGTATAGGAATGCCACTGATTTCTGTGCATTGATTTTATATTCTGCCACATTACTGAATTCCTGCATGAGTTCTAGCAATTTTGGGGTGGAGTCTTTTGGGTTTTCCATATAAAGTATCATATCATCTGCAAAGAGTGAGAGTTTAATTCCTTCTTTCCCGATTTGGATGCCTTTGATTTCTCTTTGTTTTCTGATTGCTGTGGCTAGGACTTCTAATAATATGTTGAATAGCAGTGGTGATAGTGGACCTCCCTGCCGTGTTCCTGACCTTAGGGAGAAAGCTCTCAATTTTTCCCCATTGAAAATGGTATACGCTGTGGGTTTTTCACAGATGGCTTTTATGATATTGAAGTATGTACCCTCTATCCCCATACTCTGAAGAGTTTTGATCAAGAAAGGATGCTGTACTTTGTCAAATGCTTTTTCTGCATCTATTGAGAGAATAATATGGTTCTTGTTCTTTCTTTTATTAATGTATTGTATTACATTGATTGATTTGGGGATGTTGAACCAACCTTGCAGCCCAGGGATAAATCCCGCTTGGTCGTGGTGAATAATCCTTTTAACGTACTGTGGATCCTATTGGCTAGTATTTTGGTGAGAATTTTTGCATCCATGTTCATCAAGGATATTGGTCTGTAATTCTCCTTTTTGATGGGGTCTTTTTCTGGTTTGGGGATCAAGGTAATGGTGGCCTCAGAAAACGAGTTTGGAAGTTTTCCTTCCATTTCTATTTTTTGGAACAGTTTCAGAAGAATAGGTATTAATTCTCTTTAAATGTTAGGTAGAGTTCCCCTGGGAAGCCATCTGGCCCTGGGCTTTTGTTAGTTGGGAGATTTTTGATGACTGCTTCAATTTTCTTAGTGGTTATAAGTCTGTTCAGGTTTCCTGTTTCTTCCTGGTTCAATTTTGGTAGTTGTTACATCTCTAAGAATGCATCCATTTCTTCCAGATTATGTAATTTGCTGGCATATAGTTGCACACAATATGTTCTTATAATTGTTTGTATTTCTTTGGTGTTGTTTGTGATCTCTCCTCTTTCATTCATGAATTTGTTGATTTGGGTCCTTTCTCTTTTCTTCTTGATAAGTCTGGCCAGGGGTTTATCAATCTTGTTAATTCTTTCAAAGAACCAGCTCCTAGTTTCGTTGATCTGTTCCACTGTTCTCTTGGTTTCTATTTCATTGATTTCTGCTCTGATCTTTATTATTTCTCTTCTCCTGCTGTGTTTAGGCTTTATTTGCTGTTTTCTCTCTAGCTCCTTTAGGTGTAGGATTAGGTTGTGTATTTGAGACTTTACTTGTTTCTTGAGAAAGGCTTGTATTGCTATATACTTTCCTCTTAGGACTGCCTTTGAGGCATCCCAAAGATTTTGAAAAAGTTGTGTTTTCATTTTCATTGGTTTCCATGAATTTTTTTAATTCTTCTTTAATTTTCTGGTTGACCCATTCATTCCTTAGTAGGATGCTCTTTAGCCTCCATGTATTTGAGTTCTTTCCGACTTTCCTCTTGTGATTGAGTTCTAGTTTCAAAGCAATGTGGTCTGAAAATATGTAGGGAATGATTCCCATTTTTGGTATCAGTTGAAACCTGATTTGTGACCTAGGATGTGATTTATTCTGGAGAATGTTCCATGGGCACTAGAGAAGAATGTGTATTCTGTTGCTTTGGGATGGAATGTTCTGAATATCTGTGAAGTCCATTTGGTCCAGTGTGTCATTTAAAGTCTTTATTTCCTTGTTGATCTTTTGCTTAGATGATCTGTCCATTTCATTGAGGGGGGTGTTAAAGTTCCCTACTATTATTGTATTGTTGTTGATGTGTTTCTTTGCTTTTGTTATTAATTGCCTTATATAATTGGCTGCTCCCATGTTAGGGGCATAGATATTTACAATTGTTAGACCTTCTTGTTGGATAGACCCTTTAAGTAGGATGCAGTGTCCTTCCTCATCTCTTATACAGTCTTTGGTTCAAACTCTAATTTGCCTGATATAAGGATTGCCACCCCAGCTTTCTTTTGATGTCCATTAGCATGGTAAATGGTTTTCCACCCCCTCACTTTCAATGTGGGGGTATCATTGGGTCAAAAATGAGTCTCTTGCAGACAGCATATTGATTGGTCTTGTTTTTTATCCAATCTGATAGTCTGTGTCTTTTGATTGGGGCATTTAGCCCATTTCCATTCAGGGTAACTATTGAAAGGTATGAATTTAGTGCCACTGTATTGCCAGTAAGGTGACTGTTACTGTATATTGTCTCTGTTCCTTTCTGGTCTATGTTGCTTTTAGGCTCTTTCTTTGCTTAGAGGACCCCTTTCAATATTTCTTGTAGGTTCGTTTTGTGTTTGCAAATTCCTTTAGTTTTTGTTTGTTCTGGAAGCTTTTTATCTCTCCTTCTATTTTCAATGACAGCCTAGCAGGATATAGTATTCTTGGCTGCATATTTTTCTCATTTAGTGCTCTGAATATATCATTCCAATTCTTTCTGGCCTGCCAGGTCTCTGTGGATAGGTCTGTTGCCAATCTAATGTTTCTACCATTGTAGGTTACATATCTCTTCTCCTGAGCTGCTTTCAGGATTTTCTCTTTCTCTCTGAGACTCGTAAGTTTTACTACTAGATATCGGGGTGTTGATCTATTTTTATTGATTTTGAGAGGGGTTCTCTGTGCCTCCTGGATTTTGATGCCTGATTCCTTCCCCAAATTAGGGAATTCCTCTGCTATAATTTGCTCCAATATACCTTCTGCCCTTCTCTCTCTTTCTTCTTCTTCTGGGATCCCAATTATTCTAATGTTGTTTCATCTTATGGTATCACTTTTCTCTCAAATTCTGCCCTCTTGATCCAGTAGTGTTTATCTCTCCTTTTCCCAGCTTCTTGATTTTCCATCATTTGGTCTTCTGTATCACTAATTCTCTCTTCTGCCTCATTCATCCTAGTAGTTAGAGCCTCCATTTTTGATTGAACCTCATTAATAGCCTTTTTGATTTCAACTTGGTTAGATTTTAGTTTTTATTTCTCCAGAAAGGGTTTAGTTCTCTAATGCCTTCCATGCTTGTTTCAAGCCCAGCTAGTATCCTTAAAATCATAGTTCTGAACTCTAGTTCCTCCATTTTACTACTGTCCATATTGATTAGGTCCCTGGCAGTTGGTACTGCCTCTTGTTCTTTTTGTTGAGGTGATTTTTTTTCCATCTTGTCATTTTGTCCAGAGGAGAACAGATGAATGAGAGAACAAAATGCTAACAGGTAACAATGTCCCCAGAAAATACACACTAAACTAATCAGAAGAGACCTGAACCAGGGGGAAAGAAAGAGAAAAGAAAAAGAAGAAAAAAAAAGAAAAAGAAGATAAAAACAAACAAAAACAAAACAAAACAAACAGAATATTATCAAATATGATCAGGCTGGTGCATAGATCAGTGCCACACACTAGATTTTGGGTGTATTTTGGTCAGTTAGAAGAAAGTGCCTCCCAAAATTGTAAAGAGAGAAAAACTTATATATGTACAAAAATACGGGTTAATACGATGAAGGGATGGAATATGACTATAAAGATGAAAATTACAAAAAATTTTGTAAAAGGAATTGAGAAGATAAGAAGTTGTTTGAAAAAAGATAGAAGAGGATTAAAAAAAAAAAAAGGAAGAGAATGTGATTGGGCAGGAGACTAGAACAAAGCCATACACTAGAGATTTAGGGTATATTTTGATCTATTAGAAGAAACTGTATCCCAAAATTTTAAAGACTGAATAACCTATATACATATACACCAAAAATAAGGGTAACTACTCTGAAAGGATAGAACATGACTCTAAAAAAGAAAAATAAAAAAACATTTTTTAAAAAAGGGATTGATAAGATGTTGGTTGAAAAGGGAAAAAGAAAAATTAAAAAAAAAGATAGTTAAAAAAATTAACTTTGAAAGACTAAAGAATCATGGGAAAAAAACCATGAATTCTATGTGCTGTATTCCCCTAGCACTGTCATCCTGCTTGTGTCATTGATCGATAAACTTGGTCTTGGCTGGCTGTTCTTGTGGATCTTCTGGGGGAGGGGCCTGTTGCCATGGTTCTTAAATGTCTTTGCCGGAGGTGGAATTGCCCTGCCCTTGCCAGGTCCGGGTTAAGTAATCTGCTCGGGTTTGCTCTCTGGAGCTTTTGTTCCCTGCAAGCTTTCCGTACAGCTTTGGAGGACAAGAGTGAAAATGGCAGCCTCCCAATCTCCGCCCTGGAGGAGCCACGAACTCGGGGCCCCACTCCTCAGTGCGCCCCCAGAGAAAAGCAGTCAATCACTCCTGTCTCCCCGGTCTCTGGCCACACTCCGTGCTCACCCAGCCTGTGACCGAGCATTTCTATCTCTGGCACACAACCCTGTGTGGCATCTCCAAACCTAGCAGATCCGTCCAGTGCATTCCCGCGCTCTTCCTCCCAGGGGAGGAAGGGGAGTCTCCCCGGATCTGCCCCTTGTTGGGTCCCTGCTGGAGGAGCAGTGGCCCGACTGTGCCGCAGATCACAGTTTATGGCAACCCCGAGCTGAGAGCCTGCGCCTCGGCTCCATCTGTGCAGCCAACTTCCCTGCTCCAATACCTGAGAGCTCTGCCACACTCAGGCACCCCCGGTCTTTCTGTGACCCCGAGGGTCCCGAGACCACACTGTCCTGTGAGGGTTCCACCCCCCGCTTAGCCACTGCAGCGACGTCCCACAGCGGAACCGATTTCTAAAAGTTCGAATTTTGTGCTCCGCGGCTCTATCACTTGCCAGAAGCGGCGGAGGCCCCCTCCCCCACCGTCTATCCTCCCGAATATCACCTCGGATTCACTTCCTCGCACGTCCTACCTTCCAATAAGTGGTCGCTTTTCTGTTCAGAGAGTTGTTGCTATTCTTCTCTTTGATCTCCTGTTGAGTTCGTAGGTGTTCAGAATGGTTTGATCCCTATCCAGCTGAATTCCTGAGACCAGACGAAATCCAGGTCTCCTACTCCTCTGCCCTCTTGCTCCGCCTCTCTTTGTGCTGAAGTTTCATATGGCCTCATCTCAAAATAAAATTATTCTTGAGGAATGTAGCTGAGCCTTAATTTTGTTTTCTACTTGAAACTCCACTTTTTCTCCACAATTTCTAGATAAGGAGATGTTTGCTATAATGTGTAGAAACACGTATTGTTCTATTCCATTTCCAAAATATTGTATTTCACTTCTTACCTGTAGATTATTTTTGTAAATTTATCCACATATTTCTAGCAGTAGTTGTAGCCTGGGAAATCCTATGTGTTGGCAGGAAGGGAAGTCAAAGTCTATGAGGATAATTATGACTATCCCTCTGAGTACAGATCTATCTACATTCCATATTAATATTGAAAGAGCCTGCAGTTGTATATTTCCTCCTTAAACTAGGTTATTTAAGAGAGTTTTATGTGTTTTAAAGTTTCTAAGAGATTGGAATTTGGGGAGTTTAAAACGTGCTATGAATTTCCAGTTTCGTTGCATTTTAATTAAATAATATAACCTATAACTCTAGGACTTGGGTAATTTATTAAAATCAGTTTTGTAATCTGGTACACAAATAATGTGCGTAAATATTCCATAAACGTTGGAACACAATGAGTATTCTCATTTCTAGGATACAAGTGTCAAATATGTTAATTAAATAATCATTATTAATGACAGTATTCAGACCATGTTCTTGCTTTTTTACTGTCTTCTTGCAATATAGACTCAGAGTAATGTTATAAAGATTCTCACTGCTATTGCTTCAGCCAATGAATTATTCAATTTAAACTTTATTTGTGCATGTGATGATTTGTAATCATTGCTTCTAAGTTTTTTTAATTAATAGACTATATTTTAAGTAGTTTTAGATTTATAGATAAATTGGACAGAAAGTACATAGTTCTCCTATGACACCCCCCCCATATCCCCTATTTTTAACATCTTGCATTAGGGTGGTACATTTGCTATATTTGTTACATGTATGTTACAGCTTTTGTAATTGTCCCACAGTTCTTGGATAATCTGTTTCATCTTTTTCATTCTTTTTCTATTTGTCTTTCAGTTTTGGAAGTCCCTATTGCCATTTCTTCATGCTTACTGATTTTTTTTGAGGGGGATGCTGTGTCCAGTCTACTGATGTACCCATCAAAAGCATTCTTAATTTTTGTGCAGTGTTTTTGATTTCTAACATTTTTGTAATCTTTCTTTGAGTTTCCAGCTCTCTGCTTACATTATATACATCTGCTTTTACATGTTGTCCAACCTTTCTGTTATTATCTTGGGCATTTAGTCATTGGTGTTTTAATTCTGGGTCTGATTATTCCAATATCTCTGCCATATCTGAGTCTGGTTTTTGGGGCTTGCTTTGTTCTTCAGACTGTGCAGTTTTTTTGTTTTGTTTTGTTTTGTTTGTTTCATTTTGTTTTGTTTTTGCTTTGTAATTTTTTTTTTGAAGTCAGATATGATGACCTGGGTAAAGGAATTTAGGTAAAATGGACCTTAATGTGATGTTTTATGTTTTTTGCCTTGTTAGGCTGTGTTTATTGTTTACTATAGCTGTAGATTTCAGAAGTATTAAAATTTTTCCTTGATGTCCATGTTTTATCTGTTTCCTTTGGGTTTCTCTATAGTTCCTTAAATAAGCCTGAGATGTATAGTTCTTTTGAGGGTAATACCTTGTTATTATCCAGGTTCCCTATTGATGTGGTGTTAGGGTATGGGGGAAGTGTTCTTTTTATGGTTAGGTTTTAGCTTTTCAGTGAGCCAGTGCCCTGGACTGGCTCCCCACATCATCCATACACACGTCTTACGTTTAACAAGAAGGTTAAATACAGCTGGAGTTGAGTAGTTCCCTTCTGCCATGATGGTTGGGCTTTGGTGAAACCCCAGTTAGTGATGTTCAGGTAGAGTTATTTCCCTTGAAGGAAGGCCCTGTTAGGAATACAATACTCTGGGTATGTTTTAAAATGACTGCTTTTCCACTCTTTGCTGGAATCATGTCTTGTCTTCATTGTGAGAACATAAAGGGGCTCCTGGAAATAAAATTCTGAAAAGTTTGGGTATCCCTCCTGGAGTTTTTAACTCACACACTTGAGTTAAACCAAACCCCTAGCAACTCATCAACTACAGTTCCCCACCCCTCAGCCCAGTACCAGAGCCCATGGAGGTTTCTTCTTTTGAACTTCTGTTCTGGTAAGCCATGATTCTCTGTACTTGACAATTTAGGGGGCAGCAGCTTGCCCTGTGACTTCAATTTTCTGATGGATCTATGAACAGTGGTTGATTTTCATGGCGTTCAGCTTGTCTCTTGTGGGGATGGAAGTGACAATTTCCAAGGTCCTTATATGCCAGACTGGAAATAGAAAGTCCTCCTACAGCTTCATTTTATTTTATCTTATTTTTTGTTTTCAAAATTAATTCATGTTCTTTTTATTTAAAAAAACCCATTTTTGAAACCCTTTTAAATATCTGAAACTTTATATCTGTTATAAGAAGAGCCATTGCTTTACATGCATTATAGGAGCTCTATTCTGGTGATGTTTCAACAAGAAAGTGACTCTTTAAAATATTATTTATTTTCTGGTCAGAGATTCTTTCTGGGTTGCAAAATGTTAATTTCATTTTAAACAATTCTATATATTGTGGATATACATATATAGATATTTGAACACATAGAAAAATAGATCTAGAAGGATACACAATAAATTTTAAACAGTAATTGTGTCTGGGAAGGTAGTAGTGTTGGTGATGGAATTGTGGAGACTCACAATTTTTTAATCTGTATAATTCCACCCCATGCCTCTTGCAACCAGCAATCTGCTCTCTGTTATCTATGAGTATAGATTTCTTTTTCTTTTTCATTTTCCTTTCCTTGGTTCCACATACAAGAGAGCTCTTACAATATTTGTCTTTCTCTGTCTGACTTACAGAAGGTCACTGACTTACAATACTTCAACTTATGATTTTGTTGACCTTATGGTGCTATTAAAGCAATACTCATTCAGTAGAAACCATACTTCAGATTTTGAATTTTGATCTTTTCCTGGGCTAGCCATATGCAGGAGGATACTCTCAGGATGCCGGGCTGTGGCACTGAAGCACAGCTCCCAGTCAGCCAGGCAATTGTGAGGGTCAACCACCAATATACTTAACAAACATTGTGTACCTAGATAGTCATTCTGTCTTTCACTTTGAGTACAGGCTTGTGTTCCCTTTCTCGCTGTATCTCTCTCTGTCAAATAAATAAATAAAAATCTTAAAAAAAAAAAAAAACCTTCTGAACAGCAAAAAAAAAAATCGTCAACAACATGAAAAGGCAACCTACTGAATGGGAGGAAATATTTGCAAATCATATTATCTGGTAAGGGGTTAATATCCAAAAACGTAAAAAAACCATAGAACTAAATAGAAAACAAAACAAAGCAAAACAAAACAAAACAAAAACAACAAAAATAACCTACATGAGATATTTAACAATTGATTATCAAATTAGATGATTTTGCTCAACTGTAGGTTAGTAAGTGTTCTGAGCATGTTTAAGGTAGGCTGGCCTAAGCTATAATGTATGGTGGTTTAGGTGTTTTCAGTAAATATTTACCACCATGTTTTTAACTTATGATAAGTCTGTTGGGAGGTAATCCCATTGTAACATGACTTCACTTAGTATAATGCTCTCATCCATGTTGTTGTAAATGGCAAGATTTCAATCCTTTTTATGGCTAAATAATATTCCTCTGTGTGTGTGTGTACCAAATTTCTTCATCCATTCATCAATGGATTCTTAGGTTGTTTCCGTATGTTGGTTATTGTGAATAATGCTGCAATGAACATAAGTACGTATATATACATATACAAAATATGTATATATATGTATATATACATACTTTCAAGTTAGTGTTTTTGTTTTCTTCACATAAATATTCAGAAATGGAATTGCTGGATTATATGGTAGTTCTATTTTTAATTTTTTAAGGAATCTCAATACTGTTTTCCCCAGTGGTTGCACCAACTTACATTCCCACCAACAGTGCATAAGTACTCCCTTTTCTCTGCATCCTACCCAACACTTTTTATTTCTAGTCTTTTTGATAGCGGCCGTTCTGACAAGTGTGATATAACATCGCATTGTGGTGTTGATTTTGAGTTACCCTGATGATGAGTGATATTGACAATCTTTCCATGTACTTGTTGGCCATGTGTATGTCTTCTTCGAAAAAAATGTCTATTCAGATCTTCTGCCCATTTTTTCTATTGAGTTATATGAGTTCTTTATATATTTTGGATATTAGCCTCTTATCAGTTATATTATTTTCAAATATATTGTCTGCCTTTTCAATAGGCTGCCTTTTCATTTTATTGAAGGTTTCTATTGCTGTGCAAAAGCTTTTTAGTTTGTTGTAGTCCCACTTGTTAATTTTTTATTTTGTTGCTTTTACTTTTGGTGTCAGATTCAAAAACTTATCGCCAAGATCTATATGAAGGAGCTTACCACCTACACTTTCTTCTAGGAGTTTTGTGGTTCCTGGTCTTACATTCAGGTTTTTAAAATTTTGAGTTAATTTTTGTCTACAGTATAAGGTAGTGGTCCAGTTTTATTCTTTTGCATGTAGCTGTCCAGTGTTCCCAACACCATTTATTGAAGAGATTGTCCTTTCCCCGTTGCATATTCTTAGCTCCTTTGTTGTAAAGTAATTGACCATATATGTATGGGCTTATTTCTGGGTCCTCTATTCTGCTCCATTGAAGTATATGTCTGTTTTTATGTTGGTACTGTACTGTTTTAATGACTGTAGCTTTGGGATCACCTGGGTGGCTCAGTCAGTTAAGTGTCTGTTGGTTTTGGCTCAGGTCATGATCTCAGGGTCATGAGATTAAACCCCACTTCAGGCTCTGTGCTGGGTAATGAGTCTGCTTGGGATTCTTTACATCTTCCTCTCCCTCCCCCTCTGCTCCTCCCTCCTCTGTCTCCCCCCCTCTTTAAAATAAATAAATAAAGGGCGCCTGGGTGGCTCAGTTGGTTAAGCGACTGCCTTCGGCTCAGGTCATGATCCTGGAGTCCCGGGATCGAGTCCCGCATCGGGCTCCCTGCTCAGCGGGGAGTCTGCTTCTCCCTCGGACCCTCCCCCCTCTCATGCTCTCTCTCAAATAAATAAATAAAATCTTAAAAAATAAATAAATAAATAAATAAAATCTATAAATAATAATAATTATTATAGCTTTGTAATGTAACTTGATGCCTCCAGTTATGTTTTTCTTTCTCAAGATTTCTTTGGCTATTCAGAGTCTGTCGTTCCACACAAATTTTAAGATTGCTCTATTTCTGTGAAAAATGCTTTTGAGGTTTTCATAAGAATTGCATTCAATTTTCAGATTGCTTTGGGTAGTATGGACATTTAAAAATATTAATTCTTCCACTCCATGAACACAGAATATCTTTTTCTTTCTTTGTGTCTTCAATTTCTTTCATTAATATCTTGTTATTTTCAAGAGTACAGGTCTTTCATCTCTTCGGTTAAATTTATTCGTAGGTATTTCACTCTTTTTGATTCAATTGTAAATGGGACTATGTTTTTTACATTCTTCTCCTGAAAGTTCATTATTCTCATAAAGAAACACAACAGCTATTTGTGTATTGATTTTGTACCTCAAAACTTCGCTGAATTTGTTTATTAGTTCTAATAGGTTTTTGATGAAGTCTTTAGGGTTTTCTGTATATCACATCATGGGTTTTCTGTATATCACATATATCTACAAATAATGGCAGTTTTATTCCTTTACTTCCTATTTGGATGACTTTTCTTTTTTTTCCTAATTGTCCTGGCTAGGGCTTCCATTACTATGTTGAATAAAAGCACAAGAGTGGGCATCTTTGTTTTCTTCTTGATCTTAGAGGAAAAACATTCAGTATGATGTTAGCTGTGGGCTTGTCATATATGGCCTTTATTACATTGAGGCATGTTTCCTCCATCCCCACTTCATTGAGAATTTTTTTTTATCATAAATTGATGTTGAATTGTTTGAAATGCTTTTCCTGCATCTATTGAAATAGTTATATGATTTTTATCCTTCATTTTGTCAATGTAGTGTATCACAATGATTAATATGCACATGTTGAACCATGCTCGCATCCTGGGATAAATCCCACTTGATCATGGTGTATGATCTTTTTAATGTATTATTGAACTCTGCTAAAATTATGTTGAGGATTTTTGCATCTATGTTCATCAGGAATATTGATCTCTAATTTTCTCTTCTTGTGGCATCCTTGTCTGGTTTTGATGTCAGGGTAACGCTGGCCTCAAAAAATGTATTTGAAAGAGTTCTCCCCATCCTGCCTTTATTTTTTGGAAGAGTTTGAGAAGTGTTGGTATTAATTCTTCTTTAAATGTTTGGTAGAATTCACCAGTGAAGACATCTCGTCCTGGACTTTTGTTTGTTGGGAGATTTTTGATGATTGATTAAATCCCCTTGCTAGGTTTTTCAAATTTTCTTTTTCGTCATGATTCAGTTTTGGAAGATTGTATATAAATATATCTATTTCTTCCAGGTTTTCCAATTTGTAGACACACAATTTTTCATAACAGTATTTTGTTATCTTTTGTATTTCTGTGTTATCAGTTGTGACATCTCTTTCATTTCTGATTTTACCTTTTTTTTTCTTTCTTAGTGAGTCTAGTGAAAGGCTGTCAGTTTTGTTTATCTTTTCAGAGAATCAGCTTTTAGTTTCACTAATCTCTCTATTGTCTTTTTAATCTCTGCTTAATTTATTTCTGCTCTAATCTTTGTTATTTCCTTCTTTCTATTAACTCTGGGCTTCATTGTTCCTTCCTTTTCTAGTTCCTTCATTTGTAAAATTAGGTTTTTTGAGATTTTCATTTTCCTTTGCTTTTAAGGTTTTTCTTTCTTTTTTGATTTCTTCATTGATTCATTGTTTATTTAGTAGCATGTTATTTAATCTCCACTTATTTGTGAATTCCAATTTTTGTCATGTAATTAATTTCTTGTTTCTATAATTGTGGTTAGGAAAGATGCTTGGTGTGATTTTAATCCTCTTAAATTTATAGAAACTTGTTTTGTGGTCCAACATACAATCTATCTTAAAAATGTTCTGTGTGTACTCTACATGAGTGTGCATTCTGCTGCTTGTGCATAGAGTGTTCTTATATATTTGCTAGGTCCTTCTTGTCTAATGTGTTGTTTAGGGCCAATGCTTCCTTATTGATTTTTCTGTCTGGATGATCTATCCATAGATGTCAGTGGGATGTTAGATTCTCTACTAGTATGGTATTGCTGTCTATTTCTCCCTTTAGGTCTGTTAATATTTTCTTTCTTTACTTAGGTGCTTGTATGTTGGGTACATAAATATCTACAAATATTATATCCTCTTATTAAGTTGACTGCTTTATCATTATTTAACACTCTTCTTTGTCTCTCATCATGGTCTTTGTTTTATTTTTATTTTTTTAAAGATTTTATTTATTTATTTGACAGAGAGAGACACAGTGAGAGAAGGAACACAAACAGGGGGAGTGGGAGAGGGACAAGCAGGCTCCCCATGGAGCAGGGAGCCTGATGTGGGGCTCAATCCCAGGACCCTGGGATCATGACCTGAGCCAAAGGCAGACGCTTAATGACTGAGCCACCCAGGTGCCCCTCACAGTCTTTGTTTTAAAGTCTATTTTGTTTTATAGAAGTATAACTACTCCAGTTTTCTTTGGTTTTCATTTGCATGGAATATCTCTTCCCTTCAGTTGGTGTGTGTTTTTACCTCTAAAGTGTGTCTCTTAAAGATAGCATATAGATAGATTTTGTTTTTTTATCCATTAACCACTGTGTCTTTTGATTAAAGAATTTAGTCCATTTACATTGAAAGTAGTTATTGATAGGTGTGTATTTGCTATTTTGTTAATTATTTTCTGGTTTTTTTAATTATTTATTTATTTTAGAGAGAGAGAAAGGGGGGACAGAAGGGGAAGGAGAGGGGGAGAGGATCCTGAGAAGACTCCACACTGAGCATGGAGCCCTACCCTATGAGCCTGACACCATGATCTGAGCTTAAACCAAGTGTTGGATGCTCAACCGACTGAGCCACCTAGGTGCCCCACTGTTTTCTAGTTGTTTTTGTTGCTCCTTTCTGTTTCTTTCTTCTCTTGCTTTCTTCCTTTGTAGTTTGATAACTTTCTGTAGTGGTATGCTTCTAGTCCTTTCTCTTTATCTTTTGTGTATTTACTATAGCCTTTTGCTTTGTGGTTACCATGAGGCTTACATATGACAACATATTTGTAACAGTTTATTTTAAGTTGATAACAACTTCAGTTCAATCTCATTCTAATGCTCAACATTTTAATCTTCTTACATTTTATATTTTTGATGTCACTTTTTACATACATTTTTTTATCTTGTGTATCCCTTATCTAATTATGATAAGCATAGTTATTTTTACTACTTTTGTCTTCTAACCTTCAGACTAGCTTTATAAGTAATTAATGCATTGCCTTTACTATATGTTTACTTTTCCAGTGAGATTTATTCTTTCATATGTCCTCTTGTTCCTAATTAACACCCTTTCTTTTCAGCTTAAAGAAGTCCCTCTAACAATTTTAGCAAACATCTTTTAGCTTTAAATAAAAAGATCCAGGGGCGCCTGGGTGGTTCAGTCAGTTAAGTGTCTGACTCTTGATTTTGGTTCAGGTCACAATCTTAGGGTCATGAGATGGAGCCCCACATGGGACTCAGTATTCAGCATAGAGTCTGCTTGAGATTCTCTCTCTCCTTCTCCCTCTGTCCCCTCCCTGTCTCTCAAAATAAATAAAATCTTTTTAAAAATGAATAAAAAGGTCCTTTTTTTTTTCCTAGTTTTACACCAGGGATTCCAAAATCGCAGGTTCTAGTTGTTGCCTGAGTACTGAAGACCCACTCCCTGACAGTCCACAGTCCCACTAAGAGTTGTAACCTCTTTCCTACTCAGCATCTCCCACCTGCCTTCTGACCCCTCTAGCTCCTAATGCCCATTGTTGAATAGCAAATGCCCGCTGTTGAATAGGAAAATAAATGTGACTGCTGTGCCACCTAGCAGTATTAATAGGGAGACACAATGTCAATAATGGGTTATAGTTATAAAAATATTGAAGTTTTTCTTCAAGAATTTGTGCTTTCCATCCTGGAAAAAGAAGAAAAGCAGTTAAAAGTGGATTGACCACCTTAGAAAAGCTGGTTCCGGATGATCAGAGAATGGTCCTTCTTCCTTCTTGGGATTCTGCCTAAAATCTCAGTTAGAAATTCATTTGGATAAGGGGTCACCTGATTGGCTCCGTCATAAAGCATGCAAATCTTGATCTCAGGATCATGGGTTTGAGCCCCATGTTGGGCATAGAGATTACTTAAAAAAAAAAAAAAAGTAGAAATTCATTTGGGTTGAGCAATGAGGAGAAAGAATCTGAGAATCGAATTTGGTGTTTGGCTAGTATGGAATAGAGGCTTTGGAGCACTAGAAATATTTCTGGCAGGGGAGTTCACTGGAGGTCCTCACTGAAAGAGGACGGGACAAGGAAGAGGAAATGCAAAGCAGCGTAGACACAAGAATACAACAGAGCAATGACTGAGCACAGCTTCTACTTCTTGCAGACCAGGAAATAGAGATGCATGAAAAATAATCACTCCAGATGGCCCAAAGATCCTAAATAACGTAACTGGCATTCACTTGGACACATTCGCAATTGACTCAGTGTCAGATTAGTACCTGAGTGTGGTGTTGGAGAAGGTGACCTATACTCCACTTATGAAGCCAGCAGTGTTACCTCAGGAGTCACATTTAAGAAACTAAGCATACTTTAGGCTCCATTTTTATAAAATGAGACCCAAGAACTTGGATACTTCATGTTTAGTCCTACTTACCCAGAAAGGCTGAGAGTAACCCCATCTGGATTAACCCAATCTTCTAGCCCAGCATTTATTACTAGTATTAATATGACCTATGGTTATATTAGCTCCTTTTGGTGCCTATCTTATGTTGTTAATTCATATTAAACTTACGGTGTACTAAAATTTCTAGGAATATAACTCATGTGGGAGAGTTAGGTCAGAGGTATTGACAGCTCAAACTGTGGAGTCAGAGTGCATGGGTGGAATTTTGGTTTACATGGGGTTTTAGTTTTCTTATTAGCAAACTGAAATATAATAACGAGTATTTTCTATGTAGATTGTGAGGATAAATTCCCCAAATAAGTCACTTAACATAGTCCTGATACATGGAAAAGTCTCTATAACTGTTAATTATTAGTATTGTTAAATTAACATTACTACTTTTTTCTCAGATTTGTCTTTTAATTCAAAGTACACCCTGTGACTCATTGTTCAAGCACATGGAGATGCTTTCTAGATATTCACTTAGTTTTGCAGCATGTTGGCGATGCTTATGTAAATCACGTTATGTAAATAACGTTATGTAAATAACACAGTTGAAGAGCATTTCTTTGTTTTTCACTACAACATTTTTTTTAAGATTTTATTTTTTAAGTAATCTGTACACCCAATGTAGGGTTTGCACTCACAATCCTGAGATCAAGAGTCTCATGCCCTACCGACTGAGGCAGCCAGGGGCCCCTTCACAACTACTCTTCTGTCTGGATTGTAGACTGTATTGTAGCGTCATGGTCGTGTCTGATAAACATTTATCAGTGGCCAAATGCATGAAGAAATGCTGACAAAAAACCTCAGCCAATCATTTTTTGAACATAAACAACCTGGTTCTTGTCATTGTTAACAATTTTGTGGAAAATGTTAATCTTCAAGAACCCAGGGAATCAATGATTCATAATAACTTAGGCTCATAAGAAAGACAATCTCACCTTTGAATCCCCTGATACACAGACATGCTACAAATCCAAAGGAACATGAGATTCAATAGTATTTATATCCCACTGAGGGTGATTCCAAACCCTGATTCTTAGGTGACTTCAGTTTCCACTTGATAAAACTGTTTTTCTAGGTTTTTTTTTAATAATATAGCTAGTTGGACACATTTTCTTTAACCTTTCACTTGACAAATCCCTATACACCCTTTAAAATCCAAGCCAAATATTACTTTCAAGTAACATTTTAGTGAATTGTTTTTCCTTGGTTCCTTAATATTTTGGACAAATATTAGCTTTAGACCTTATCATACTGCACTGTAATTTATGCATGTCTTGTTTATAAAACTACAACAAAACTTGAAAGCTGGAATCGCATCTTATTAATCTCCATGTGCCCACTGTCTGGCACATTATAGGAGCTTAAATAATTCTTGTTGAGGATAGCGAGGGAAAAGAAATCTTACCAGGAAATGCTTTGCGCCAGTAAATTACATCGCACACAACCAACACAAGTTTTATGAAATAATTGAAGACAGAATCCACATTCCTCAATTCTCACCAGCTTCTTTAAGGGGTGGGAGGGATGGGGTGAGTAGGTGATAGACATTGGGGAGGGTATGTGCTATGGTGAGTGCTGTGAATTGTGCAAGACTGTTGAATCACAGATCTGTACCTCTGAAGCAAATAATACATTATATGTTTAAAAAAAAGAGGGAAGAAGATAGCAGGAGGAGAAGAATGAAGGGTGGGAAATCAGAGGGGGAGATGAACCATGAGAGACTATGGACTCTGAAAAACAAACTGCGGTTTCTAGAGGGGAGGGGGTGGGGGAATGGGTTAGCCTAGTGATGGGTATTAAAGAGGGCACATTCTGCATGGAGCACTGGGTGTTATGCACAAACAATGAATCGTGGAACACTACACCAAAAACAAATGATGTAATGTATGGTGATTAACATAACAATAAAAAATTTTAAAAAAAGAAATTTATCTCCAGATTTGGCAAAACAAAACAAAACAAAAAAAACTAATGATGTAATGTATGGTGATTAACATAACATAAAAAAAAAGATATTTAAAATGATGGCCAGGAAAGCTAAAACAAAGAATGCTGAATAGAAGGAAAATGAAGACTTTCTACTGTGTAATTTTGCCAGGGTAAGATGGTTGTAGTTGCTATCATAGGTGAGAAGTGATAATTGATTAATAACTATATAGTTTCAGGTGGGAACACGGAACACCATTCTGGTGATGCAGGTACCTGAAAGGGGGCACAAATAACCAATATCAAGTAGCTGACAGTGTAGGGATGAACATTTAATAAGTAAGAAACTCATGTTTTATGCATTCTTTTTTTTTGGCAAGGAAGTTAACAATGGGAATGAAGATTGATTGAAAATATAAGTCCCTTCAGCGCCTCATTCAAAATAATCAGAAAATAGGTGGATTTTAAGATGTGAGAAAATCAAGTGTCATTTCATAATCTTCTCTGCGTATTTATCAAGAGAGAAATGGATTAATTCTTAATTTAAGCCATAAAATGAAATTTATCAAATCCCAAGCCTGCTGTCATTTTTACCCTTTTACTCCTGGTGATGGTTCAAATGTAACATGAACTCTGTTAAATAAAATGAACAAAATTAAGTATTGCAGTTTTCCCATTATACTTATTTTGACTACTTGAATAAACAAACAGCATTGGTTGATATTTGCATATCTGCATAACATTAATAATTATGAAGAGAGAATAGATCAGCAAATGTTTATAGGCAGATAAATCCTGAGTGGATGGATGCTAAGGCAGATTTTGTGCTGAGTTCTTCGCATTTTTATTGACCTGAGGAAGCCACTTCTCTTTGAAGAAAAGCTATTTCCAATTCTTACATAAAGAGCATCTTACATCAACTACAAAATAATGATATGTAATACAGCAAACCTCACTTTAAAAAAACTCAAATGTAAAACCCAGAATTAGAGGAAACAGAAGTTAATGGATGATTTCTTGCCTTCTAAAACAATTTGTAGTATTTGTTACTAAAGAATCACATACAATTTCCCAGGAACACACTTACTGCATAAAAGCTACACATCTGCATTTAGGATTTAATCCATCAAGATATAATTCATTATTAAAAACCCACAAACGTCTAGTGTTGTGAATCTTGATGTGAAAACAAAATAATTGCAGAGTCACTTTATTGCAGACTTTAAAAGTGTAGAGTGATAGATGAGGTCTTATGTAACAATTAGACAAACATATGAACATAAATAAACAACAGAGCATTTCACATAATGCTCTCCCCCTTGCACCTACAGAAAGTATTTGCATATTTATTTTGGCTCAATATCAATGACTCCACATCAATCACCAGTCTGAAATAGAAGTGCTGTGTATGTTTTGGTGTTGGCAGAGGGCTTGAGATGGAAGGTAGATATATCTACTGAACTCTACTGAGCCATGCACTATGCTGCACTTTTTAGTTAATCCACACAGGTCTCCACACAGAGGCATCATTATCTCCACTGTAAACAGGATGCATATGAAACTCTAAGAAGGTAACTGAATCGAGTAATTAGTATCAAAGACAAGGTTGGAACCCAAGTCAGTTATAGAGCTCACAAAACCACAGACTTTTCCAAGGTCTGGAAACCATGATCATCTTCATCCTCACCATCAAACCTCCCTTTCTGGAGGATATTTTGTGTTCCAGACACTATGCTGCATGCTTTACAAACAACATCTCATTCACGCATAACTCCCTGAAGCGGGTCCCACTATCTCTAATTTATAGAAGGGGACTGAAGCTTAAGTAACTTTTAAAAAAGTAGATTGCATATGGATAGGATTTTACCACTGGGATTTACCCCCGTGTCTGTTAGCTCTGAACTTTATGTGTTCAGCTAGTAAATTATACTGTCTTACATCAAGTGGTTCCACCCCTGCTCTCTGCCCCTCTCCCAGTTTACTTCCTGTTCCATCTCTTCTAACAAATCTGGAATAAAAGAAATACATAGTTATTGCTCAGTTGTAGACCAGGGCCTATTTTGCATGCTTCCCTCAGGAATTCTAGAATCTCACAGATGAACACTGGAGGTTAATTTGCACAAGGGTACATGATCTATGCCAGATACAGAGAGATCCTGGTCACAGTCATTTTCCACTTCTGAGTCTCAAGGGAAGAAGACTTTCAGTCTTTCCCGCTTTCCCATCTGCACTGTGTCTTCTCAACCCACTTGTTGAGGGGCAGGAAAGAGGAGTAAGGTTGTGGTTAAACTTGAGTTGACAAGGCCAGTGGAGATGAAGAATCAAGGACCCTGAGCAGGTCATTGTGTTGTGTGAAGTTTCCTTGTCAGCACAGACATCACTCTGTTAATAGCAGTACTTGGGGTACCAAGAAATACTGTAGACTTTGAGCCCCAGTCTTCAGTGAATGGGAATTCATAAGAGGCTCAAAATGAAAACGGACACAGAGTGACATAGATTGTATGGGTATCAAAGGAGTGCCCTCACCAGGATGGCGCTGTCAAGTGTTTCTCCCTGTACCCAGTCTTTTTTATGCAATGAACACTTGATACACGAAGAATCCAATGGAGGGGCGGAGCAAGATGGTGAAGGAATAGGAGACCTGGATTTCGTCTGGTCTCAGGAATTCAGCTGAATAGGGATCAAACCATTCTGAACACCCACGAACTCAATAGGAGATCAAAGAAGAGAGTAGCAACAACTCTCTGAACAGAGAAGCGACCATTTACTGGAAGGTAGGACGTGCGGAGAAGTGAATATGAGGTGATATTCGGGAGGATAGACGGCGGGGGAGGGGGCCTCCGTCGGCCGCTTCTGGCAAGTGATAGAGCCGTGGAGCACAAAATTGGAAATTTGAGAAGTCGGCTCCGCTGATGGACGTCGCTCCAGTGGCTAAGCGGGGGGTGGAACCCACGCGGGACAGTGTGGTCTCAGGACCCTTGGGGTCACAGAAAGACCGGAGGTGCCTGAGTGCGGCAGAGCTCCCAGGTATCGGAGCGGGGAAGCCGGCTGCAGAGATGGAGCCGAGGCGTGGACTCTCAGCTCGGGGTTGCCATAAACTGTTATCCGTGGCACAGTCAAGCCACTGCTCCTCCAGCAGGGACACAAAAGGCGGCAGAGCCGGGGAGACTCCCCTTCCTCCCCCGGGAGGAGCGGTGCAGGATCGCACCGCAGGGATCTGCTGGGTTTGGATGACTCCACACGGGGTCGGGCGCCACAGATAGAAACGCTCGGTCACAGGCCGGGTGAGCACGGAGAGCGGCCAGAGACCAGGGAGACGGGAGTGATTGCTTTTCTCTGGGGGCGCACTGAGGAGCGGGGCCCCGAGTTCTCAGCTCCTCCGGGTGGAGATTGGGAGGCCACCATTTTCACCCTGGTCCTCCAAAGCTGTGCCGAGAGCTTGCAAGGAACAAAAGCTCCTGAAAGCAAACCCGAGCAGCTTGCTTAGCCGGTGCCGACAAGGGCGGGGCAATTCCGCCTCCAGCAAAGACATTTGGGAACCTCGGCAACAGGCCCCTCCCCCAGAAGATCAGCACGAACAGCCAGCCAAGACCAACTTTACCGATTAAGGAGAACGGGAGAACTCCAGTGCTAGGGGAATACTGCACATAGAATTCATGGCTTTTTTACCATGATTCATTCGTTTTCCAAAGTTAATTTTTTTAACTGTTTTTTTTTTTGAATTTTTCTTTTTCCCTTTTTCAACCAACATCTTATCAATCCCTCTTTTATAAAAACATTTTTTATTTTTCAATTTTAGAGTTATATTTTATCCCTTCATATTAGTTACCCTTATCTTTGGCATATATATATAAGATGTTCCCTCTTTAAAATTTTGAGATACAGTTTCTTCTAACAGATCAAAATATACCCTAAATCACTAGTGTATGGCTTTATTCTAGTCTCCTGCCTGATCACATTCTCTCCCTTTTTTTTCTTTTCTTTCTTTTTTTAAAATCTTCTTTCTTTTTTTAAACAACTTCTTATCTTATCAATTCCTTTTAGAAAAACTTTTATAATTTTCATCTTTACACTCATCTTCCATCCCTTCATTGTATCAACCCTTATTTTGTACATATATGTCTTTCTTCCTTTAAAATTTTAGGAGGCACTTTCTTCTAACAGACCAAAATACGCACAAAATCTAGTATGTGGCACTGATCTATGCACCAGTCTGATCATATTTGATCATATTCTGTTTTTTTTGTTTTGTTCTGTTTTTGTTTGTTTTTATCTTTTTCTTTTTCTTTTTCTATTTCTTTTTTCTTTCATTCCCTTTCTTTTCCCCTGGTTTCAGGTCTTTTCTGATTTGTATACAGTATATTTGCTGGGGACATTGTTAACCTGTTACCATTTTGTTCTCTCATTCATCTATTCTCCTCTGGACAAAATGACAAGAAGAAAAAAATCACCTCAGCAAAAAGAACAAAAAGCAGTACCAACTGCCAGGGACCTACTCAATACGGACATTAGTACGATGTCGGACCTAGAGTTCAGAATCATGACTTTAAAGACACTAGCTGGGCTTGAAAAAAGTGTGGAAATTATTAGAGAAACACTTTCTGGAGAAATAAAAGAACTAAAATCTAACCAAGTCAAAATCAAAAAGGCTATTAATGAGGGGCAATCAAAAATGGGGGCACTAACTGCTAGGATGAATGAGGCAGAAGAGAGAATCAGTGATATAGAACAAATGATGGAAAATAAAGAGGCTGAGAAAAAGAGAGATAAACAACTACAGGATCACGAGGGCAGAATTCGAGAGATAAGCGATATGATAAGACAAAACAACATTAGAATAATTGGGATTCCAGAAGAAGAAGAAAGAGAGAGAGGGGCAGAAGGTATATTGGAGCAAATAATAGCAGAGAACGTCCCTAATGTGGGGAAAGAAACAGGCATCAAAATCCAGGAGGCACAGAGAACCCCTCTCAAAATCAATAAAAATAGGTCAACACCCCAACATCTAATAGTAAAACTTAGAGGTCTCAGAGACAAAGAGAAAATCCTGAAACCAACTTGGGAGAAGAGATATGTAACCTACAATGGTAGAAACATTAGATTGGCAACAGACCTATCCACAGAGACCTGGCAGGCCAGAAAGGACTGGCATTATATCTTCAGAGCACTAAACGAGAAAAATATGCAGCCAAGAATACTATATCCAGCTAGGCTCTCATTGAAAATTGAAGGAGAGATAAAAAGCTTCCAGGACAAACAAAAACTAAAGGAATTTGCAAACATGAAACCAGCCCTCCACGAAATATTGAAAGGGCTCCTCTAAGCAACGAGGACCCTAAAAGCAGCATAGACCAGAGAGGAACACAGACAATATACAGTAACAGTCACCTTACAGGCAATACAATGGCACTACATTCATACCTTTCAATAGTTACCCTGAATGTAAATGGGCTAAATGCCCCAATCAAAAGACACAGGCTATCAGACTGGATTAAAAAAGAAGACCCATCAATATGCTGTCTGCAAGAGACTCATTTAGGACCCAAAGACACGCCTAGATTGAAAGTGAGTGGGTGGAAAACCATTTACCATGCTAATGGACACCAAAAGGAAGCTGGGGTGACAATCCTTATATCAGACAAATTAGATTTTAAAACAAAGACTGTAATAAGAGATGAAGAAGGACACTATATCCTACATAAATGGTATATCCAACAAGAAGATCTAACAATTGTAAATATCTATGCCCCTAACATGGGAGCAGCCAATTATAAAAGAAAATTAATAACAAAAGCAAAGAAACACTTGACAACAATACAATAATAGTGGGGGACTTTAACACCCCCCTGACTAAAATGGACAGATCATCTAAGCAAAAGATCAACAAGGAAATAAAGACTTTAAATGACACACTGGACCAAATGGACTTCACAGATATATTCAGAACATTCCATCCCAAAGCAATGGAACACACATTCTTCCCTAGTGCCCATGGAACATTCTCCAGAATTGATCACATCCTAGGTAACGAATCAGGTCTCAACCGGTACCAAAAGATTGGGATTATTCCCTGCCTATTTTCACACCACATTGCTTTGAAACTAGAACTCAATCACAAGAGGGAAGTCGGAAAGAACTCAAATACATGGAGGCTAAAGAGCATCCTACTAAAGAATGAATGGGTCAACCAGGAAACTAAAGAAGAATTAAAAAAATTCATGGAAACCAAAGAAAATGGAAACACAACTATTTAAAATCTTTGGGATACAGCAAAAACAGTTCTAAGATGAAAGTATATAGCAATACAAGCCTTTCTCAAGAAACAAGAAAGGTCTCAAATACACAAACTAACCCTACACCTAAAAGAGCTAGAGAAAAAACAGCAAATAAAGCCTAAACCCAGCAGGAGAAGAGAAATAATAAAGATCAGAGCAGAAACCAATGAAATAAAAACCAAAAGAACAGTAGAACAGATCAACAAAACTAGGACCTGGTTCTTTGAAAGAATTAACATGATTGATAAACCCCTGGCCAGACTGATCAAAAAGAAAAGAGAAAGGACCCAAATCAACAAATTCATGAATGAAAGAGGAGAGATCACAACCAACACCAAAGAAATACAAACAATTATAAGAACATATTACGAGCAAATCTATGCCAGCAAATTAGATAACCTGGAAGAAATGAGTGCATTCCTAGAGATGTATCAACTACCAAAATTGAACCAGGAAGAAATAGAAAACCTGAACAGATCTATAAGCACTAAGGAAATTGAAGCAGTCATCAAAATCTCCCAACAAACAAAAGCCCAGGGCCAGACGGTTTCCCAGGGGAATTCTATCAAACATTTAAAGAGAATTAATACCTATTCTCCTGAAACTGTTCCAAAAAATAGAAATGGAAGGAAAACTTCCAAACTCATTTTATGAGGCCACCATTACCTTGATCCCCAAACCAGACAAAGACCCCATCAAAAAGGAGAATTACAGACCAATATCCTTGATGAACATGGATGCAAAAATTCTCACCAAAATACTAGCCAATAGGATCCAACAATACATTAAAAGGATTATTCACCACGACCAAGTGGGGTTTATCCCTGGGCTGCAAGGTTGGATCAACATCCGCAAATCAATCAACATGATACAATACATTAACAGAAGAAAGAACAAGAATCATATGATCCTCTCAATAGATGCAGAAAAAGCATTTGACAAATTACAACATCCTTTCTTGATCAAAACCCTTCAGAATATAGGGATAGAGGGTACATACCTCAATATCATAAAGCCATTTATGAAAAACCTACAGCAAATATCATTCTCAAAGGGGAAAGACTGAGAGCTTTTCCCCTAAGGTCAGGAACGCGGCAGGGATGTCCACTATCACCACTGCTATTCAACATAGTATTAGAAGTCCTAGCCACAGCAATCAGACAGCAAAAAGAAATCAAAGGCATCCAAATCGGCAAAGAGGAAGTCAAACTCTCACTCTTTGCAGATGATATGATACTTTTTATGGAAAACCCAAAAGACTCCACCCCAAAACTGCTAGAACTCATACAGGAATTCAGTTATGTGGCAGGATATAAAATCAATGCACAGAAATCAGTGGCATTCCTATACACCAACAACAAGACAGAAGAGAGACAAATTAAGGAATTGATCCCATTTACAATTGCACCCAAAACCAAAAGATACCTAGGAATAAATTTAACCAAAGAGGCAAAGAATCTGTACTCAGAAAACTATAAAATACTCATGAAAGAAATTGAAGAAGACACAAAGAAATGGAAAAACGTTCCATGCTCATGCATTGGAAGAACAAACATTGTGAAGGTGTCAATGCTACCTAGAGCAATCTACACATTCAATGCAATCCCCATCA
This sequence comes from Callorhinus ursinus, assembly GCF_003265705.2. NCBI lineage: Eukaryota > Metazoa > Chordata > Mammalia > Carnivora > Otariidae > Callorhinus > Callorhinus ursinus. The sequence goes on from NW_027397072.1 coordinate 86,311,454, forward strand.
AAATACCATCCAATTTTTTCAAAGAAAAGGAACAAATAATCCTAAAATTTGTATGGAACCAGAAAAGACCCCGAATAGCCAGAGGAGTATTGAAAAAGAAAAGCAAAGCTGGCGGCATCACAATTCCGGACTTCCAGCTCTATTACAAAGCTGTCATCAACAAGACAGTATGGTACTGGCACAAAAACAGACACATAGATCAATGGAACAGAATAGAGAGCCCAGAAATGGACTCTCAACTCTATGGTCAACTAATCTTTGACAAAGCAGGGAAGAATATCCACTGGATAAAAGACAGTCTTTTCAACAAATGGTATTGGGAAAATTAGACAGCCACATGCAGAAGAATGAAACTGGGCCATTTCCTTACACCACACACAAAAATAGACTCCAAATGGTTGAAAGACCTAAATGTGAGACAGGAGTCCATCAAAATCCTAAAGGAGAACACAGGTAGCAACCTCTTCGACCTCAGCCGCAGCAACTTCTTCTCAGAAGCATCGCCAAAGGCAAGGGAAGGAAGGCAAAAGTGAACTATTGGGATTTCATCAGGATAAAAAGCTTTTGCACAGCAAAAGAAACAGTCCACAAAACCAAAAGACAACCGACAGAATGGGAGAAAATATTTGCAAATGACATATCAGATAAAGGGCTAGTATCCAAAATCTATAAAAAACTTATCAAACTCAACACCCAAAGAACAAACAATCCAATCAAGAAATGGGCAGAAGACATGAACAGACATTTTTCCAAAGAAGACATCCAAATGGCCAACAGACACATGAAAAAGTGCTCCACATCGCTCGGCATCAGGGAAATCCAAATCAAAACCTCAATGAGATACCACCTCACACCAGTCAGAATGGCTAAAATTAACAAGTCAGGAAACGACAGACATTGGTGGGGATGCGGAGAAAGGGGGACCCTCCTACACTGTTGGTGGGAATGCAAGCTGGTGCAACCACTCTGGAAAACAGTATGGAGGTTCTTCAAACAGGTGAAAATAGAGCTACCATAGGATCCAGCAATTGCACTACTGGGTATTTACTCCAAAGATACAAATGTAGGGATCCAAAGGCGTACGTGCACCCCAATGTTTATAGCAGCAATGTCCACTATAGCCAAACTGTGGAAAGAGCCAAGATGTCCATCGACTGATGAATGGATAAAGAAGAAGTGGTATATATACCCAATGGAATATTATGCAGCCATCAAAAGGAATGAGACTTTGCCATTTGCAACAACATGGATGGAACTGGAGGGTGTTTTGCTGAGTGAAATAAGTCAATCAGAGAAAGACATGTGTCATATGACCTCACTGATATGAGGAATTCTTAAACTCAGGAAACAAACTGAGTGTTGCTGGAGTGGTGTTGGGGGTGTAGGAGGGATGGGGATGTGGTGGCTGGGTGATAGACATTGGGGAGGGTATGTGCTATGGTGAGCGCTGTGAATTGTGCAAGACTGTTGAATCACAGATCTGTACTTCTGAAACAAATAATGCAATATATGTTAAGGGAAAAAAAAAAAAGAAGATAGCAGGAGGGGAAGAATGAAGGGGAGTAAGTCAGAGGGGGAGTGGAACCATGAGAGAGGATGGGCTCTGAAAAACAAACTGAGGGTTCTAGAGGGGAGTGGGGTGGGTGGATGGGTTAGCCTGGTGAATAGTATTAAAGAGGGCACATTCTGCGTGGAGCACTGGGTGTCATGCACGAACAATGAATCATGGAACATTACATCAAAAACTAATGATGTAATGTATGGTGATTAACATAATAAAAAAGTATATATAAAAAAAAGAATCCAGTGGAAAATCCTGTCTTAGAAAATACCATAGGAAGGAGAAAACCTTTTCCACTTGGGAGGCTAGAATGAATGTGGTATCTTCTAGAGAGAAGTGGGTTTCCTGCTGAGATCAGAAACTAAAAGGAACATTTGGTGAAGAATGTGAAGTCTTAAGGGAGTGTGTTCATCATGCAATGGGTATTCTATAGGGCCTTGTGGAATGTTCTGAAGGGTGGAGAGCAGTGGGAGATAAGTCATTAGGGAAAAATATGGCATAAGGACTTCCATAGCAGAGCAAAGAGCAAGGAAATAGGTGTGTGTGCGTGAGAGAGAATATTTAGCTGTACACAAGATTACAAAAACATTAATCATTAGTCCCTAAGTGGAAGGGAGGTTCTCAGCTTCTCTGGACTTAGTTGTGGCCAAAGAATATTAACCTTGGAGAGGGTTCAAGTTCTGTTAATCACAAGTGTCTTGCTTTTCTGGAATGAGTCAGCTGTGGTTTCAATTTGGTGGTCTATTCCCTCTACACTGAGGTAACTCTGACAGTTACTAAGCTTCAAAAATCCAGGGAATCTTTAGGTGAGAAACTAAAGGCCTTTTTGATGACACCCCAGCCCCTTGATTCTTCCCTCTACATGGCGAGGCTGGTCAGGTCCTGTCTGTGGAGGCTCACATTTCCATGGAAGGAGGGAGGGGGGGATTTAAAAATATTCTCCACAAGACTTTTCTTTGCCAAACTTTACATTTTTAACCCAAAGAGCTTACTTTTAAAAATTTGGTACAAAAAGAACTTTGTGTTTTAAAAGGGCTTGGCAAGGCTATTTTTCAGAGGTGGGAAGGAATGTTGAAAACATTCTGAAGTTCTTAAAATATTGATATGCTATCCCGTAGGCATGTCTAAAGGTCAACTCAAGAAGCAGGAAGACTACTTTTAGGGGATAGAATGCTGTTATTCTCAGTGAATGTTCCTTACTTCAGCCAGACAAATAGTTTACAATCTGACAATCCCTCAGCTCTCAAAAGATACTTTTTGTTTTCTTTTGGAGAAGCTAAAGTGGTTCCACAGACCGCCAGAGTTTCTAGGGAGCCTGGTAAGTGCCTTCATTACTGTGTTTTCCTCACTTGAACAAGGAGGGTGAGGAAGGACACCTCCACTTTTAGCTGCCACAAAGAAAAAAGGGGGGAAAGATTTAACCCCAGGAAATCCCTCTTGTTTTGCCAAATGATTGAAGAAAATTTTAAGGAAATGTGCCTCTTTAACTCTCCTGGTTGATAGAGATGAAATTCATTACGTGTTGGACTTTTTTCTTTTTCTTTTTTTTTTTTTTAAACCAAGATGTGGCCACAATCAGTGTGACAGTGCTGAGATTGTAAGGAAGGGAAAAATTCTTCCTCTACCCACAAGATCGTCCAGCTGGACTAAGAATTTAATTGACATGAGACAGCAGTGCCTGGGTGGCTCAGTCAGTTGAGCGTCTGACTCTTGGTTTTGGCTCAGGTCATGATCTCAGAGTCATGAGATTGAGCTGTATGTTGGGTTCCAGGTTCAGCAGGGCTTGAGGATTCTCTCTCTCCTTCTCCCTGTGCCCCTCCCTCCCTCTTTCTGTCTTTCACAAATGAATCTTTAAAATAAATAAATAAATAAATAGACATAAGACAGGACAAAAAAATCCCAGTTTTATTACAGGCACAAGGACACCCAATAATGATTTTGAGACCTAAAGAAATGACAAAGGCAGGTAGTTTTTATACATTTTAGACAACGAGACAATAGATTTGTGAGAAACTGACAGGATAAAGAAAACAGTTATTTGAGAGCCTTAATTAGCAGGGAATTCTAAGCAGAATTTAGGCTGAGGTAGTAGATCAGAAAACCAAAAACAAGGTATGTTTCCACAGCTTTCTAGGCTTTAAAGTCCCTGTCTCTGGTGATAAGGATCTTTTTATTTCTTAATACAGGGAGAGTATTGTTCATGTAGGAGATTTGTTTCCTGTTTTCAGGGGGACAGGGGAGGGTCTAGGTGTCCTTGCACTGGCTGTTTCTTATGTGACTTTTATTTTATTTTAAAGATTTTATTTATTTATTTGAGAGAGAAAGAGATAGAGAGAGAGAGAGAGCACGAGCCAGGAGGGTGGGGGCAGAGGGAGAAACAGGTTGTCTGCTGAGCAGGGAGCCCGACGTAGGGCTCGATCCCAGGACCCTGGGATCATGACCTGAGGCGAAGACAGATGCCTAACTGACTGAGCCACCCAGGGACCAGTAAGTTTGATTTTTAGATAATCTACATGCTAAAAAGGCATGTTTGGGGGCAGCTGCCCTTGGTCCCTACAAGATTACATTGTCTCACTGATGTCTCCAGGGGGGAGGTGAAGATGTTTTCTTTTTCAAGAAAGAAGTTATATAAATATTAAATATTGCTGTACTATTTGGCAGCATGGGGTCTTTAAGCTCTGTGCCCCCAATCTCCCAAGCTCCTTTCATCACTGAGCTATCTTAAGTGAACCACATGGCTTCCTGTAACGTCCAGAGCCTCCAAAGTCCCACACTGAGCCTTTGCCTAAAATAAACAGACCCAGAGACACATGTTAACACACACATACCACCCTTTGCTATTTTCATCATTGAAATCTAAACTCATTCTCAGTAACAAAGGAATTATATGTTATAATTCAAAACTTTGAATTCTATGCTTCTTGAGTGACTATGGCGTTGGCAATCTCCATCAGTGATTTACTTGGCATTTCTTTTACTACAAGGAAGAGAGACCAAATTAAGTAGTTTTAAAGAGAAGGGAGAATAGCAACAATGAAAGTTGCTAACATTTATTGGATATGTTAACCTTAAAAATAAAACTTCCAGGGGCGCCTGGGTGGCTCAGCATAAGCGTCTGCCTTTGGCTCGCGTCATGGTCCCAGGGTCCTGGGATGGAGCCCCGCATCAGGCTCCCTTCTCCGCGGGAAGCCTGCTTCTCCCTCTCCCACTCCCCCCTGCTTGTGTTCCCTCTCTTGCTGTGTCTCTCTCTGTCAAATGAATAAATAAATAAAATCTTTAAAAAAAAATAAAACTGCCAGTTATTTTACTAGCAAAAATGGGTTTACTTGAGAACACCAGAAAATTGCAATCCTGGCCACCCAAGCTATAGCAAAACCATAAGCAAATCCAAAAACAAAAGAGGAACATTACTTTATGGTTTAGAAGGAGGAAGTTGGGGGCAGTTTTTTTGTTTGTTTGTTTGCTTTGTTTTTGTTTTTGTTTTTTAAGTAGGCCTCACACCTAGCATGGAGCCCAATGCAGGTCTTAAACTCGAGACCCTGAAATCAAGACACAAACTGAGATCAAGAATCCATTGCTTAACTGACTGAGCCACTCAGGCACCCCAAGGGCGTGGGGCAGGTGTTTTGAACAAAAGTCTACTGGAGAGAAGCAAGGGTTCAGGGTGATGACAGTTTCTCATTGGCTGGGTTGCAGGAGTGGTTGATTTCTTGCAGGTAAGGCAATGTACATCATTCCCTGTTGGGGCTTGTAACTGCTGATTCTTTCCTGTTGAGATTCTTCTGTTAGGGCTCTGTAATTGACAATTCCTCCTGTAATTGACATTGAGTGGTAGGGCTCTATCAACCAACCTCCTTTCTAGCATTCCCAGTCCCCGATAATGAGGTTTTCCTTTAATAATTTTCAGATACTTACTATCTAATAGCAGCGCTTAAAACATGCATTCACTTACTCTTCACAACAACTTCCTGAAGCAGGTACTATTGTTGTTCCCATTTTAGAGATGAAGTAGCAGAGGCACGACCAGATTAATAACTTGACCAAGCTCATACAACCAGTAGGTGGCAGAACTTGCATTTGAATCCAGTTTGTCTGAGGGTCCCAGAATCTCACAGGACTTTAAAGATATGAAATAAAGTGTGACCATGCTTTGTGATATTTGAAAGGGATCAAGGCCATTCTTTTCTTATTTTGTACAGATTCCACACATTTGCCATAGCATATAATGTTTGCCCCAACTCCCAAGGCCACATGCATTTGTAAGTCTGTGTTGTGTTGAATAGTGTCCTTCCAAAATTGATGTCCACCCAGACCTGTGAACATGACCTTCTTTGGAAATAGGGTAATCAAGTTAAAATGAGATCAGACTGGATTAAGGTGGGCCCTAATCCAATGAATAGTGTCCATTTAAGAAGAGAGAAATTTACCCATAAGCATTGAGAGAGGGAAGATAGCCATGGAGGGCAGAGAGGCAGAGATTTTCTCCCTGACCTCAAGCCACAAGCCAAGGAGCACCAAGGCTTGCCGGCAGCCACAAGAAGCTGCGAGAATCAAAGAAATCTTTGGAGGAAGTTCGGCCCTGCTGACATCTTGCTTTCAGACTTCCAGCCTTCAAAACTGAGAGGATAAGCTTCTGTGATTTTAAGCCACCCAGTTTGTGGGACTTTGTTATGGCATCCCAAGGAAACTAATACAGATGCTAGCAATCAGGATTTAATTTAGGAAGCAAAGAGGGCTTATGATAGGCTAAGAATGCTCCTCAAAATGTGTCCACATCCTAATCCCTGGAGCCTGTGAAAATGACTTATTTGAAAAGAGATATTAAATTAAAAATCTTTACCTGAGTAGATTACCCTGGATCGTCAGGGTGGGCCATCTCGAGTGTCCTTGTGAAAAGAAGGCAGAGGGAGTTGATTGGCACACACAAGGGAAGGTGATGTGCGGACGACGTAGAGATGGGAGTGATGCCAGCAGCAACTGGAAGGGGAAGACGCGGGAACAGATTCTCACCCAGACCTTGATTTTGGATTTCTGGTTGCTAGAACAGTGAGAGAATACACTGTGTGGTTTCAAGCCATGGAGTCTGCGGTAATTTGTTACAGTAGCCACAGGACACTAATACATACTCCAGATAGTCAAGCAGAAAGCTCTGTCGGTTCTGAGAATAGGTACTCACAAGGTCATTGGAAAGGCTGGTGGGGCAGATGGTAGGGGGCTGCCGCTGGGTCGCTGCCCAGAGGTCCGGAGACTGCAGGAAGCTGTTGCCTCAGCAACAGTGGCCCCTCAATTCAAGAACTCATATATAGATGGCAAAACACAGAGTCTGCAGTGACGCATGTGAAGGCCACCATTGTAGAGGGAGAGACAATCAGAAGGGACTTTCAGGGAGAAGGGGCGTGCAAATGGGAGAAAACAGATAGAATATGCAACAGACAATATCCAGCACCACCCAAGGAGTGACATTCAAAATACTCCCCAACTAGCTGCTATGGACACAAGATCCCCCCAGAAGAGACTCTAGTCCTATGCAAGTGGCGCATACCAGATAAATGTTAGCTTCGATGACAACTGATTTTTAACTAAGTGGGAAAGATTACGATTTTCTAAGATCATTATTTTGAGCAAGGCTGTGCACATTTTAGATCACTTTATTAATGGGCTTAGCCCTTGGTCTGGTAGGCCAATTCAGCTCTGGTTGGAGTAGGTGGTAAATAGTTAGCAGAGTTTATATATGCAAGGAATTTCCCAAAAGGAGGGTAAGGTTGGTACAAGTTCCTCAAATTTTATCAGTTCTAAGATGCCAACAGTTTTAAGACATACCATTACTTTATGCACCACTGAGAAGGAAAATAAATGTTACCAATTTACTGTGCCATGACATTTATTGTAATATGCATTCCAAATTGAGAGATGTTAGAATGGAGAAAGGCCCTTGTCCTGGAATCAATGAACTGTAGTAACTCAGAGGACAATGTGGAATCACCTGTTTCATTTTCACTAGAAATTTCAGTGATGGAAAAATCAATAAAACAAAAAGAAATGCCTGATTCCATTTTAATTTTCTTTTAAGTCTATTTCTATGATTATCAACTTAATAGCTTATTGTGGAAATGCAGAAAATTATAAGGAGGCAATCAAAACCATGCGTATGGGCACATGGGCACCATGGAAACTCATTTTAATAAAAGCAAGATATGGGGGAAGAATATAATTCTCATCAAACTCACTTCCTCTCTACCATCTCAGAAAGAGACTTTTCAGAATTATCTAAAGATTGTTGCTACTTTCAGTTTTGCTTAATAAATTCTTGATTCCTCTGGCACAGTGTCATGTAGGTCATTCTTCAAGTTATTTTTATTTTAGTGAATATCTAAGTTTATAACATATTGATAATATACACAAATGGACAGGATTTGACTGCATTTGAAAACATTTGCTAACATGGCACAATCACTTTTTGCTAGAATTATGTCTATATACTACGTGATTTCCCTTATCTCAGCCTTGCCATGCCAGTTTTATAAAAATAATCTATTTGTGAAATAATGTTGCATAATTTCTAACTCCATGTTTGTTACATAGTACATGCTCAGAAAATGCTAGTTAGCATTTACATTATTAACAAAAATGTAGGATTTTAATTTAGTAGTACTTTCACAAAGGAGTGATGTACAAATAAGTAAAATGGCTGATTTGGCTTATAGATCCACCATTTATCAGCTGTGGAAACTTGTAAAGCAACTACAACTTTATGACCCACAGGTTCCTTATATACAAAGAAGGAATGACAATTCCTTTTAAATCTCAAAGAGTTGTATCAATAGAATGAAATATATAAAAATGCCTAAAACAGTACTTAGCACAATTGGCACTCAAATATTAACTTCTGTTGTTTTCCTTTCTTCCTTTATTCATTCATTTTTTTTTTTTCCCCTCAGCAGAGGTGCCTGTTAAGCTTTATGGTAAATGGAGTAAGTTGACCCTAAGCACCATAAGGGTTGGGACCTGTTCATTGCTATAGATACAGTAAAGAGTATAATTGGCAAGACAAAGTAGAGTAAATGAATGAATTAATGAATGAAAACTCATATGCTACTGATTTCATTCCAGGTCTATGTCATAGAAATAGATGAGTAAGTGAAGGCAGTTAGATGTACCTAGATATATTAGTTAGATATTGTTGCATGATAAATTACCCCCAAACTTAGTGGCTTTCAACAACAAACACTATTATTTCCCAGTTTCTATGGGCCTTTGATTCAGATGTGCTTCATCTGGGGACCTCTGGTTCCATGTTTCTCATGAGGTTGCAGTTAAGGTGGCCTAAGCTGTGACCTCATCTGAAGGCTCTAATGTTGCAGGGTAAGGCAGTTTTGAGCCTACTCAAGTGGCTGTTGGCAGGTCTCAGTCCCTGGCCATAAGAAACTATGCACAAGACCACCTCATGACATGGCCTCTGGCCTTACCCAGGTGAGTGATCTAGGAGAAAGCAGGAACTAACTAGGTGGCTTAAAACAACAGAAATGTATTCTCTTACAATTCTGGAGGCTAGATATCCAAAATCCAGGTGTTGGTGAGCTGTGTTCCCTATAAAGACACTAGGAAAGAATCCTTCTTTGCTTCTTCTAGTTTCTGAAAGTTGCTGGCACTTCTTAGCATTCCTTGGCTTGTAGACATCACTCTAACCTCTGCCTCTGTCTTTACATGGCCTTCTTCCTGTGTCTCTGTGTGCAAATTCCCTCTTCTTATAAGGACACTAGTCATTGGATTAGGCCCCACCTAATTCAGGATTAGGATAATTCATCTTAATTTGATTATATCTACAAAGACCCTATTTTAAAATAAGTTACATTCACAGGTGACAGTACTTAGTACCTCAATATATATTTTGGGGAGACATAATTAAATCCATAATAGAGAATAGCGGGGATAATTTGGCACATGAAAACCTACTGGGGCCTTTCTAAAATTACCTACAGGTGTTGAATTTTAGAAAGAACTTCCTTAATAATCAATGTATTCGCTTTTCTTCATGAATCTACCTCCTGTGAAAGAAACCAAGGGATATAGTAGAAATGATGATAGGAAGCAAAAATATCATTGCAGACATGCTCTCCTCTGTTTGTCAGTCACAATGAGCAGAAAACAGATCCTCAGGTTTCTTCTGCCTCATTTGGATCTGCAGAGATCAACCAAGGAATTTCCGACACATTCTCGACTCTTACTTATTCTTGCCTCAGTAACAGTGGCCCCTCAATTTGGGAACTCATGTATAGATGGCAAAACACAGAGTCTGCAGTGACACGTGTGAGTGTCACCACTGTAGAGGAAGAAACAATCAGAAGGGACTTTCAGGGAGTAGGGGTGTGAGATAAGATGGTCTCATGAGATGGTCATGGATCTCCATAATAAGGAAGCAAACAAAGCAAGTGTATTATACCTATGAGGAGATACTGCAAGTCAAAGGATGGGAACATTATGAAGATTCATGGTAAATAAGTCCCTCTGAAATAGATTCAGTCTAAGAAACAGGAGAAAAATTAGAAAATTGCTGAGTAGTCCTCCAACCAAGAAAATTGAGAAGCATTCATTTTGAAAAGCAAAATATCTGAGATCGGAGAAATTCAAATGAAAATTTAAAAGAAACAGGAATTCTACATTAAAAATATTATGAAATTACTTTATCGAGGAAATTTTGATGATTTGAGGGATTTAAAGGAATTTAAAGGAAAAAACAGGGAGAGAGAGAAGGTGACAGATGAATTTGATCCTGGAAATAGAGATAATGTTTCATAGGATTACCAAATTAATAGAAGAACCTTTTTCCAATAAAGTGCAGAGTACAACAGCTCACAAACTACCATTTAAAATAAATGAATTAGTAACAATTTTCAATCTAAGACAAAAAAGAAACATATCATGGATATCCAATTATGATTAAGCTGGCAGGCCTCAGACCTCCTTGCTTCATTAAAAAATATTGTCTATTTCAAGATTTCCAAGTTCTTATTCATATGCAAATGAATATAAAAACTAGAATTTCCTTTTGAAGCATACATGAAGCATGCCCCCTCCTGTACCCTTCCTGGAAAAATGTATATTTTAGCTAACTGAAATAATAATAATTATCAACTAATTCAAGAATGGGAAAATATAGTAGAAAAAAATTAACAAGTATAAATTAAGCCAGTTATATAAAGAGTGAATTATATATATGCATTGTTAGAATTTTGTGCAAATAGGGGCACCTGGGTGGCTTATTCCATTAAGCAGCTGCCTTCAGCTCAGGTCATGATCCCGGGGTCCTGGGATGGAGCCCCACAGGGAGCTTGCTTCTCCCTCTGCCTGCCACTCCCACTGCTTGTGCTCTCTCTGTCAAATAAATAAATAAAAATCTTTAAACTTAAAAAAAAGAATATTGTGCAAATAAAAATATTTTTTGAAAGATGATATCACAATTCAATGTCAATAATCATGCCATATGTTAAAGGTTTATAATGGGTTAAAAAAACTTTTCATTGCCAATCTCATGCACATGAACAATTTGGACCCCAAATCCTAGGTGATGTCAATGAGACAAGAGAACTGGTCAAGAGATAGGGAAGAGGAAATGGGGGAAAAAGACATGCTAAACTTGAACTCAGGCAAGATGGCGGAGAGGTAGGAGACCTAGATTTCGTCTGGTCTCAGGAATTCAGCTGAATAGGGATCAAACCATTCTGAACACCTACGAACTCAACAGGAGATCAAAGAGGAGAGTAGCAACAACTATCTGAACAGAGAAGCGACCACTTACTGGAAGGTAGGACGTGCGGAGAAGTGAATCCGAGGCGATATTCGGGAGGATAGACGGAGGGGGAGGGGCCTCCGCCGGCCGCTTCTGGCAAGTGCTAGAGCCGCGGAGCACAAAATCGGAACTGTTAGAAGTTGGCTCCACTGAGGGACGTCGCTGCAGTGGCTAAGCAGGGGGTGGAATCCTCCCAGGACAGTGTGGTCTCAGGACCCTTGGGGTCACAGAAAGACCGGGGGAGCCTGAGTGCACCAGAGCTCCCAGGTATCGGAGCGGGGAAGCCGGCTGCAGAGACGGAGCCGAGGCGCGGGCTCTCAGCTTGGGGTGGCCATAAACTGTGATCCACGGCCCAGTCGAGCCACTTCTCCTGCAGCAGGGACCCAAGAAGCAGCAGATCTGGGGAGACTCCCCTTCCTTCCCGGGGAGGAGCGGCGCGGGAGCGCACCGCAGGGATCTGCTGGGTTTGGAGACTCCACACGGGGTCGGGTGCCAGAGATAGCAAAGCTCGGTCACAGGCCGGGTGAGCAAGGAGTGAGGCCGGAGACCGGGGACAAGGGAGTGACTGCTTTTCTCTGGGGGCGCACTGAGGAGCGGGGCCCCGAGTTCTCAGCTCCTCTGGGTGGAGATTGGGAGGCCACCATTTTTGCCCTGGTCCTCCAAGGCTGTACGGAGAGCTTGCAGGGAACAAAAGCTCCTGAGATCAAACCCGAGCAGCTTGCTCAGGCCGGACCGACAAGGGCGGGGCAATTCAGGGTCTGGCAAAGACATTTGGAAACCACAGCAACAGGCCCCTCCCCCAGAAGATCAGCAAGAACAGCCAGCAAGCCAAGACCAAGTTTACCGATCAAGGAGAACGGGAGAACTCCAGCACTTGGGGAATACTGCACATAGAATTCATGGCTTTTTTTTTTACCATGATTCATTAGTTCATCAAAGTTACTTTTTGTTAACTGTTCTTTTTTTTTCTTTTTCCCTTTTTCAACCAACATCTTATCAGTCCCTTTTTAAAAAAAACATTTTTTATTTTTCATTTTTAGAGTCATATTTTATCCCTTCGTAGTAGTTACCCTTATTTTTGGCATATATATATATAAGTTGTTCTCTCTTTAAAATTTTGAGATACAGTTTCTTCTAACAGATCAAAATATACCCTAAATCACCACTGTATGGCTCTGTTCTACTCTCCTGCCTGATCACATTCTCTCCCTTTTTTCTTTTTCTTTTTTAAATCTTCTTTCTTTTTTCAAACAACTTCTTATCTTATCAAGTCCATTTATAAAATCTTTTATAATTTACATCTTTACAGTCATCTTCTATCCCTTCATTGTATCAACCCTTATTTTGTACATATATGTCTTTCTTCCCTTAAAATTTTAGGAGGCACTTTTTTCTAACAGACCAAAATACGCCCAAAATCTAGTGTATGGCACTGATCTATGCACTAGCCTGATCATATTTGATCACATTCTGCTTTTTTTGTATTGTTCTGTTTTTGTTTTTATCTTTTTTTTCTTTTTTTTTTCTCTTTCTTTTTTCTTTCTTTCCCTTTCTTTTCCCCTGGTTTCAGGTCTTTTCTGATTTGTATACAGTATATTTGCTGGGGACGTTGTAAACCTGTTAGCATTTTGTTCTCTCATTCATCTATTCTCCTCTGGACAAAATGACAAGAAGAAAAAAATCACCTCAGCAAAAAGAACAAGAGGTAGTACCGACAGCCAGGGACCTACTCAATACGGACATTAGTACGATGTCGGACCTAGAGTTCAGAATCATGACTTTAAAGATACTAGCTGGGCTTGAAAAAAGCGTGGAAGTTATTAGAGAAACCCTTTCTGGAGAAATAAAAGAACTAAAATCTAACCAAGTCAAAATCAAAAAGGCTATTGATGAGGTGCAATCCAAAATGGGGGCACTAACTGTTAGGATAAATGAGGCAGAAGAGAGAATCAGTGATATAAAAGACCAAATGATGGAAAATAAAGACGCTGAGAAAAAGAGGGAGAAACAACTACAGGATCACGAGGGCAGAATTCGAGAGATAAGTGATACAATAAGACGAAACAACATTAGAATAATTGGGATCCCAGAAGAAGAGGAAAGAGAGAGAGAGGGGCAGAAGGTATATTGGAGCAAATAATAGCAGAGAACTTCCCTAATGTGAGGAAGGAACCAGGCATCAAAATCCAGGAGGCACAGAGAACCCCTCTCAAAATCAATAATAATAGGTCAACACCCCGACATCTAATAGTAAAACTTACGAATCTCACAGACAAAGAGAAAATCCTGAAAGCAGCTCGGGAGAAGAGATATGTAACCTACAATGGTAAAAATATTAGATTGGCAACAGACCTATCCACAGAGACCTGGCAGGCCAGAAAGGACTGGCAAGATATCTTCAGAGCACTAAACGAGAAAAATATGCAGCCAAGAATACTATATCCAGCTAGGCTGTCATTGAAAATAGAAGGAGAGATAAAAAGCTTCCAGGACAAACAAAAACTAAAGGAATTTGCAAACACGAAACCAGCCCCACAATAAATATTGAAAGGGGTCCTCTAAGCAAAGAGAGAGCCTAAAAGCAGCAAAGATCAGAAAGGAACACAGACAACATACAGTAACAGTCACCTTACAGGCAATACAATGGCACTAAATTCATACCTTTCAATAGTTACCCTGAATGTAAATGGGCTAAATGCCCCAATCAAAAGACACAGGCTATCAGATTGGATTAAAAAACAAGACCCATCAATATGCTGTCTGCAAGAGACTCATTTTAGACGCAAAGACACCCCCAGATTGAAAGTGAGGGGGTGGAAAACCATTTACCATGCTAATGGACACCAAAAGAAAGCTGGGGTGGTATCCTTCTATCAGACAAACTAGATTTTAAAACAAAGACTGTAATAAGAGATGAGGAAGGACACTATATCCTACTTAAAGGGTCTATCCAACAAGAAGATCTAAGAATTGTAAATATCTATGCCCTGAACATGGGAGCAGCCAATTATATAAGGCAATTAATAACAAAAGCAAAGAAACACATTGACAACAATACAATAATAGTGGGGGACTTTAATACCCCCCTTACTGAAATGGACAGATCATCTAAGCAAAAGATCAACAAGGAAATAAAGACTATAAATGACACACTGGACCAAATGGACTTCACAGACATATTCAGAACGTTCCATCCCAAAGCAACGGAATACACATTTTTCTCTAGTGCCCATGGAACATTCTCCAGAATTGATCACATCCTAGGTCACAAATCAGGTCTCATCCGGTACCAAAAGATTGGGATCATTCCCTGCATATTTTCAGACCACAATGCTTTGAAACTAGAGCTCAATCACAAGAGGAAAGTCAGAAAGAACTCAAATACATGGAGGCTAAAGAGCATCATACTAAAGAATGAATGGGTCAACCAGGAAATTAAAGAAGAATTAAAAAAATTCATGGAAACCAATGAAAATGAAAACACAACTGTCCAAAATCTTTGGGATACAGCAAAGGCAGTCCTGAGAGGAAAGTATATAGCAATACAAGCCTTTCTCGAGAAACAAGAAAGGTCTCAAATACACAACCTAACCCTACACCTAAAGGAGCTGGAGAAAGAACAGCAAATAAAGCCTAAACCCAGCAGGAGAAGAGAAATAATAAAGATCAGAGCAGAAACCAATGAAATAGAAACCAAAAGAACAGTAGAAGAGATCAACGAAACTAGGAGCTGGTTCTTTCAAAGAATTAACAAGATTGATAAACCCCTGGCCAGACTGATCAAAATGAAAAGAGAAATGACCCAAATCAACAAAATCATGAATGAAAGAGGAGAGATCACAACCAACACCAAAGAAATACAAACAATTATAAGAACATATTATGAGCAACTCTATGCCAGCAAATTAGATAACCTGGAAGAAATGGGTGCATTCCTAGAGTTGTATCCACTACCAAAACTGAACCAGGAAGAAATAGAAAACCTGAACAGACCTATAACCACTAAGGAAATTGAAGCAGTCATCAAACATCTCCCAAGAAACAAAAGCCCAAGGCCAGATGGCTTCCCAGGGGAATTCTATCAGACATTAAAAGAAGAATTAATACCTATTCTCCTGAAACTGTTCCAAAAAATAGAAATGGAAGGAAAACTTCCAAACTCATTCTATGAGGCCACCATTACCTTGATGCCAAAACCAGACAAAGACCCCATCAAAAAGGAGAATTACAGACCAATATCCTCGATGAACATGGATGCAAAAATTCTCACCAAAATACTAGCCAATAGGATCCAACAGTACATTAAAAGGATTATTCACCACTACCAAGTGGGATTTATCCCTGGGCTGCAAGGCTGGTTCAACATCCGCAAATCAATCAACGTGATACATTAACAAAGGAAAGAACAAGAATCATATGATCCTCTCAATAGATGCAGAAAAAGCATTTGAAAAAGTACAGCATCCTTTCTTGATCAAAATTCTTCAGAGTATAGGGAGAGAGGGTACATACCTCAATATCATAAAAGCCATCTACAAAAAACCTACAGCGAATATCATTCTCAATGGGGAAAAGCTGAGAGCTTTTTCCCCTAAGGTCAGGAACGCGGCAGGGATGTCCACTCTCACCACTGCTATTCAACATATTATTAGAAATCCTAGCCACAGCAATCAGACAACAAAAAGAAAGCAAAGGCATCCAAATCGGCAAAGAGGAAGTCAAACTCTCACTCTTTGCAGATGATATGATACTGTATGTGGAAAACCCAAAAGACTGCACCCCAAAACTGCTAGAACTCATACAGGAATTCAGTCAAGTAGCAGGCTATAAAATCAATGCACAGAAATCAGTGGTATTCCTATACACCAACAACAAGACAGAAGAGAGACAAATCAAGGAGTCGATCCCATTCACAATTGCACCCAAAACCATTAGATACCTAGGAATAAATTTAACCAAAGAGGCAAAGGATCTGTACTCAGAAAACTATAAAATACTCAGGAGAGAAATTGAAGAAGACACAAAGAAATGGAAAAACGTTCCATGCTCATGGATTGGGAGAACCAACATTGTGAAGATGTCAATGCTACCTAGAGCAATCTACACATTCAATGCAATCCCCATCAAAATACCATCCACTTTTTTCAAAAAAATGGAACAAATAATCCTAAAATTTGTATGGATCCAGAAGAGACCCCGAATAGCCAGAGGAATATTGAAAAAGAAAAGCAAAGCTGGCGGCATCACAATTCCGGACTTCCAGCTCTATTACAAAGCTGTCATCATCAAGACAGTATGGTACTGGCACAAAAACAGACACATAGATCAATGGAACAGAATCGAGAGCCCAGAAATGGACCCTCAACTCTATGGTCAACTCATCCTTGACAAAGCAGGAAAGAATGTCCAATGGAAAAAAGACAGTCTCTTCAACAAATGGTGTTGGGAAAATTGGACAGCCACATGCAGAAGAATGAAACTGGACCATTTCCTTACACCACACACAAAAATAGACTCCAAATGGTTGAAAGACCTAAACGTGAGACAGGAGTCCATCCAAATCCTAAAGGAGAACACAGGTAGCAACCTCTTCGACCTCAGCCGCAGCAACTTCTTCCTAGAAACATCACCAAAGGCACAGGAAGCCAGGTCAAAAATGAACTATTGGGATTTCATCAAGATAAAAAGCTTTTGCACAGCAAAAGAAACAGTCCACAAAACCAAAAGACAACCGACAGAATGGGAGAAAATATTTGCAAATGACATATCAGATAAAGGGCTAATATCCAAAATCTATAAAGAACTTATCAAACTCAACACCCAAAGAACAAATAATCCAATCAAGAAATGGGCAGAAGACATGAACAGACATTTCTCCAAAGAAGACATCCAAATGGCCAACAGGCACATGAAAAAGTGCTCCACATCACTCGGCATCAGGGAAATCCAAATCAAAACCTCAATGAGATACCACCTCACACCCGTCAGAATGGCTAAAATTAACAAGTCAGGGAACGACAGATGTTGGCGGGGATGTGGAGAAAGGGGAACCCTCCTACACTGTTGATGGGAATGCAAGCTGGTGCAACCCCTCTGGAAAACAGTATGGAGGTTCCTCAAAGAGTTGAAATTAGAGCTACCATTCGATCCAGCAATTGCACTACTGGGTATTTACCCCAAAGATACAAATGTAGGTTCCCGAAGGGGTACGTGCACCCCAATGTTTATAGCAGCAATGTCCACAATAGCCAAACTGTGGAAAGAGCCAAGATATCCATCGACAGATGAATGGATAAAGAAGAAGTGGTATATATACACAATGGAATATTATGCAGCCATCTAAAGGAATGAGATCTTGCCATTTGCAACGACGTGGATGGAACTGGAGGATGTTATGCTGAGTGAAATAAGTCAATCAGAGAAAGACATGTATCATATGACCTCACTGATATGAGGAATTCTTAATCTCAGGAACAAACTGAGTGGTCGGGTGTGGGAGGGATGGGGTGGCTGGGTGATACACTTTGGGGCGGGTATGTGCTACGGTGAGTGCTGTGAACTGTGTAAGACTGTTGAATCACAGATCTGTACTTCTGAAACAACGCAACATATTTTAAGAAAAAAGAAAAAGAAGAAGATAGCAGGAGAGGAAGAATGAAGGGGAGTAAGTCAGAGGGGGAGTCGAACCAGGAGAGATGATGGACTCTGAAAAACAAACTGAGGTTTCTAGAGGGGAGGAGGGTAGGGGGATGGGTTAGCCTGGTGATGGGTATTAAAGAGGGCACATTCTGCATGGAGCACTGGGTGTTATGAACAAACAATGAATCATGGAACACTACACCAAAACAAATGATGTAATATATGGTGATTAACATAACAATAAAAAATTAAAAAAAGAAAAAGAAGACAAAATTTGGACACAGCCTAATGCAGAGAAAAGACAATGTGAAGAAACAGAGGTGGAGAAGATACCATCTATAGGAGAAGGAGAGGAGCCTCAAAAGAAACCAACTCTACTAACAACTTGATCTTGGACTTCTCAAAATTGTGAGAAAATAAATAAATTTTCATTATTTAAATGCCACCCAGTCTGTGATGGCAGCCCTAGCAAACTAATACACTTAACAATTGATCTTTATGTCTCCCACTGTGAATGCAATTATGAAAAATCTTTATTTGTGCAACCAAAGCTCAGCACTGAACTAGATAATAAAAATTTGGTAGTTGTATTTTTCTTGGAATTAAAAAAAAAAATCTTGAACTCAGATGGTGAAGACAATAGTTTTTCCTTCCTTGTTATTGTCAATTAGGGAAAAATAGATACAATTTCCTGAATTTATAGTAGCAAGTAAACACAGTTGAACTCATGCATTCCAAGTCATTATTTAAGAAAAATGAGCTAAGAATAAACAGTTCTGAAGAAACCAGAAATAAACAAAGAAGAGCCATTTAATGAGGCCATACTCTATATTGATGTCCATCCATTTTTTTGACTGCCCCAGATACACCAGTCCAGAAGCAGTCACACGTCCTGGAAATGACACCAATGGGATGTTAAGTGAATAGTTTCCATTATTTTTTTCCCTGAGGTAGCTGACTGCTGCTAAGATGCTTTATTCTCAGATTCCTCCATAGTTTTTACCTCTGGTCCAGCCTAGAGCTCCAAGGAGTAAGAGATTAATTTTCATTAAATCAGATTCATCATCAACATGGCTGAGAACCACCTCTGGCTAGGTAACCTGTCTGAATGGGAAGAAAATATTGAGCTATAGCAAGCAATTAAAAAATCCATTCCAAACCCTAATGTTGTGCAAAATCAAGGAGTGAAGCCAATGGAATCCAATGGCTACTAACCAGTTAGCACATGTTACATGAAATTTTGAGTACGGAACTAACCTATTTCTGGATGAAACTACACTTAAATCATCTCTCAATAACTGAAAAGTTTAAACAATGTTGGAGACTTCATAATTCTCAGTGCCCAGAAACTTTCATGTTAAGGATTCCAAAATGTTTATGCTACATATTAAAATGTGATATTTTAGTTTATTGTCAGGAGAAGTGAAGAATAGCTAACTATTATTTCTGGAGTCAAACATCATCTCTGAATGAAGTTTGGTTTTTATTTTTATCCTTCAGCCACCAGTAGGATGGAGACTTACAGCCATGTTTGCTTGGTTTAGGATTTAGGGATGATAATACGTTTTTTAGGACAAATAGAAAATATTTTTGAGAATTTAAACCCTATTTCTCTTTGTTAGTATTTTTTGTTTGTTTGTTTATTGTTGGTTTATTGTATCCTGTCTTCTTCAACCTCTGAGGATAATTCTAGAAGACTGAATAGGAGTGACAAGGTGGAGAATTGATCTCTTGGGTTGAGTCCATGGAGACATAGGGATGCAACCTGAGCCAAAAAGTGCATATTTTTTCTCTGGACTCATAAGTCTACCATTTCTGTTCTCATCATGAGCTGAGATCTGGGGTGCCCTTCAGATCTGAAATAAGAACTCAGTTGGAGCCCCAACAAGGATAGAGCTTTGAAATAAGAAGAGATGGGTATTGAAACTATTGTGAAAGTTGATTAAAGCAGTCAGAATTCCAGGATACCACAGAGACTGTAGTGAAAAAAAACCCAAGGAAAAATTTATGAATATTGGAGAAAGCCAAGACCCACCTATAGTGAAGCTGCACAGGAATAGAGCACATCAAGGTAAGAAAAGTGAGGAGGCCCAGAGGTAAGAGCCATTTAGACATCAAGAATTAATTGCCAAGTCAGTTCAGGGAGTTCTTTTTTTCTTTTTCTTTTTTTCTTAAGATTTTTATTTATTTGTCAGAGAGAAAGACAGCACAAGCAGGGGGAGTGGCAGGCAGTGGGAGAAGCAGGCTCCCCACTGAGCAAGAAGCTTGATGTAGGACTTGATCCCAGGACCATGGGACCATGACCTGAGGTGAAGGCAGATGCTTAACCAACTGAGCCACCCAGATGTCCCAGTTCAGGGAGTTCTAAGGACAAAATGAATTTAGTTTGGGGACCAGGCATCTGTCATGGTGACTTACTCCTTTTGAATCTCCAGCACTTAGTGTAGTTTCTCACATGGAGTGTATGCTCATTATGTCACCAGCTAGACCCAAGACCTGACTTTTACTGCCCACCGGCTTATACTCACTAACCTTTGTCTTGCATTTGTCCTTAAGCTCTTCCTTCTGACTTACCTCTTAACTCAGGCAAATGAAACCTGAAACCACCCCTCGGGTGATGGACTGCCCTGACAAGATCTCCCATCATCCCAGACCACCCAGACCCTTTGAGCTAAACCCCTGACTCGTGCCTGCACGCATGAACATTCCATGGACCCCTGCAATGACTGGCAACTACCTTTATGTTGTTATAATACTAAAATCTCTGCCCAAGGAGGAGCCCCAGCCTCATTTACATAACATACAATGTATCCTATATATAGGCGTGTTTCCTTAAGGTGCATGCATGACCTAATGCCTGCTTCTGCATATGATGACAAGGCTTTGCTATCTAAATATTCATCCTAACCCTAAACAAAAGGTACCCATTCACCTGCTCTTGGGGAGTCACAGCTTTGGAGGCCATTCCCAGTGACCTCCTTATTTGCTGCAAAAGAAATTTTCTTTGTGAGACAACTCATCTGGTGCAGTTCTTATAACTCACCAAAGAGCAAACTCATGTTGATTCTGCTACAATCACCAGTTTGTAAATGAATTCGAGATTCAGATATCTTCAGTATTGGGGATGGGGGGGGATGTTCCTGAGACAGAGAGGATTAGCTTAAGATCACTTCTCAGAAATAAGCCAGTTAGTACCTTGCCACCTTGAAAAAGTGCCAGCCACAGCAGTCGGGTTTCTCACACACATCTTAGAAATTCCCCATACCACACCAGTGTCTAAGAAGACAGCCTTGAGAATACTGACCTTAGAGCAGACATCTCTAGTACTGTGTCAAGTTTCTACAATTATCTCAGTTTGACTTAACCCAGAATATTATCTTGTGTTAAATTAAAAAAGAAAAACTTTTCTGAGACATAGGACAGTATGTTTGCTTCAGAGAGAACTGGTTGGGAAAAACTGGAGAGTCAGCCTCCTCTTCTAACCTGCAGGCACAAACTTGGGTTCGAAGAACCCATGTGGGAAAGTAAAGGATGAGAGTGAGGAAAGAGAAGCAAGTAGGTCAAAACATCAGGGCCTGAAGAAAAAAGCAGTGAATTAGCAAAGAGCCCCAAATAAGACTCAAACTGAAGTTTTACCTGCACAAGGTCTGGCTTCCTCAGAAAACAGGAAAATGTGCTTTCACCCTCCCTCTTATGGTTGTTTTGGAGACAATAAATGAAGGGAGGGTGATTTGTCTGATTTTTGCAGTTATGCTGATAATAATTGGAATTATATGCAAATAACTCTAACCCAGAAATAACCTTAGTGATGTATGTTTTGAAATCCCTCCTGCTTTGCTTTCCTCATATTTAAAGAAGTATTCATGGGAAGCAAGGGATGCTCAACAACAAAAAAACAAATAATTTGATTAAAAACTGGGCAGAGAACTTACTCAAGTCCATCTTTAGCATTGCTCCAAAGATTATATACCAATGGTCAACAAGCATATGAAAAGACACTTAACATCACTAATACTTAAGGAAATGTAAATCAAAACCACAATGAGATATCACCTCACACCATTAAAATGGCTACTATATTAAGAAGCAAAGAAAGAAATGAAGGATTCCTGAGGATATGGAGAAATTGGAATCCTTATGCACTGTTGGTGGGAATGTAAACTGGTACAACCACTATGGAAAACAGTATGACAAGTCCTTAAAAAATTAAAAATAGAACTACCATATGATCCAGTAATCCCACTTCTGGGTATATATCCAAACAAATGGAAAACAGGGTCTCAAAGAGACATGTGCACACCCATGTTCATGGGAGCCCTATTCACAATGGCCAAGGGTAGAAGCAATCCAAGGGTCTCAATGGATGACTAGATAAACAACATGTGGTATATACATAGAATAGAATGCTAGCCTTAGAAAGGAATGGAATTCTGACACATGTTAAAACATAGATGGACCTTAAGGACATAGCACAGTATGAAACAAGCCAGTCACAAAAAGACAAATACTATATGATTCCACATATATAAGTTATCAAGAGTAGTCAAATTCATAGGAACAGAAAGTAAAATGGTGGTTGTCAGGGGCTGGGAAAAAAGGAGAATGGGGAGTAGTTGATTAATGGGTATAGAGTTTCAGTTTTACAAGATGGAAACTGCTGGAGATTGGTTGAACAACAATATGATTATACTTAACACTAACGAACTGTACACTTACAAATAATAAGATGATAAATTTTATGTTCTGTATTTTTTACCAAAAAAATAATAATAATTAAAAAAAGAAGAAAGTGAGGCGTGTCTGGGTGGCTCAGTTGGTTAAACATCTGACACTTGATCTCAGCTCAGGTCTTGATCTCAGGGTTGTGAGTTAAGGCCCCACGTTGGACTCCACACTGGGCATGGAGCCTCCTTAAAAAAAGAAGAAAAGAAGAAAGTGATGTTTTAAGCTTATTCCAAATAAATATACTTCTGAGAAATGATAACTGGTGACTCCTGGTTACAGTAGATAGCTTCCTTCTGAGGATCCCCTGCTTGGTATTTAGAACCACTGGACCAGCTATTATCATGCTAAACTTATCAGCATATGTCAGGCCTCCAATGGAGATCCTGAATGATTGCTCTGAGTATGTGGCATGTTAGTAAAGAGTAAAAAGACATTACCAAGAACAGTGAGATAAACATATTCAGGGGTCTGCATGCAAATTATGGATTTATCTTTTTGTTAGAACCCTCAAATTAGTATCTGGTAACTTTAAAAATTCTCCTTTTGCTTTGAGGGCAAACTTAGCTTCTAACACATGAGGTGGGTTGGAGGTGGATGTTTATTTGGAGGTGCAGCAAAGTAACACTCTGGCAGGTTCCTACTAGGCCTGGCCTACACATGAGCAGTCAGACAGAATTTGCTATCTGATGAAGTCCCAGTTCAAGATGAGGAGGATTTCCAGAGCCCAGGAGGACTTGAGTGGCTAACACAGAGCATTGCATCTTAAGGCCAAAGTCCACTTGTTTTTCTCATAAGCTCTTCAGCAAGAGGGAGTCAGCTTCTAATCATATATGGTGGCTAAGAGTTGGCTTTAGAAGTGAAGTTTCTTCCTGGTCACTTGATTAGATGTTTGGGGAAGAAGAACAAAAAAACAAACATCTACCAGTGACTGTTAGGAACCTGTTTGGAACTTTCTAGGCTCACAGGAAAAACTCGTTCTTTTGTTGTATCCTTCCACATTAAGAGAAAGATCAGGTGCCAAATTTAAAAGGATGTTTGTGTTGGGGTTCTTGAGTGGCTTAGTTGGTTAAGCAGTCAACTCTTGATTTCAGCTCAGGTCATGATCTCATGATCCCTGGGATGAAGCCCTGAGTCAGGCTCCACACTCAGTGGTGAGTCTGTTTCAGGATTCTCTTCCTATCCCCCACCCCACACCACCCCTCCCTAAATAAATAAATAAATAAATCTTTTTTTAAAAAAGGATGTTTGTGTTTGAGAGAGCCTCACCAGCCTATTTTAGTGTTCATGAAAAATCTGTCCCCATAAAGAAAGTATAATAAAGCTGCACATGGAGTGCATTGACAATCTTACAGCCTGTAGGGAGTAGGCTGGTCCTGTAATCTGTCCACCTCTCAGTTTAGCCCAAAAAGGCTAGGTTGGCCTTGAAGCTTGGCTAGAAAGTCTCTTAGATCCCTAACTGAACTCTGTAATTCCAGGATAACCTGGGTTCAGAATGACGTCCCTTGGGCTTCTTTTAATCCCAAATTGCTTTATCCCTGCATCTGTCCCTTAAGTTGGATAGAATTTGCAAAATACCGCCACAACTGCTTACTTAATGTTAGGATTTTAAAGTTGGACAACTAAATATTTTGGAGTACAGCTAAACTGGGGGGGAGAAAAGGATTTTCAACAAATAAACACCTGTTTTGGGGCTCCGGCTGCATTGCGTATCCTGTGGGATCACACGGGGTCCCTTTGAAAGACCTCTTTACCAAGGAGATTATTATATGATGACCTAACAACTATGAATATTGGAGCAGTGAAGCTCCGAAAGGCTTGAGAATCCATCCCCAAGAGGTAATTAGTGAGGTACTATTTGGGCATTATTATGTTGTCCTGCCAAGGACACAAGAATTTAGACTTACTTGCCTTTGAAACTCCACTCTATCAGCTACCAGATTTGTGACATTAACTTTCCTTTGAGTCTCAGTTTCCTTACTTTTAAAGTGAGGATAACACTATATCATGCACAGTTTTAACAGTGAAGTTGGACACACTGTAGGTGTCCAATACATTTTTGTTTCCTTTTGCATATTATTAACACATAGGGTTCCAACCGTCAGTATCGGCCTACCCAAAATGAGATACTAACAGCCAAGCCATCTTTCAAACTGTCACACAAAACAAGATTGGGAATTTTTCCCCCTGGTTTTTGGTTTTTGTTTGTTTGTTTTTTAGTGATTGTCATTTTGTTTTCATTCGCTTTGTTAGAGTCTAGAGAGCTTTATGGTGGCATGTCATATTTTTTGCTCTGATGTCTATGAAGACCTACTAAACATCTAGATAGATTTGTTTTTGTTCCTGAGAGCTCTCTATGTTGCCCATCTTCTAGGCCCTAGATCATGGAGTCTTTCCTGACTCATTTCACTTACACTGATCTTGTTCTGCCTGTGACCTTGGCTATCATGGTTGGACACTGACGAGCTACTTTACATGGACAGCTGAGCCTGCCCAGCAGGCCAGGGGAAATGCTGGGTGGCATTTTCAGCTGCACGCCCATGTGCAGGGTCAGTCAGGAGGAAGGACTTGGGGTCTTTGGGGTTGATAAAGCTAACCAGGACAATGCTGGAAGGCAGGAGGTGGAAGGAGGCCCACAGTAGTAGAAGCCAACAAATAGAGATGACAACAGGAGGAGGTCCAGGCAGACCGTCAGCATTAAGTAGTCAAACCAAAATATCAGTCTCCTTCGGAGTGATAGGTTTCAGTTTCAGTTCATGTTCAGGAGGGAGACACAGAGAAAGGATTGCTAAAGGATTGCCAAGCCCATTATTGAGGCCACCAAGGCAGGGAGGCTGGCATAGGGGAGACACATCTCTGAGAATCAGGAGGATATCGAGGTTGTGGGACTTAAATACAAAGTCAGATTTGGATGTGTGGCAAAATTCACCTAAGGGCTGATCCTTAGAGAGGGCAAAAAAGACTGATTAAGTGATCAAGTTGTCAGGCCTTCTAGTTCCTATCCTTCTCGGGATCCCCATTGACTTACAGTCATTGAGGTATACTGTTCCAAGGGTAGATATTTACTTATTTTCTAATTTTTTGTTTCCTTGATTAGGGAGTAATCTCAGAGACTATAACTTAGCCTTCAAATAATGAGCATCTACTAGGTGCTCAGTAAATATTTCTTCTTTCATTAATATTGGATCATGGCTAAATGCCAGCCCAACACAATGCACATAAACAAATTCCTTTTATGTGTGGTCTTTTATTCATCTCAAAACTTATCTGTGAGATCAAACTCTAAAGCAGAGGATTGTGAATCTTCCAGAATGTGAAGTAAGAGTAGAAAAGAATCCTATATTGTATAAGATGTTCTCTTGGACTTCTCTTTCAACATTAGTGACTTCATTTCATCTTCGGGAAAGCATTACAGCAGTTGTATTGAACTAGGAAAGCCTATTTTTTCTAAGTGTACAGGTTCCATTCTGCGGAAATCACTGCACACAGCTGCTTTTGAAATGTGTACACATATACATGTGAAGGTGTGCTCACTGAGCCCAGCAGAACAGAAAGAAAAAAGATTCCACATCCTAGACATTCTTGCTTTGTCAGCTGTTCACAATTATTAACAGCAACCCCCACAGCAGCAACTGTGGGGGCAGGTGGCTGCTTCCCAGACAGTGCTACTTGGAGCTGGGAGCAAAATGCCTCCAAGGCAGACAGAAGCCCATTTCCCAGCCAAGCAAAATCATCACCCGCAGAGCCACCTTGACAGCAGCTGCAGCAGGAGAGACAGGAGCCCGTGGCCAGGCTGGCGCAGTCCTGGGAGCTGGGTGTCTGGGTGCTGAAGGAAATGCGCAGGTGCCCCACTCCTGACAGCGCCCTACTCCAAAGCACAGCCAATTTGACTTGCCAAGGTCTACCATTACTCTTTGTAAAAGAGGCTCTAAGAATTGTCCTGTATAGTGCTTTTATTTTTTTATTTTTATTTTTTTTTAAGATTTTATTTATTTATTTGAGAGAGAGAGAGAGAGAGAGAGAGAGAGAAACAGCATGAGAGGGAGAGGGTCAGAGGGAGAAGCAGGCTCCCCGCTGAGCCGGGAGCCCGATGTGGGACTTGATCCCGGGACTCCGGGATCATGACCTGAGCCGAAGGCAGTCGCTTAACCAACTGAGCCACCCAGGCGCCCACTGTATAGTGCTTTTAATACACAACCAATTTAAAGCAGTATACTTAGCAATACAGTCCCTAAATATAAAATATTAAGAGAAAAATTATAAATAGGGAACGGCTATTAAGTAGGTAGCTCTGCAGACAAAGCAAGAGAAAGGCCAAACGCACCTCTATGTCCACTGGTTGGATCATCCAAGCACAGATGCCCCTCTCAGCTGCAACTTCCGCTCTGCTGAAACACAGAGGAGATTTCTAACTCCGCCGCTGTCCCCAGATTTCTGGGTGACCTTGTACACAGGACTCTGGCCCCCAGTCCTCACTGTCTCTCCAAAGCTGTGAACTTTGATAAACCTGTCCATTCCAGGCACCTGGGGACCAGGGTGGTCAGCGTGGGGAAGAGAGATGCTAGAGGATGGAAGAAACAGGTGACCGAGATCCGAAGGGAAGCAGGAAACCTAGCATGGGGGTGGGGCTGGGGGTGAAGGGGCAGGGTAGCACTGGTGAGGAGCTTTGTCTCCCTCCCTTAATGTTAGTTTTCCTTTTCACTTGTTTTGTTTTGTTTCTCTGGTTCCTTGGTGGGTGGCCCTTGGCCCACATTTATCTTTTCAAATGCTTGAGTCCTGCTTGAATAGGTGAAGTGTTAGCATCTTCACCCTCCCCATAATGACTTCTTCAAGTTATTTAAAGAAGCTCCATGTGGACCTGGAGGTTGAAAGAAGGGCAAATGGAAAAGGAGAAAGGAGCTCAGGTGAGAACAACATACACTCAATCACACAGGGTTTGGAATAAATGGTTAAGTCTGCGGTTGTGACCATTTCCTGAGAGCAATAAGTGATTAAAGAAATCAGTATGGGGCGCCTGGGTGGCTCAGTCATTAAGTGTCTACCTTCAGCTCAGGTCATGATCCCAGCGGTCCTGGGATCGAGCCCCGCATCGGGCTCCCTGCTCGGCGGGGAACCTGTTTCTCCCTCTCCCACTCCCCCTGCTTGTGTTCCTGCTCTCGCTGTCTCTCTGTGTCAAATAAATAAATAAAATCTTTAAAAAAAAAGAAATCAATATAATATTTGGCTTCTTTCTGTAAAAACTTGGTTAGGAAGGTTTATTTCTATTTACCACTTATTTTTAAGCTCATTGCGACAAGGTGGAAAAGCAGAAAACTGAGCCAATAATTGGGCTATTTGAAATTGTGCACCATGATCTACAGCTGTAGTCATGTACATCAATTGTTTTTGGTTCTTTACCTGTTGATTTATTTTGACAACATGGTAATAACCCATGGCAGGTATTGAGAGGTCCCTAAGTGTGGTAAGTGACCAGATATGGAACACATACCCACTATTAATAACCCTGCTTCATTGTTGGTGATTTAGTAGTACTGTGGCACAGCATTTCCTCTTGTATTACCTTGTTGTTGTTTTTTTTTTAAGAGTTATTTATTCTTGAGAGAGAGAGAGCAAGAGCAGGAGGGGGAGAGGGAGAGGGAGAATCTCAAGCAGAGTGTGCTGAGTGCAAGCCCACTGCAGCACTCGATCCCATGACCCTGAGATCATGAAATGAGCGGAAATCAAGAGCCAGGTGCCCTGTATTACCTTGTTGATTGGGATACACACCCAAAGGCCCACAGCAACTGAGATGCTTGTTAAAAGCAGACTCCTGGGCCCCACCTCCTATCCCCCAAAGCTCTGAGGGACACTATTAACCTTGCCTGCAATGCTGTCTTCTCTCAGGGGAAGAGAAGCTTGAACCACGTTAACCTTCAGAAACAACCATCTTAAATGGGGGACTTCATTATATTAATTTTGACGTCACAATGAAGCAAAATCGCCTAGTTAGTTACATGGCTAGCAAAGCAGAATCTATAGCCAGTATGGAATCTACTATTTAGAGATTATCTGTGAGACATTTATAACAGCAGTTTTACTAGTGATTCTTTCTCTTTATTTCATGATGACTAAGGTGTGGGAAGATCTAAAAATTCCAGAGAGCACCATTTAGGCTATTATAATTGGCTTCTCTTTGGTAAGCCAGGGATGACTTCTTCCCAGAACTGTGGATGAGATATAATTCCTTTGGAAATATCTGTCTTGTTTTTTGTTTGTTTGTTTGTTCTGTGGTTAGAGAAGAGAAGGAGCTTATAGAGAATCAATAATTGACTCTAATTAATTTAGACTCCTGGGTTTGTCTCTGCAATCCAACTCCCCATCCAACTTGCTTTGTGTCTCTTCCTCCAAACCGAATGATCAGTATAGTTGTCCTCCAGCCCTTCCCTGTATTGACACCACCAGACCTCTACTCATGCTTTTTCCAACACTAAATGAACTCTCTCCCCTGCTTATGCAAATTACACCCATAACCATTCTACCCTACAGCAAATACTTTTCTCTGTTCAGTTTGCAGGATTTATCATGTATAGCCTCCACTATTTTGGTGGCATTTAATCATATTTTCGTTCATTACATCCCTTGCATTGTTATTTAACATTTTAACATTCTATAAACTCTGACTGTAGTAATCATCTGTTCTATTTCTTTGTTTTCCCCCACAGGCTATTGTGCAGCATACAGAGTATACAGAACATGTACAGTGAAATGACTATTCATTGTTTTACCTCAGCAAATTATATTTCAATTCTGGAAGATTGGAAGCATTTAAACAGACAATTTATTTTTGGAAATCAATAGGATTGTATAAAATATAAAAAAAGATAAACAGATTCTTGAATATTCTTAGAAATTAGAAATGTTCAGTTTCTTAAGAAAGTGTGAGCATCATGTTTTTCTCGTGTACATTTACATATTTTGCAAACATATGTATATGGTACAGGATTGCTCCTCAGGAAGAAGATTCTTTTCCTCCATAGGATAACACCTGGCTTATAAAAATGAATAAAAATTCAAACATTCTTCTCTCCCTAAAGGGAAGCTACTGTCTGCACTTAGAGACCTGTCTTCCACGCCACAGCACCCGAAGGTTTTTTTAAGTGATATTCGATATTCACATCTACCTTACATTGTTCTTTTCTTTCATTCTGTCCTGTTTTCCCTCTATGGATTGTCTTTGAGAATTTCCTGTAATCATACCTGATTTTGATATTTTCTATTAGTTATTTAGCTTCTGCTAATAACAATGAGCTCTTTTTGCTCCCCAATTTTATTTAATCTTTTTACCAAATTGTACCTTGTATTTAAATTATTTTTATGTTTTTGGGAAAAAATGAAAAACTTAATTTATCAGTCTTCAAAAAGAGGAATGAGGATATATCTACTGCCTCTTCAGGCCACCATCCAGATCCGGAATATCTTAAAGTCCTGGAATTTCTTCCTTCTTTTTAGCAACCATATTTATCTAGAATGAAACATAATATATGAGTTCTGAGTTTTTTTCTAATCTATTTATTCATATCAAAACCTTATCAGAGTATGAACTGAAATAACTTCCATTAATGTAATAGAACAAGGTTACATAGATAAGAACTGTTCCACAAAATCCAAGCTGAGTTGTGTCCACGTGTGTGGATGTGGCCAACAGAGAAGTCTGCTTTAGGAATGCATGCTAAGGGGTAATAGTGCTCAGTGGGCTAGACAAATGACAACCTAGTAAATAATAAACGAGGGTTTAAATGAAATACATAAAACCTTAAAACTAAGATTAAGTTTGTAGCCATGAAAATGTTACTGAGACAAAGTGTGTAGGTAGGATTATGGGGTAATCCATATTTAAGTTGACTTTGTTGACAGGAGTAATGTGATGTTTCTTTCTCAGCTTAACACTTAAGGGTTAATTAAATATCATTGGGGGTGCCTGGGTGGCTCATTTGGTTAAGCATCTGACTCTTGATCTCAGCTCAGGTTTTGATCTCAGGATCATGAGTTTGGGCCCCACATTGGGCTCCATGCTGAGTGTGGAGCCTACTTAAAATAAATAAAATAAAATAAATCATTGAATGAAAGTAGTCAAAAAGTACAAACTTCCAATTATAAGATAAATAAGCACCAGGAATGTAATTACAACATGATAACTGTCATTGACACTGCTGTATGGTATATTTAAATGACAGTTACGAGAGTAAGTAGATCTAAGAGTTCTCATCACAAGGGAAAAAGCATTTTTTTCCTTGTACCTATGTGAGAGACCTCCATCATACTGGAGGATAGGTTTCAACATATGAAACCTGAGGGAACCCAAGAGTTCATTCTATAGCAACCTATGAGCTAAAGAAAGAGGAAGTAGAAGGAGAATAGGGGGGGAAAGCAGAGAGGAGGAAGCTTAGTTCTGATCCTTGTGGGTAAGTGAGTGTGGAGCCTGGGATCATATGTAAATGAACAATGGGAAGAGCGTGTGTGGCTGGACAGGAAGAAGAGTGAGGAGAGCTGGACACAAGCTAGCCTTGAAGTCCACATAGCTCTGGCAACACTGTCCCTTGCCAAGAGTAGGCTTTGCTCACTGAGAGAGAGAAGGACAAGGCAATTTTTAGAAATATAATATAGGGACAAGCACCCTCTACTTATTTTAGCTTGCTCCTTTGTACCTCAGGTGTCTTAAGAACTAAAGGCCGAACATACAAACAAGTCAATAAAAGAAGTAAATTATGTCAAAAAAATCATGTCCTAGGCACTGTATCAATTTATCCATCTATATAAATTGTAACACAATAAGTCATAAAATGCAATATTAGATCTTTTAAATATTCAAAATCCCAAGGCTGACCATAATCTATCTCCCTGGTTATCTCCATGACCTCGAATTCAACTAATCTGTCATGGTAAGCTGGCTTCTGGGTTGGTGGGTCACTGAACTAATGCAGACGTGCTATTTTGATTTCAACAAGGTATATCATAAGGTTCAAAGAGGTCTGTGTGAGTTGAGCCCAGCCTGAAAGCGGCTGGTAAAAAGTGAGATTTTCTTCTAAAGATTTTGTACAACAAATAGAAAGCCAACCTTGATAAAGAAATCGAGTCCCAAAGTGTAAAGAACTTTCTGAAAGATTTCAGTTCCCATTCCATACTTTATATGCTTGCCTTCAAGTTAGAAGCTTTAGCAGAGTTTAAAGACTTCATCTCTTTAGATGTGGAGTTCTTTATTTAACACTGAATTCCATCTCTTATACTCATAAGTAAATACATTAATAAAATTCTGTTACAACTTTTAAAGTTTATAAGAAGTGAGCTTGCAGATGGCTACTTAGTGAAGTTCTCAATAGATCTTACTGAGAAAAACGAAGGGGAAAGCAATCACTCCCTCTTTTTTTCTTGTGCACCACATCCTAGATATGACTTTGGAACAGCTGAAGCAGATGCCCTTTGAGTTTTCAAATTTGACAAAGTTGGGATGGAAGTTATTTTCCCTCCTCTATTATTTCTGGTATGTCAGTTTCCCCGTAATTTTGGGGCAGGTACCATAGTCAAGTGGCCATTAAATCTCATTTCCTTTTTCTCTGACTATTCCTTTGACTCCGGTGACTAGTCCAGCAGTCTCCAAAGTGGAGTTCATGATCTCCAAAGTGGGGAAGGCACAAGAAGATCTCTTGGGGGGTGGTGCTGAATGTTGTACCTTTACCTACAAAAATTGGCATGGGAACATGATGACAAGTATGAGTTTTATCTTCTACGTACCCAATTTTTAAACTTCATACTTCTTCCTTTTTAGGAATCAAATGATTTACTGTCTTTGTATGTACACAATTTTGCTAGTATATGGGGATTGGAATGGGGCACATGGTTTAATCACAAGTACCTCAAGAATTGAGTTAAAATGTTTCTTCTGCATAGCTATTTAAAACATAAGACTTATGTCTATTTTGTAATGAAAGGGTTATTAAAAGAATTTCTGGCATGAAGAAATAGATGACAGAAGAGTGCAGGGGAGAATTTGGGTCAGATCTTGGAAGTTCTCAACCAGTCACTGTGAGGCAGTTATTTAGTCCTGAATTGGCCTGAATACCCACTTCTCCTCCTCATCCTGCTCAAGAGAAGGGAAACTGAGCTGTGTCTGTGAGGAACCATATGAACCAGAAAGTGGAAAATCCCCACATGTTTGATCCTGCAGTTCCAATTCTAGAAATCCACTTTAAGGAAATAATTGAAAAATGAGGCAAGTATTCACATATATACATGCTTACTGAAAAATATATTAAAAAAAACACAAAAGAGAAACAACTTAAACACCCCCAGCTAGGGTACTGGGCACATTCATGCTGATAGACCCGTTCAGTGGATATGTGGACTATCGTGCAGCCTTTAACACTGATGCTGTGTAAAAAAATATGAAAGCATAGAAAATGACTCTTGATACGGAGTTCAGTTAAGAACTAATGATCAAATACTTTACCCTGATACTGATATTTAAAGAGAAACTATAAAGAATTGGAAGAAAATCCACCCAAATCATCCACTGTCGTAATCTTTGGGTGACAGGGACATGGGTTATTTTTACATTAAATTTTTATATTGTGTACGTTAAGATTTTATTTTTTATAAGGCGCATACACTGCATTTACAATCAGTAAAAGAAAGACAAAATATTTAAAAACGAGAGAAAACGATGAGTCCGGCTGGCAGGAAGCCGCAGAGCTGGCGCTTCCTCTGGTAAGTTACGGTTGCTGATGCTCCTTTTCGTTTCCCCTTTCCCTGCTGAGAGAAGGGATGTGCTGTCTTCTCCTTCCCAGCTACCCAGCCCAGCCACACAGTCACTACTTACTCCTTTTAGAAAGGATAGATAGATCTCTGTGAAGAAGTGTGGCCTTTTCCAGATGCACACCTGCCTTTTACAACTCTCCGGAAAACCGTCTCAAAGCAGCAGAAATAACCTCTAACGACGATGAAGTCAGGATCTGTACTTACACGAGTGCCTGACGAGGCACTGCACTTAGGGGACCCAATTAAGAACATGTAAATGTGATCTTTCTGCCATCAAGTCCGGAGCTCCTGTAGCCCGCAGGGCTACGCAATGCAGCCCCCACGTGGGAAGGGGAAGGCACTGTGCGTGTTCATCCACTTGCTATTATTCCCTACGTGTGCTTCTACTTAAAATCCACAGGTTCATAAATAATCTGCTTTGATGAAGCAGTGAAGGCAATCTTTATTCAGACTGGATATTTTCTGCTTTGTTTTCAACCTTTTTATGGAACTATGGTTCACATGCGATGTTTCGTTAGTTTCAGGGGTACAACATAGGGATTGGATGATTCTGTACATCACTCAGTACTCGTCGTGATGAGCGTAGTCACCATCTGTCACTGTGCAGTGTTATTACAATATTATTGACTGTATCCCCTATGCTGTGCTTCTCATTCATATGACTTATTTATTTTATAACTGAAGTTTATACCTTTTGTACCCCTTCTGTTCTCTGTTTTGGATATTAAAAATATATTTTGTCATATTCTTCCAAGCTGTTATGCAAATTGAGGCCCTGTCTTCAAAAGGGGGGTTTCTGGAAGGATCTTAACACTGGCTGCAATACAGCTGACATATGAAATTCCACTGCGATCGAACATGCAAGGTGGGGAGTCTAGCTCCATTGTCCTCCACCCCACTCCAGTGTCTCCTAAGCTCTGGAAGTAAGACAGAGTAATTCTCCTTGCTGACTGTCTACTCAGGGACTCACACTTCTGTGGCTGTCAGGTATGAACAGATTAAAGCCTTTTTGTAATTTTCTATCAGACACAGGCAGCCTTGGGATATCCTTGGCCACCTCATTCCCCTTATGTTCAATTTCCCATTATCAGTCTTGCCTGCTTTTGCCTGCTTTCTCCACAAAAGGGCCTTCGTGGGGGCTTTCGCATGTGGTGGGGCAGTGCAGGAGCTGGGCGGGATTTGTGATGAATTTCTTACCAGAGCTAATACAGATTGAGGTGGTAGAGACACTGCATGATTGGTTTTTCCTTCAAAGGTATGTTTGGGCCTCTGCCTCCGTGAGCTCTCACCCTGGCCTCTTACATGCTCATTCATTCTGTACAGGTCTCAGAAATGCACACACACGCACACAGGCAGTATGAGCATGATCACCTCCCTGGAAATAAAACATTTCAAAGGCTTTTCCCTCCCTTTCTTCAGTTTAAGTCCTTCATCATCTTCCTGCCTAGTAATGCCCACATCTTTTCACATTTTATCTGTAAACCACCCCTTCATCTGTGGATCATTCATCTTTTGGGATCAGGATTGCTTTAAGGATCAGATGGCAGCTATCATAGACATGGTGCTTCTTTGAAAACTGAGGAACAGTCTACAGGGAAACAGTGGGTTTGTATTGTTATCTCATAATTTCCACAGTTAGTGCATCTTGCCTGGTGTTAGAACACAGTGAGGGATTCTCATCCTGCTCTCCTTCCTCTCATGACTTGGGACTCCCTCCTAATCAGGAAATCTGGGAAGAGGGGAAGGCAGTCTAGCTCACATTAAGCATGGTGTATTATATTCAATCCTTCTTGGAATCTTATGATGTAAATATGATTACCTTTTCTACTGATGAAGACACTATGGCTCAGGATAGGAAGGCCAAAGCCACCGAGCCAGAACATAGCAGGGTGTAAAAGGGCATGATAATTCCTCTGCAGCTTTTCTACTTATTCCGGACAATGCTTCTCCAAGAGCCCTGTAGTGTTACTTCTGTGGTCCCACTTTATAGAGAGGTATGTATATGTGTATCAAGGTGTTTCTCTAGTGGAGGCAACTTGACAGGTTCCTATTGTCCTTTCTCTTGACAATGACCTTATCCAAGTATTTTTATTCTTGGCCTGGCTGGAAAAAAATTATTGCTGATGTAGGGAGAGAAAAAGATTCTTCCTCTATCCTCTTAAGTTCAGTGGTTGGGACCAGAGAATCAAACGGAGAAAAGACAAATTAACAAGAGGAAGAAAACAATTGTTTATTTATGCATGCAAAGCACATACACATGGGAGAATTCAGTGATGAATAACTCAAAGGAGTGGTTAGAATTTGGAACTTATATATATCTTAGCGAAGGGCAATAAATTTGTGGAAGGGTGACAAGACAAAGGAAAGGGGATTTGGGTTTTTGGGGTTGTAAGTCATTGGAAGGTAAATATATGGGGAAACTAATGGAAGACAAGGGGCTTTTTTTAGTAAGATTTTTTTTAAATTACAAATCCAACTCAGTACCAGCTTTCTGTCTCCAGGACTAATGGCAGTTCTCCTCCTGGTATGGGAAAGAGGGGGAGGAACACCTTCACAAAGGGAAATTTATGCCCTGCTTTTAGGCGGAAAGAGAGGATAGAGGATTTTCCCTGTGTCCACAGTTTCTTATGCCAAAGTGATGTATTTTGAGGTGGCATGTTCTGATCCCCTTCACTGCTTCTCAAATTCTGAAAAGGGAGGATGAGTCTGAGTAATACTGAGGGTGATGAGGGCCCTTAAGCCACAGAATGTTTTGCAAGCTGCTGCCAACTATGAGATACCAGCACAACCTAAAAAGGACAACAGGCTGACAACCTCTATTTTAATGGGGGTTTAATTTTAAAATTGCTATTATGAGAGTATTACTTGGAAATTGACCAAAGTAATGCTTTGTTAATATATTCAGGGCGCCTGGGTGGCTCAGATGGTTAAGCGTCTGCCTTCGGCTCAGGTCATGATCCCAGGGTCCTGGGATCGAGTCCCACATCGGGCTCCCTGCTCCTTGGGAGCCTGCTTCTCCCTCTGCTTCTCTCTCTCTCTCCCTCTGTCTCTCATGAATAAATAAATAAAATCTTTAAAAAAAAAACAATATATTCAGATAGAAACACATAGGTTTTTCTGATCAAAGTAAATAGTTTAACTTTGTATGTTAAGGGGACATACAGGATCTGGGAATTCTAAAGTATATGATGTGTCACATTTACATGTGATACAAACATTTTTTCAAATATTTTGGTCCATTTAAAGTGCTTTTAAAAATATTTTTTCAAACCTGTACTTCATTATGTATATTATCTTTGACCCCTCTCCCCAAAAAAGAAGAAAGAAAAATTCAGCTTGGATTTTCCTTGCTTCTTTCCCTTCTCAAAGGCTTAATTTATAGTTGGTTTAAATATTAACATACAATGAACATGTACTAAAAGAGTCAATTATGTCAAGATCAACTAACCAGAATTCTCCATTAATGAGACATTAAAATACACTCTGCTTTTTTGACAAAAATGTTATCTTGTAAGAAAAAATATTGAGAGCAAGGCATTAAGAAAAAAAAAATTCAGAACATGATATAGACTAATGACCACAGCAGCCCCTGAATATTCATATCCTCCTATCTTTTCGAAATTCCCCGATGATGACCAGAATCATCTTGTCTTTTTCCTACATTGGACTCTGAGCTCCTTAATCCAGGGATGTGTTAGCTCCTGATAGACCCGGGCCACAACACATTGCCTGGCTCACAGTAGGTTTTAGGAATGAATTCATAGCAAAAATGAGGACCCAGAGATCCCGATTCTTATTCACCTAAAAACGATAAGTCAGTTCTGTAAGTACCATCTTGATTAAGGTAAGTGGGAACATCATCACTATCTTGGGGTGGGAGTTCCGGGGACGGTGAGGGAACCGGCATCTTCCCTGACTACACCAACAGCTCTTAGCCATATTCTACCCTCAACACCAAGGGCTCCATCTCCTTCCAGGGGAATTCATGGCTCATGATGGCAATGGGTCTCAATGAGGAATGTGGTGCATTTGCGTAGGCACTTTGGGGGGATTCTCTTGTAGTAAAAGAAGTCATTAAATACTCAAGCTCTGGACAAGAAGTGCAAAGCTCTGCTCTGTTAACTATCAGCTTGTTTAGGTTTCAACAATTTCTGTGCCTGTTTGTCAACCGGGAAATGGCAGTAGTAACTGTGAATACAGTTGACCCTTGAGCAACAGAGCTTAACTGCATAGGTCCACTCACTCACGGACTTTTTTTCCAAGAAATACAATACAGTACTTTTTTTTTTTCTTATAAATTTCTCAATAACACTTTCTTTTCTCTGGCTTACTTTATTATAAGAATACAGTATATAATACATATACAAAATATGCGTTGACTGTTTATGTGATCGGTAAGGCTTCCAGTCAACAGTAGAGTGTTAGTAGTTAAATTTCAGGGAGTCTAAAGTTACACATGAATTTTTGACTATGCGGGGATTGGTGCCTCCAACCTGAGTTATTCAAGGGTCACTTGTTCTCCACAGGGTTGGTGTAGAGATTAAAAGAGACAATGCCTTCCAAAGTGCCTGACACACACATACATGTTGATTTCCACGTCTACTTAAGGACTTATTCGGGCACACTGGCCTATCAGCATAACAATCAATGATTTTCCCCTCAGCTAATCCTCGGTGACTGGACAGCCCCCGGTGAGAAGTTCTTAGTCTGCAAGGGTGCAGCTGTGTCTCAGACGCTTTGATGAGCTTATTGTTACTGAACATCTGCTCACATTTTGGTTTTGTTCCTTTGGCTGGATTCTCAGATGCAGACTTACTAAGCCGAAAGTTAGCACCATTCCAAAAGCCACTTTCCAAAAAGTTTGTCTCATTAATCTTCCAACCAGAGACCCTCAGCTTTGTGAAACGTTACTGTACTCTCTATTTTCCCTTTATCTTAAGTTGAGTGTATTCTACATGGAAATGTGAAAAAATAATGTAAAATCTAGGCATAAAATCTATTACAATCTCGGGGCACCTGAGTGGCTCCGTCGGCTAAGCGGCTGCCTTCTCTCCCTCTCCCTCTGCCTGCCTCTCTGCCTACTTGTGCTCTCTCTCTATCTCTCTGTCAAATAAATAAATAAAATCTTTAAAAAAAAAGTCTATTACAATCTCTCAGAGACTGTGCAGAGGTGATTGGCAGCACATATCAGGTGGAGCAGTGGACCAGGTCAAGGTGAGAGTGGGGACCACTGCTCACCCTGCAGACCTACACAGTGGGAGAACCTAACAGATGCCCCCATCCATCTCCCTACCCAGAGCAAGAGCATCCTTTGATCCATAGCACTTCCTGATTCTAGGTATTTTCTTTTCCTTCCATCTTAACTTTATCCTTGGACCAATTCCTTCAAGAGAGCTGAGTGTTTGTGCCCCAGAGTCAGATGAAACTCCTTGTTTCTTTTGTTTAGATCAATAAAAAGGGCAAAAATCATTTGAAGAACTACTGACCTTCTTTGTTGTTTGCACAAATTATTTTCATCTTTCTGTATGTTTGCAGCTAAAGGGATATTTAAAAAAAAAAAGAAAAAGGCAAGAGCTATATTTTTTATCTCACTAGAGTAATCCCCATTGCAATACTTCCTATATTTGCCTGCCGAGGAAATGTACTACAGTTCTTCATGAGAGGAATGAAGATTTATATGTCTTGTCTTTGTCCTGTGCACACCAATTCCAGCTCATGGCTTCAATAAGCTACAACAGTTAGGTTTAGAAATGGTCAGCTGGAGGCAACAGATGATTTCTGAATTCAATCAAAAGATGAGCCAGTCAGAGGTGCTTAGAGTTTTCCAAAGCCTATACACACTTCCCTACATTGTGCTGAGCTGATAGAATAATTTCTCTTAAACCCAGTAGGCCAGATTCTCGAGCTCCTGAAGACTTATGCCCTGGAGAGCCTGAAAACCCATTCATAATGCACTATGTGGCTAACTTATAAAGGAATAACCCCTGCTTCTAAGACCTGTCAGTCAGGTGTAACAGCATGGTGCCTGGAGACCCAGGATGAAGTTAGCAGAAGGCTTTAGTTCATAATCATAAGATGCCATCAACTCACTTTGTTTTTGTGTCAATGGTTTGATAATGAAGTTTTTTGTTCCAAATGGTGCTCTCGTGGAGAAACGGGCAATCAATCATTTTGTTCACTCTCTCATCTGACACTTATTGGTAGCTTGAATATGCAGTTTCTGCGAATAGCCCTGTGTCCAGACAGACTAGTTGCCTGGCCTTTCTTGCTCCCCGAGTGTTGGCAGATCTGTCGGTGCCTGACAGATAAAGGGGACAGTGTGGAGAGAGAGGGGAGGACTGAGTCCACTGTGCGAATCGGGGGGATTGGGTTGCAAAGAGAGGGAGTCCCACTCTGATAGTGAAGGTGAGTGAGTGGTGTGAGTTCCTCATATTTCAATTTGGTTTTTGATGACTTATTCGTGCCTTCACTAAGCCAGGTAGTTCTGAACTCAATACGCTATTGTTCATCATGCATAACATATTGAACCTGTAAAGAT
Organism: Callorhinus ursinus; assembly: GCF_003265705.2. Classification (NCBI taxonomy): domain Eukaryota; kingdom Metazoa; phylum Chordata; class Mammalia; order Carnivora; family Otariidae; genus Callorhinus; species Callorhinus ursinus. The sequence continues at coordinate 86,351,492 of NW_027397072.1, forward strand.
TTATCAAGGCCAGTTTACTTCAATGAATATTTATTGAGTATCTGATATATGCAAGTGTTCTTTAGGCTTCCAGACAGGAATTCAGTGATGATAAGAAAGCAGAACACATTCTCAGGGCACCTCCTGCCCAGGCAGAGGGATAGCTTTGTGTGCACACCTGAAGTAGGAGGTGGTAAGTCCTCATGAAACGGCATGAGGAGTTGGAGAGAAAAGAGCTCAAGTAGGACCAGAAAAAGTCTAGGAAGGAGACAGAATTTCAAATACAGTCATCCACACACCACACTGCACGGTGATCCACACACCACATTGCCCAGTGACCTACACACCATCCTGCATGGTGACCTACACAGCACACTGCACAGTGACCTACACACCACACTACATGCTGATCCACACACCACATTGCACAGTGATCTATGCACCACCCTGCATAGTCACCTACATGCCACGCTGCAGGGTTATCTACACACCACACTACACGCTGATCCACACACCACACTGCACAGTGACATACACACCACACTGCACAGTGATCTACACACCACACTGCACGCTGATCCACAAACCACCCTGCACAGTCACCTACACGCCACACTGCAGGGTTATCTGCACACCACACTACATGCTGATCTACACACCACACTGCACATGACTTACACACTAAATGGTGATCTATATGCCACACTGCACAGTGACCTACACTGTTATAGAAAATGTGAGAAAATGCCCTGTTCTTGATGGGGGGTGGATGTGTTTCCTGGAATTCAAAGTCACTTGGGAAGTTAGAAAGATATAATTTTCTAATGTTTGCATATAAAAAAAATTTACTTCCCTTTGCTTCTATGTTTCCTTCTTCCTTTTTCTTACAAACGATGCAGATGACTCTTAATCCTGTATTTAAATTGGCTAGAAAAAAAATGAAATTACATTTCAGCTGAGACTGCTTTCCCAAGAAAGGGAAGAAAAGGGGAATGCAGTACATATTTTAATGGAGACTCATTTCTGAAAGTGGCTTGAACTATCCATATTAAGCTTTCAGATAAAGTTTTGGTTGGCATTTGAAGTTTGTGGTTTGTGTGGAAAACTTTAAATTGAGTGGGCCAGAATTTTACTTTCCCTCTTCAACGACTTTTTATAGCTGGAATGCACTGTTTATTCAGACCTGTGCTCTGCTGTCATGTTTGCTATTTTTAAAATCATATCTAATTACATTTTCATCCTTTTTATATCCTACACTTTATAAGATATGGTTTGATTTTATGGGGCTTTAAATGTTATACAGATACAGGATGACTATAAAATATGAAGACTGTTGTTTTGGGGCAGTTTATAAAAATTATGACCATTGTTTATCCTTAAATCACAAAAGCCTCATCCTAATCAGAAAGTATTTTTAGAGATGGCATGTATGCCCCCTGCTCAGTACTGGACACGAGGAGTTTGGAACTGCCCTTAAGGATATTATTCTCCATTTTGAGATACAGGGAAGAAAATGAAGTGGCTCCAGGCTTCCTATCACGTGAGTGACAGGAGCAGAGTAGGGGAGGTGAGCGGGCAGACAGGCCACCCGTCTGGTGGGGGATGGGGGTGTTGCGTGTGTCAGGAGAGGAAAATGGGAAATTCCCAAACCTTCCTCTTGATTTTGCTGTGAACCCTAAAATGCTCTTTAAAAAAGTCTTTAAGAAAAAGGATTTCACAAAAAGTTTCCATGTTTCTCAACCACTCTTTCCCCTTCCAGGAAATCTTCAAGTTACCAATTCCTTCTTTCCTTCCAGAGGATATTATGTGCACGTGCAAGCATTGTCCCCCCTTCCCTTCCAACATGATTATAGAATGCTCTACTCATTGCTTGGCAATTAGCTTTTATATAAATATTTTCTATGTCATAAATCTTGAAGATAATTCCAATATCAGTTTAAATAACTTCCTCAATCTTTTTTATTATGGGGGGCGGTGGGTAAGTCTGCACATTATTTCATAGTACAGATAACCCAAACTGAAAATATATTTAACAATTCTCCCTTTGAAGAGAATTTATGCTGTTTAAAATCTTTGATAGTACAAACCATGCTGCAAAGACTATGAGTTGAACCATGTGCAACTAAACCCAGGGGACTATTTTGTTGTGGTTGGGTTGTTGTTTTTCCCAAACAGGTCAGAGAGTGTCATGACCCTCAGCACACTCCATTGCCTGTTTTAAAAACAAATTTCAATTCCTAAGCAGGACTTAGTGCTCAGCTGCCTCCCCTGTGCCCCTCTCCGAGGTATCTCTCCCCAGTTCTACATTCTGGTTTCTGCAGTCTGACGATCACTGCTTCATAGACTTTCCCACCTCTGAGCCTTTCCTGTCGTTGTCACTCAGCCACCTGGATTGCCTTCCATCAGCAATCCCCCCTTTCTCCAGGCTGAAAAGGAATCCTTAGTCTTTAAGATAGCATTTACCTTATCTGTGGAGATTTCCCTGAACCCCACAAGCAGAATTAAAACGCTTTTCCTCTGTGTTGTACCTCTGTTTCCATGAACGTCATTTTCTTTGTGTGTTGTGGCAAGCCCTTTGTGGGTCTTTTCTTCAAGGGCAGACCCTGGGTTTACTATTTCTATTCCTCCCTGTGCTGCCACTGTGACTGGTGTACAGTGGTCACACAGAAAATATCTGTGTTGAAAGAAGTAGAATGGATATGATTTCCTTGCTTCTTCCTCCACCTGTCATACTCAACCTACATTAGGTTAAGGTTCTTGTGCTCAGAACAAATTAGTACTATGGAAAGCAAGCACTCAAAAGCTCTGGCTGGAGAGAACCTTGCCTTTGTGCCAGAGTCACCTTATGTGTATTGATGACTTAGTGACCTTTATTGGTCATCATCTGCCACTTATTTTCAGTTCCTTAACCTGTTGTATGTCTGAGCTGCCTTTGTTTCCTGCTGCTTAGTTTTAATCTTGCTTGCCTAGAAATCGCACTGCTGTTTACACTGACCACTGACTCCCAGCTACCTCTTGCCCTCTTCCTTATCTGCCTAGAATTTGAACCCCTTCTGCATCTTAGTTCTTCTAGATTTACTCTTTCTCAATACAATGTGCCTCTTCTAGTTCCAAAATGTATAGCTTTCCAAAGTCATCTTCCATTTATTGCGATAAATAGTTTTCGGGTGTCTGATCTTCATTTGAGTCTTCAAGATGATAATTTCTCTTTCTATTTGTATTCCTTGTGAATGAGCAGAGATTGATATGGTTAACAGACAGAATGCTTGGATGATTCTCAACCCCAATGTCTAGATCTGTAGCTGCATAGCAGAGATACATGTCCAGTTTCTAAGCCAATTTCTAATGTGAGACCTGCAGTTTTCAAGCATGAGCTAGATGGAATTAGAGGATCTCCCCTGAAGTTGCTGGGTTCTCTCACACTTTGTACAGAAAGAGTTCTCCAAAATCTACAGTTCTCAATATGTATTGCTGTCAGGATTCATCTTTGTTTCTACTTCCACTGCCATGCTCTGTGTGTTGAAGTTAGACATCTCCTAGATCAGGGTCCTACCAATGTTTTCCCATAGTTCTGACCTAGGTTTTTCCTGGATTGTGTTCTTTGAATAGAGAAAGTAGGCTAGCGTGGGGAGCAGCGAGGGGGACACAGTGGTTCATGTGCAAGGAAGGCAAGGACATCATTCTGACACCATCATCCACTCACAAATCTCAGCATCTTTAATAGAAAGAAAGAAGAAAAAAACAGCCTTAATGAAATAGGAACAGAATGTTAGATGGAGAATAGATTAGAAAGAAAGTTATAAAGAAGGGGGTTCTGAAGGCTTGAGTGTAAACTGAAAAGTGCAATCATGAAGTGTCTTACATTGGTTACAGTAATGAGCACAAATGATGCCATGGAAAATTAAATCACTAATATGGTAAACATGGACAAAAAAATCTTTCAGTGTACAGATACAAAAAGAGAGCTAATGGCACATCCACTTTGGTTGGCACATTGGCAGTTTCTTATAAAGCTAAACATAGTCTTGTCATAGAATCCAGCATTTATACTGCTAGATATTTACCAAATGAGTTGAAATTTTATGTCCACACAAAAGCTTGCATTCAAATGTTAATAGAAGTTTGATCAATAATCACCAAAAATAAATACAATCATGATGTCCTTTGACAGATGAATGGATAAACACACTGTGGTACTTCCAGATAAATAAAAATAAAAATAATTTTATTATTATTCAATAAAAAGAAATGAGCTCTCAAGCCATGAAAAGATATGAACTTAAATTCATGCTCAGTGAAAGAAGCCAGTCTGAAACTGCTTCATACTGTGTAATTCTAAGTGTATAACATTCTGGAAAAAAAGCAAAACTATAGAAGTAATGAGAAGATCAAGGGTGCCCAGGGGTTTGAAGGGAGGAGGTAAGGGTTGAACAGATGAAGCACAGAGCATTTTTAAGGCAGAGAACGATTCTGTGTGATACTGTGATTGTGGATACATAACATTACACATTTTTCAAAACCTGTAGAACTTTACAGAACAAAGAGTGAAGCTTAATACATGCAGGGTAAAAAATAAAAATCATCCCCAGGAAGGAATGTAGACTGTGAAAAAAAAAATCTCACTGCATGTTAAAAATGCATGAAGCAACCTCACTGAAGGAGAGGCTGATACTTGCTGTCTCTCTTGGATCACTTGCTCTAGGAAAAGCCAGTTGCTATATCATGAAGACACTTCAAGCAGCCCTATAGAGAAATCTACATGGTAAGGAGCTGGGAACTTCTGACAATAGCCATTTTGAAGCCATATATGAAAGGCCCACAGCAAGTATCAATCCTCAATGGGGAAAAACAGAGACGTTTTCCTGTAAGGTCTAGAAAACAATAGGGATGTCCACTCTCAGCACTGTTCAACATAGTACTGGAATTTCTAGCCTCAGCAATCATACAACAAAAAGAAATAAAAGGCATCCAAATTGGCAAAGAAGAAGTTAAACTTTCACTCTTCACAGACAACGTGATACTCTATGTAACATAGACAACCCAAAATATGCCACCAAAAAAATTGCTAGAACTGATACAGGAATTCAGCAAAGTCACAGGATATAAAATCAATGCACAGAAGTCTGTTGCATTTCTACACACTAACAATGAAGTGGAAGAATGACACTGTATGTTAACTAAATTGAATTCAAATAAAATTTTTTTAAAAATAAATTTTACATGAAAAGAAAAAAATAGTCATTTTGAAAGTAGATCTTCCAGCATTCGGATAATTGCAACTTTGGCCAACCTGGTGGGACAGAAACAACCAGTGAAGTTCCTTTCAAATTCCTGACTTACAGAAACTGTGAGATAATAAATGTGCTAAGCTGCTAGAAAAGACACAGAAAGAAAGAGAAGACTGAAGGAGAGAGAGAGAGAGAAACAGAAGGAGGGAGGGAGCAGGGGATGGAGAGAGAGAGAGAGAGAGAGAGAAAGAAAGATCAAGATATTGAGGAAGAAGTTGATAGACGTGGAGGAAAGACCATGGAACTCCAATCTAGAATGAAAAAAGAATAGTCAATATATAAAAGTAGAAACTTTCACGAGCTTTGAAAGTATTCAAATACATTGATTCAAAGAGTTGGCTATATTTTGAACCAAAAAAAGGGGAGAATTCCAAGTTGAATACAAAAGAAAATGAAAAAAATAAAAGAGGGAGAGAGAGAGAGAAAGTCGTTCAGGTATCCCAGCAGCCAGAAAACACAATAAAACAAAAACAAAAGGAAACACGTTATTTCTAAGAAATCTGCATGACCTCAGACATTTACTCTGCTATACTAAATTACAGCAGAAAAGAAAAGAAATAGTAGGAGGAGTGATGTCAGCAAAATGGCCAAATATCCTCCCTTGAACAATAATTTGGCATCCATCCACAGACAAAGGAGCCTCTGTGGGATCTGGGGAGCCAAGTAGGATTTGGAAACCTTGGTTTTGAGAAGGCAGACTCAAAGCCACGTCACGGAATCACTAACTATATGTGGTCTGGTTACAGAAAAGGGAACTCCACACCCCTGGGAACTTTGAGACAGGCCACTTTGGCTGTGGGTCTATGAATCCTTTCTTCTCTGCTCCTTGGAATATATTTTTATTCTCAAGTTTATGTTTCATTGGCATTATTGCACAGCATTAGGGAATATCCTTAAAATTATAATGAGTAATGCCCTGATAATGACAATGAGTAATGTCATTGTAATGATGAGCTATAAGATTGATAAAGAGGATGGCTTGTTAATGAAATGGAAAGTAGATTAAGTAAAATGTCAAATTAATTAGAAGAATGCAAGATTATGTAGAAAGAGTCAGATATCAGCTATATTTATTTTTAGGTGCTTTCAAAATCAACCTGATAGTAATATATCAAAATTATAGGGGTGACCATTTTAGGATAGTGGGATATAAGGTGATATATAAGCTAAAGAATAGGCTAAATTGCTGTAACAAAGAAGCTAAAAATAGAGTTGTTCAACAGAACATAAGAGTACTTATCAGTCAAGTAATAGTTTGGAGACAGGCAGGTGGTTCGGAGCTGGTAGGAGGCTGTGCAGTTAGAACTCCTTTAGGAGCCCTTGCTTCTGAACCACATCCTTCACTGTGGTCCCTGCCCACTAGCTCCAAGCTGGTTGGGCAGTACCAGTCTGTGTTCTAGCCTACAAGAAGGGTGGAGGGAGGATGGGCTAAATAGCTTTCTTATAAAAATGTGATCTAGAGTTGGTATATAGCACTTCTAGTTTGATAGCCTCGTGGAGCTGAAAGAGGTCCTAGCAAAGACAGTCAGTAGCTGGGCTTCAGTCTAACTTCCTCAAACGCAGGGGAAATTCTATAGCTGGGAGTAGCAAAGGAAAGGAGGCGGCCAAGGTCATTTCATCATTAACTGGAGGACTTCTTTTCTTAATATTTGTCTATAATTTTTAATTAAAAATAGGCATGTATTCCACTTATGATTTTTATAGACACACACACACCTACACACAAACACAAAAACAAGGAAGAAAAAAATTCTCAATGACTTCATTCTATAATACCTCTTAAAATAAAGATATTTATTACAGGTAGCTGTGTGTTCTGCAGATGCTTTACTTTTTTGTCAGATTTCTGATTTGAACACCAAGGAGAGAATGATGAAATGAATTATCTAACAGAACCCATAATCTCAAAGTAGTTTCTCTGGAGCTTTCTAATAGAACAGATTGTTGTCCTGATTTTATGTATTGTATTTTTATGGCAGATCAGCCTTCCTGAATGCAGTTGCTAGTTTGAGTGGTAAATTGAGACTATTCACTCAGTGACGCCCAGCTCATGTCCGGGAGGAATTAGCTGGAATGTGATGGGTGGCTGTGAGAAGTTGTCCTGAGTTAGAAATTCCCACAGACTACCCAGAATTTGTTCCATATCGTTATTTTGTCTTTGGTCCGTGATCATATGTTTTCTAGTTGGATAGATTGCAACACTTCCCCTCTGCAGATTAGAAAGAAATATCAAGAGATTCTCCGAAGATTGTGAAAACTTCAGACCTATTTATTTCTCCAATTATAGGCTTTGGCTTTCAGATCAAACCTTATGTCCCTTTCTAAAATTTTAAATCATTGGTAGGCTTTAAAATATTGCTAATTACCAGAGGCAAAAAATGTCAAAGTGTTGAAAATATTAAAAGTGAGCAATGTGCCTGCAAAAAAATGTCTTCAACTGAATTTCTCCGCTAATGACAATGACAATGTGAGTGTTATTTAGTTGACTATTTAACTGACAAACACATATGATGCAGTGGCACATGAAACACAAAAAGATTGATGAAATATGAAAGCTATTGAGTGGAAAAAACTGGACATGGATGGGATGGTTTTATAACTGGCAGAAAATGTCCACTTAGGAACAAGATAATTGCTCTGTCAATCTAGATCCAATGGATTTAATAGTCTACTTGTGTATTTGTGTTGCTGTGATATTCTCCCCCTATGATTATGGCAATGACTTTTAAGTAAATAGAACCACTTAATAATTTGATATTAGAGGTCGCTAATGGCAACCATTTATGGACATAGCATTGCCTCAAGCTTAAAATGAGTGAGTAATAAAGCTAATAATAATGGCTAATGTCATGGGCCAGGGATATTTGAAATGCATTACCTATGTCAATTAAATCCTCACAACAGTCCTCTGAGAAAGGTACTATTATTATCTACATCTTATAGATGAAAAAAAATCACTGTTAAATTGCTTTAATAATCTTTCTAGGTTCATGTGTATTTTAGAAGCACAGTGAGGGTGTGCATGTGTGTGTGTGTGCGCTCCTGCTACAGAAGATTAGCAGAAAGTACGTTGTAGAAAGAAGCAAATACGATTGACCCTTGAGCAACAGGTGGATTAGGGGCACGAAACCTAATCAAATATCTGAACATATTTTTTGACTCCCCAAAAGCTTAACTGCTAATAGACTACTGTTGACCTCAAGCCTTACTGATAAAATAAACAGTAGATTAACATATATTTTGTATCTTATATATATTATATACTGTATTCTTATAATAAAGTGAGCTACATCACTTCTCGGCCTTTTGGCTAAAATCAAGAGTAGTATCTGTTCTTATCAGTTTAATATCTGAAACATCCTCAATCCAAGGGCAATATACTACATGGATTTTTAGAACAAGGAGATGGAATAGGAGCTTGCTCTGTCCACCTCATGCATCAACCTGGTATTTCAGTAATTCCAAGAATGTTGCACTTTCATCGGGGGATAAAGGAAAAGTAAGCTAGAGATAAAATAAAATGTTATTTACCCTACTGTCCTGTATTTAGCTCTACCACAAATTTACATCAGCTATCTGTAAGATGAATCATCTGTTAGTACGCACATCAGTATTGTCTTATATGATACAAAACACCATAGATGGTACATGTATTATTAACGCTGAGCATCAAAAATGAAAAGATAATGTACAGTATTTGTGTGCATAAGTTTTGATAAATTTTAACTTTTTATAATAGATTGTAGATATTTTATAGTAGTCAATGATAAAACAGAATTGCATCTGCATATATTTTATGCATTTATGAGATACCTAACTTTTTCTTAATTTTTTCAATATTTATAAGCTATGTGGTTCATCTGCAAGATTTTCAAACTGTCACAAATCTCCAAAAATTTTTCCAATATATTTATTAAAACAATTTGCTTATAAGAAGACTGACACAGTTCAAACCGATGTTGTTCAAGGGTCAAATGTATTTGTAGAAATGTCCCCAAGAAGTCAGTTATACACCCAAAAATGTGGTTGCATACTTGAAGAGCCTTCTGGTAGATGAGGTAGATGGATTACGATGAACAACAGGCCAGGAATAGGCTTTGGCTTTGTTCAAAAATTAAAAGTGATGTCTTCTGGAAAGGAAAAGTAATAGTAATAAAGGGGAAAGAAAAGGAGAAAGGGCGGGAGAAGGATAACTAATAGCTAACATTCATTGAATGCCTACTGGGAGCAGATGATGTGCCTGTGTCACATTTTTCCTTTACAGACAAGGAAACTGAGACACAGACAGAGGAACACCACTGAAGTTATGACCAAGCAGGGACTCCCACCCAGGTATCCTGACCTTCGAATAGAACACGTCTGAACACATGGCTATCTCACGCATGCATAGCTTGTCTTTTTAGCTACAGCAAGTGCTTCTGTAAGAACAGGTGTTCCGTTTTCTTCCATTTCTATTTTGTGCTGTGCAGCCCTGCTTCGTGCAGTCCTCATTCAACTCTTTAAGAAGGCATAGTGAAGTAAAGTGATGGTAGTTATATGCAGGTTGGGGCAGGAGAAGTGACACATCGTTTCTCTGTCTTACTTTATGATTACCAGGACACGTTCTGTGGACTCCTCTCTCCATGTCTTTGCTCATGGTGCTCCCTCAACATGAACTCTGTCCATCCTGCCAGTGTTCTTTAACATCGATCCTGAACGTTGCATTGTCCTGGCAGGTGAATTAATCTCTTCCTCTGCTGTCCTTCCAACTTATAAAGAATACTTACCTCTGGCTTGCTTTTGTTTTTGCCTCCTCCTCTTTAAAGACGGTGTCCATTTATTATTTCCCCTGGGGTCTGTCACACTCTTGGCATCCTGCCTTTGCACACACTCCTGGCTTTGCCTGGAAATACCTCACATATCCGCATGGCTCACTTTTTCACTGATTCAAGCATCTCATCAGAGAGACCTTGTGTGCTCCTGTAGGAAGAAAACATGCCAAGGAACGGCAAGTTCTCAGTTCCAGCACTGGGAGCGTAGAAGAAAGTGTAAGGGTACAGTATGGGCAGCAACCACATTGATGCCACTGTGCTACCTACAATAGTCCTCCAGCTGCCTCTTTTGGGTTTGTTTGTTTTAAAGATTTTATTTATTTACTTGAGAGAGAGACAGAGAGAGCACAAGCTGGGGAAGGGGCAGAGGGAGAGGGCCAAGCAGACTCTCCTCTGAGCAGGGAGCCCGATGCAGCCAGGACCCTGAGATCCCAGCCGGAGATGAAATCAGATGCTTAACCAGGCTGAGCCACCTAGGCACCACCCCAGCTGCCTCCAACTCACTGGGTTTAGCCTCATAGCAGGTGTCTGCTCTAGTGTTTGCAACCTCCTCTGGAGCTTCCTGGGTGTAATCTGAAACCAGCTCCCCTGGGCAGAGGGCAGAAAGAGACTGAAGAAAGACAGCCACTCCAGGTTGGCAAGTTTATTCAACAAGAAAACTTACATTCAAGACTTGTCTTGGGGGCTGCAAGCAAGAGGAGTAGGTTTCTGCACCCACCCACCAAATCGTAAAGGTTCATGAAGAGGCCTTCCCCGGGTTCAGTCACATACACTGTGCAGGTGTTCTCAACACTGCATCACTATCTTGAGGCTGTGTCCCTGCAGCAGCTTCTGGGACTGGGGAAGGCAACTGAACCCACAGTCCAAGGATGGGGATATGTGCATAGTTTTATTTTTTGTTGTTTTTCTCCCCCTAGATTTCATACTCCATCAAACAGAACAAGTGAGTGGACTGACTTTGTTTAATTCCCTGTGGTGCTTTCAGCACAGTATCTGGCACATAGTAGGTGTTACTTTATAGATACTTGTTACATGAAGTAACAAATAAATATGTGTTAGGGATTAATTGACTGTCTTGTTTTGTTGAATTTTTATTTAAAAATAAAGTGTGGTTCTGGGTGCCTGGGTGTCTCAGTTAAGCGTCTGCTTTCTGCTCGGGTCATGATCTCAAGTCCCAGGATCAAGTTCCGCATCGGGCTCCCTGCTCAGCGGAGAGTCTGCTTCTCCCTCTGACCCTCCCTCCTCTCATGCTGTCTCTCTCAAATAAATAAATAAAATCTTTAAAAAAATAAAGTGTGGTTCTGGGATGTCTTTTAAAGCATTATTTGTTCAATACTGTATTTCAAAGATTCTATTTTTTAATGTGTGGTAGGGCCTCATTAACTGATTGTGTTTGCAAATGACCTCAGCTTAGGCAACTATCCCTTATCTGCGACAACTTTTGCACAGTAACACTTTTATTATGTTTGTTGGTATATTTTCTTTCTTTAAATATTTTTATTTATTTGAGAGAGAGAGAGCACAGGTGGGGGGAGCAGCAGAGGGGCAGACTCCCCACCGTGCAGGGAGCCCGATGCGAGACTCCATCCCAGGACCCTGGGATCACGACCTGAGTCAAAGGCAGACGCTTAACCAACTGAGCCACCCAGGCACCCCTATTTCCTATTTTTCAATAACATAGAGAACCTGTATGTCAAACACTTCTTTGTTTCAACAAATTTGGGGAAGCCAACCCTATTCTCTCTCTTTCTCGCCCTGTCTCTCTCATCATCTATCATTTGTACATATATATGCGTGCAGTAGCCATGGCGGTGTAAGATGTCAGCAAAGACAAGCTCTTTGAATACAGATGTTTTGGTTTATAGATGAGCAAATTGAGTCTTGAGTGTTTGTGATGCCTTCAAGGTCATGCTGGGAAACAGTGGCAGAAGGTCCGCAATCCAGATTGCCTGCCTTCTAGAGAGATATCCTTTCTGCCACACAGCACAGCCTCCTTTCATGAACTGCTGTGTTGTACCATGAAGCTACATTCCTTTCACATGGCATGGCTCTTATAAGATGAGCTTTTTAAATGTTAGTTAATTCCTCAAGTGAACATCTGAGTTTGAGTGATATGATTATTCCTTCTATGTACATGAAGGGAGACATCTGCACGAGGCTGAAGGATGGGCCATAGGTCACAAGAATGATTTGTTTGAATTCAGAGCCTTCCTTGGATTTTGGAACAGCCCTTTCCTGTGGTTCAGAGAACAAAAAGTTATGCAAATTGGAACTGTAGTCTGACTTCAGCCCATCTGGACCCTGATTACATGGAAGCAATTTCCTTATAAGCCTTATTCTAGTACGTGCTTCCTCTCTTGACTCTTGAGCCATTGCTACATGAGGCCAATTCAGCTTGAGTGATTTGCTTCCACGTAACTTTATTTTTGCCTAGATTGACTGGATATTTTGCATTTACCTTCAGCAACATAGGAGAAGTTATTTTTGGAGGGGAGACGTTAAAAATCAATGTGTTATTATTGGGTGTTGAATTACAGTAACCCAGGGAAATTGTCATATAATTGTTGCTGCCTCCTATAATCTACTTTCTCTCTTTCTAATACAAAACATGAGGAAAGCTCAAGCACCCTGATGGCTATATTTTTGTTTCCAGAGCCATAAGCACCAAAGTTAAAGAATATCACCCAGGCTGCCCAGGTGGTAAGTGCCGCAAGCTTCACTCAGGGCATAAAGGGTGCTGAGGCGTGTGCATGTGCTGGCCTGACACGTGCGCACTGTTGTTCTCCTGGCCGTGTGCAGTGGCTCCAAAGCCATGATGAGGCTTAGTCTGCTAGAACAAGCAGTGATGGATTTAACCAGATCATCTCCAAAATTTCCTTGACAGAGTTTGTATGGGCATTTCTATTTTTATACAATTTCAATGTTGGGAAGTAGGTCAGACATTGCAAATTTCCTCCCTTAAGCCATGGACAGAAGGTTTCCAGAATATGAGCATGTGTATGGGTATGGGCATGTTTCTGAAAGAGAGAATGGGTGCTTGAGAGAGACAGACAGAGAGACAATGACAGAGACAGAGAGACAGAGAAACACAACAACTCACTTTTCCTGACGGCGTCAGTTTCTTCTTTATTATTTCCTCTTACCCTAGCTTGGGGTTATTCAGCCATACTTTTACTAAATCTTTGAAACAAATGCTTAACTCATTGCATTCCAAACTCTCCTTTTTTTTTTTTTTTCCAAGATAGGCCTTCAAAAGCATCCTTGCATTCTCTACAGCCATGTTCTTCATTCTTGAGGCTGACCAGTCACCTCCAAATGTTCACAGAAGTGGGCCTGGATCCTTGTACGACCTGGCAAGTCCCATTCAAGGAATATTTAGGCCAGCAATGATCCTGGCCAGCCAGATTTGCTCAGTGTCATTTTGGTAATACCATCTCTGGCCTCAGTGCTCCTGAGCAATGGGGGTGGTATCCAATTCTCCTGATACATTGGCTCTGTCCCATAGGAGCCTACCACAGAAACCAAATCCCTGGAATAGCAACAGCAGCAACTACAACTCCAGGTTGCCATATCAGGTCTTGGAGGTTGTGCACTGCACAACTCCAGGGGGTAACAGGCATCTCATAGCTTTCAGAGATTCATATATTTACTCCAAGAAATTTTCAGCTGATAGGGAGAGAAGTGTTCAGAGGAAGTGGTGCTTCTTTCAAATTTGTACATCACCAGATGGGATGTCAGTGAGGCTGCTTTCTTTAAGCAGGAGAAACTCTGAAAGCCCACCCTTGCCCTCTGGCTCCATAGTGGTCTTCAGCCAGCAGCCTTAACTCACCTATGACTCAAAATGAGGAGTCCCTCTGACCCCAGTCTTGCTCTCCCTGCTCTGGCTAGGATTTTGCCTCTGCTGTAGACAGTGATGGTCCCAACCCCTGCATTCTCATGCCAGACACATGCACATGAAGACACTGCTCTTGCTGTTCTGTATTGCATGTAGATAATGCAAGCCCATCCCAACTTTGCTCCATAGTTCCAGCATGAGGTTCTGACACAGTCGCACTTGCCTAAGCTCTCCCTCTGAAAGCGCTCAGTGTGCATTTTCCTTGCTGCTGGGTCTTCTCCTCTCTTTTCTTGGCACCCCTGGACCACTGCAACCATATCCACTCCCAAAATACAGTTCAGGCTGAGTTGTGGAGGACAGTCTAAGTCCACAAATTCCTAAGACAGGGTAGGGGCATTTTTCCATGCTTGCACATTCTCCTCTCTTCCTGGGCTGGTTTGATTTCCACTCTTTTAACACCAGAAGGTGTAAGTGTAAAATTTGGAGTAAGCATGAAGAATGTACTTAGGTGGATATTTGATGAAAAAGCAGGGTGGTTAGGTTTATTTTCCAGAAAAGAAAACAGCAGAAAAAGCAAGAAAAACGTCCCATTCCATACACACCTATCCGTCAGGAAAGATAGAAGCAGAATAAATAGCATGTTGCTTATAAAGACACTGCATTAACAGAGATGAAGATTTTATACTCCAGTCATTTGCTGAGCCATGAGGTTGCTTGAGGTCACTAAAGTCCACTGAATTTTTGGGCTGTCTCAATTCTGCCAGGATCCTGGCCTTTTAGATTCAGACCGATGGTTCCGCTAAAAGTTACACAGGCACACTCAAATACACATGTGTGCACTCACATACACAACAGGGTGGGAGAGCAACATGGACGCTGTGGACATGCTAATCCATTGGGTTCCTCAATGCAAAGAGACATTCTGTCTTCCCATTATTGTCTGACAGGGGCTGAAAAGTATTGCATTTGACACATCTTTTATAGTGCCCTACTTTACTATGCATTTCTATGGCAACGATCAGTGTAGCACTGGGATCCTCATTAATCCTCTCAATGTCCCTATTTGGTAGGCAGCTGACAGCTAATATAATCTTCATTCTGTAGGTAAGGGAAACTTTGCCATCATTTGTCAATATTGCTGGGAAAGAAGAAATGTATAAATGATCTATAAGCAGACAAATTAGCGCATTAAAAGTTTTTGGAGAAGAGTTTCTCGCTTTCACTTTTCTGTTCTCTCTTTTTGGGGGGCTTCATCCTCATCTCATATCCTGCTTTCAGAAGCCTCTCTCTCTTCCATTTACGCAGAGAAATAGAGCAGGATTGCTGCCAATTTCCCACGTTCAGAAATAAATCAGTGGAGGAGTCTCCTAGCGCTCCTCTGCCTCTTGCCTGCTTTGGATAAAGGAACCCACTGCTGAGTTCAGGATTATGTTCTGGTCTGGGCTAGGCTCTTCATAGAGGCAGTTTGTCTGCCAGCACTCACCTTTTCCTTCAGCAACTTTATAGCATTTTATGTATTTATTTCATAATGCCACCTGATTGCAAGGCTTAGCGTTCAGTCAGTGGACACGATGTCACTGGAAGGGCTTCTACAGTGCCCTACCTGGAAGTGTGCAGCCTGGCAGATGAGTAAAGACTGGGCACTGAGTTGCCTTCCCTGAGGGCAAGGGGCGAGACCCCCTTCGACATGCACAGGACATTGAGGACTGCCCAAGAGTACTAAATAATTTTAGGTAAAGAGATAACTTTGAAAGAATAGGCGATTTGAGAGGCAATTACCAACTTACACATTAGCTCTAACTCTCACTCCAGTTAAGCTATTTACCTATTGAAATATGGAGGTAATGTCAATATTGTTTCAAATGTAGCAAGCTTTAAGTCAGTCAAAGAGTATCTGTTCATGAAGGGGGAGATATTTTAAAAAACAATACTCCAGGAGCTCATCCATCCACTTGAAGCAAGAGCTATTCATTTTGGATATGATGAGATGTGATCAGATACAGAGTATTTGAGGTTTTCCTATAATATATAAAACGGTGATGGGAACATTACATTTCATCTTTCTCACCAAGCCTGCTGTTCTTTGTTGCCAGCCTTAATATATGGTAGAAATAATAATAGACTAGCATAAGCAATTAAAATACCTGCAGTGAGTTGAAATATGCCCCAAGCTTAGAGCTATATAGAAAGAACTTCAATCACGTTAGAAGATTATGATCATAACTTCCAGTGATTAAAAAAAAGTATCCATAAAGGTACCAGATGTAAAAATCTTTAGCATTGAGAGAAGGAAAAGATTAATTTCCTTCTGTATTAGAGTTTTTATGTTTCTTTGTAAAATCTGGATTCTCTCAGTCAAACCACACCATGGAAAGCAAGCAAGCATCATTAGCAATTATAATAAAAACCGAGAAATGATATTGAATGCCAACTCCACACCCAACAGAGTTCCTGGACCTTGGGATATTTCAAGCCCTCCCTTGTCCCTCAGCAGGGCTATTTCCTGGAACTGCTACACCTTTTCCTTGCCCTACCATTTGGTGCTCAGTCATAACTGGTGTCTTTGTCCTCTGCTGGTCCACTGTGGATGCTGGTGGCTGCCTGTGTCTGGGGGTCTCACCCTACAGCTGCTGATGCTGTTCTCAGTGGGACAGGAGGGAACTTTCCTTCCACCAGAAACTTCTTTCAAAATAGCGATCTTGCTTTTGACATCTTATTGGACAAGCTTGCAAAGAATTAGGTGCAAAAATGCTTTAGGGCTGAAGAGGATGTAGAGAACCACAGGGTCTGAATCTTGGAGTTCCATTCCCCAGTGACCAGTGTCTCAAAATGGAGCCTCAACCTCCATCAACTGGGGATAGGGATCTGGACACTCTTGGGCTCTTTCCTCAGAGGCTGTGAGGTTTGAGGATTTTCAGCTGAAAATTGTAAATCTCCATTGTAGATCTCAAATCTCCTCCATTATTTGACCAAAAAACCTAATTGCTTCACTTAGAGTCTTGATCATTATTGTGGATTGGAATGTGCCCCTGCCAAAAATTTTATGTTGGAAGACTAAGTCCCAGTACCCCAGAATGTGATCTTATCTGGGGAAAGGGACTTTACAGAGGTAATCAAGTTACAATGAGGTAATTAGAGTGGACCCTAATCCAACATGACTGGTGTCCTTGCAAGAAGAGAAAATTTAGAGATGGACTCGTACAGAGGGAAGACAATGTGAAGACACAGGGAGAAGGCTAGCCACAAGCCACAGAGGGAGGCCTGGCGCACATTCCCTCTCAGCCTTCAGAATGAACCAAACCTGCTGACACCTTCATCCTAGACTTCCAAACTCCAGAATTGTGAAACAGTAGATGCTGTAGCCACCCAGTCTGTGCTACTTTGTAATGGTGACCCACATTGACCGATGCAGTGGTTACCCAGGATAATTCTTATTCCTGCACGATCTTTATAAAAATTAAATACCGTTGGATGTGGGATAGATTGGCTATGTACTTCTTGACTGATATAGGCAGTTAATAAGATGGGTACGATGACCATATTATCATCACAGAAATATTTTGAGGGTCATCAGTGGTGATATCACAATCATCCTGAAAAAACAGGGATAATTAAGGACTCCTTTTGGCAAACAGGACTGGTCATTCTCTGTAACATATAACATAACATAAAACAAAAGGCTCATAACAATAAAACAAAAGGCTCAATGCCCTTTGTATTCTACTCCTTTGATCCATTGATTGAAGAACCCAGGCCAGTTGCCTTGTGTTTTCACAACTAGATTTTGCTAATGCATGCCTGTGATGTTATTTTTATATGTATATATAAAATATATATTTACATATATATTATACATGTACATAAACTATATATATATATTTATGTATATAGTATACAAATATACTTTTCACTTCCTTTAAACTGCTACTTAGGTTCTGGAGGCCTTATCAGATTCAGGTTCCTTTTTTTTTTTTTTTTGCAAGAAGACTTATTGGTGGTGCTTTGTACTTCCCATTACATACCATCAGGAAGCACCCACTTTCCTGTTGTCTCCTCTCTTGCGGTATTGAGGTTGAACAAGGGATTCATACATCAATGCCTAATCCAATGCCTATAGACTTCCCCTCAACCTTTCATTTAAAGGTAGTGTCAGCAGCTGGACTGTTGAACAGGTCAATTGTTTTTACTTGGGTTTGCAAAATGATAATGTTCTGCCCTTCCTTCTGCTTTTATCAATTGCAATTCTTCTATAAAGAAGAACTTTCCTTATCATATATTTTGTTACTCTGCTGCACATTTTTATAGGAAGAGCAGGAAAAATCCTTGAGTCTTTCCCTTTATTTGCAAATTTTCAGAATACAGTGATGGCCTAACAATCTCCAGAGTTAACTAGCTTGGGCTTAGTTACTGTCATTAGCATCTCATGGATTTTAACATATTTGATGAGTTTCAGTTCATGCTCCAATTATCCTGAGTCTGGCCTGTTGGAGCTCTTTCAAGTTGGCTCCTGTGTACTTGTGAGCCCAGAATTCTTTATTAGTGTCTTTGCTTTCGGTTACAAGATATTCCAGACTCATCTTGGACATTTTCAGCCCCAGACCTGAAATCAGTCATTTGTCAAGGAGCCTTGGTTCTTTTTAGTGAGAAATACTCTTTAGAGACCATAGTCTGAAAAGTAGCTATGCTCATTGTAACTGAATTAATCATTGTTTCAGAGACTTTCTGGCAGAGAGAGGTAGAAGATGCATATTTTTAAAAGGAAATTATATTATGAGTTCATATTGATATTTCCAATTCAAATCTAAGAATATAATATTTTTACATAACTTCTTTGACTTTATGCTAAGGACGTTGGTTCCTAATATCATTTACATAATTATTTATTTGCCTTATCCTATTACATATATAATAGTTTCAAAACATCGGTATAATTTTATTATGAAGATTTAATTACCAGTTGTAGTTTAAGATGTATTTGTCAGTTCCTTCTGTCCTTTGCTCTCTCTGGGTAATTTTATTAGATATTGTCACTTCTGTCCATGGTGGCTGAGTCATTTTGCAACCTTATCCTAAAATATGAGAGTGCTGTGTCCCAAAGCTTTGCTTCAGAGTATGACATACTTGTAGATTTTGTTCAGTTTGAGTGCTGAAAAAAAAAATCAGTGTGGTTTACAAAAAAATGTTTTCCTTTGTAAACTTATGTATTTAATTTTATCCATTTGACACATCATTCCAAAAAGAAGTCCATAGTTTAAGCCCTGGTCTAAAGAGGCCCAGCTAACACTCTGGTCTTTTTTAACAGCAGGATTCTACACAGAAATGATGGTGAGCAACGTTCCTCCATGGTGTTTTAAATTGTCTTAATATCTTACTTTACTTTCTCTTTTAAGGAACTGGAATGAACATCTTTTATTTTGTAAAGGCCATTTGCTTTTTTGTGAGTTGTCTGTTCTTATGTCTTGCCCATTTTTCTATACTCGTTTTTCTTCTACTTTTATAGTTTTCTGATCTACTTTTGGAAACTATTTTAGGACCAGCAAACTTTTGTAAAATGGATTATGAATAGATTTTTCCATATCTCATTTTATTCCATTGTTTATTTTGCTCTTTTTTCCAGATAGAAATGTTTGGGGGTTTTGAGTAGTAAAAGTTATTCTTTTTCCTCTTCTTACTTGTGATTTGTGAGCTACAGTTAGAAAAGATTTCTTATTTCCAGGCTTTTAATAGACTCACCCATGTGTCTTCCAATACTTGTATGGGGTTATTTATTTGTTTTTTCATTAGTTCATTTTTTGGCATTAATTCTTTAAGCCATTTGGTTTATCATTTTTTTTCCTGTCAGAAATTGCTCCAATTTTATCTTTTTCCACATCACTTTCACAGTTATCCAAACATTTCTTGTTCAGAAGTCCTTCTTTCTTTCACTGATTTGAGATGCAGCCTTTTTATATCATCATATTGCAGAAATTTCCATCTGCAGTAGGGTCTTCCCTTGGATTTTGGATTTTGTTCCATTGAGATTTCTGTTTATTCATATGATATTAGCATTTTTAATGACAGTATTTTATATTATTTTATGCCTGGTGGTCCTAGCCTTCTCATTCAAAGCTTTCCTGGCCAGGCTGGCTAGCTTGCCCTTCCAAATGAGCTTTATGATAAATTTGTCTCGCTTCAGAATAAGTAAAAAATCTGATGCTATTTTTTCCTGCCATGCATATTATGATTCAACTTACTGTCTTTCCCTCTATCTGCATCTCCTCCCTCTCCATCATTCACTTTATAATATTTGCAATAGAAAAGCACACATTCAATATAAAAGAATTCAGTTGATGCGGAAAATGTAAAAAAGAAAAAGAATCACTCAAATCCCAGATAAAATAATTGTTTTAAGCTGGAATCATTTGATGCATGCCCTAAATGGATCTCATCATTTAGCAGTTTTGGTAAAAAGTACTCATTGGGACTCTATTGGCTGAGGTTTTTCATAGTGGAGACTATGTGGGGGTTGCCTTTGTTCTTGGACACCTTGATTACTTACAGTGACACTAGGTCATGTTCATGGAGAGGAGACTATATTGCAGAAACAAACTAACTCAAAATATTAGTAGCTTCACACAGCAAAGGTTTCTCTCTGATCAGATGCCCAGGACCACAGAGGTCCACATCTTGTCCTTGTTTCTTCTATAATACATGGCCGTCCAATTGCCCCGGGCAAGGGAAAGAGAAGGTGAATTCAACTGTCTTGGCTCTCGAGTGAGCCAACTGCCTTGGCTCTTGTCACTCAGCCAGAATTTGTCACTGGCCTCAACCAAAGGAGGCTGAGAAACACACAGTACATTTGGACGTCATAACTACCTATACCTGTGGGTCAATGTAAGTGTTACTCTCTACTCATGTGATGATATGAAGAAATCTGACAGGTCTGTTCCCCCATGTAGTTGACTTATTTATATTTCCTGAATGCCTGAAAAGTTTGTCTTTATTTCTGAAATTCAGATCTTAACTAGAATAAGTACTATGTTAGCTAGTTCTTCAATTTTTTCCCCTAGAATTGATCTTTAAAAATCAACCTCAGATTTTATCCTTTATTTCAATTTTTCCTTGAGATTTTTATTCAGTTAGAGATTTTAATATTTTCTCCATTTCACGTGTTGAGTTTTCTCAACACAAATTACCCTTTTCTGTAATGTCATGTTTTCTTTTACATTTCTCATTTCCTTTGAACTACTCTTTTTTTTCTTTTGAAATCACAATAATTATTGCAGTTTTCTTCTGTCTTAATAGGTTAGAATATTCATATCTTTATTCTGTCTAGTAGCGTCTAAGTTATGCAACTAGTGGTATGAAAGTATTGATGTAAGTCCTCAAAACTCTCTGTGATCTCACTTCATCATCATCCTGTGGTTTAACCACAACTCCTTTGAGCTCCAATTTTCATGATATTATGATTGTATTAAATGTTCTTGAACATGAAAAACTCAATGAGTTACTTCCTTTTTCCCTCTCATTTTTTTCCAGACCAAATTCTTGATCCTCATTCCAGAGGCTGCTCTTCTCCCCTTCCCTTCTTCCCCTCCCTTTCCTTTATAGAATGTGAGATATTTGCCATGACATTTCCTGTCAACTTGATCAAGCAATCAGACACTAAAGCAAGCTGCCTGGTCCAGAGTTTCTATTTTCTCTAACTTAATGCATGTAAATCCATCATTCTCCTCATGGCTGATTGCAGGCTGGTTATTTTCAATTTCATCCATTTTTGAAGCTTAAGATAGGAGACTAGGGAGTAGGGTGGTGGGTAGCTCAGATATAGACATGGTTAGGAGACTAGGCTCTATCCTCCCTTCTGAGATGGCATTAAGGACTTCAGGGCTCACCTTATCAGCTGGCATGTGTATTTTATTTTCAGACAGAAATACCTATTGGCTTTGAATCATTCTCCAAATCCAGTAAGTCCTAAGGGTTTGCTTCTGTAAGACCTAGTCAGTCTGTTGGTTGCTTGCTTGTTTGATCTACTTCATGGGCAGGATTTTCACCCACATTAAGAAAATTATAAAGAAAAGAATATTTCCTATATTCCTTAAGTTTACTTTAGATCATTTTACTAGGCTTAGAGGTCAATCACCATTCTCAAATTGTGTTTGCTTCTGTTCTTGATGGCCACTTCCAGAAGTTTTCTATGTGAGCTTAAATTCCCTGTTTGTGTGCTGCTGGTACATGCTTTAAAATGTTTTCATTAAGTACTGGGAGGGTTCTGTGATCTGATTTCATCCCACCAACTTTACTCGGAAATCTTTGAGGATATGTGCTTGAAAATGTGATAGTAGAACACTACACAACAGAAACCCTTAGCTGCTTCTTAAACACATGAATTCCTGGCTCTCAGCTGAGACAGACAGATACAGAATCTCTGGGAATGAGGGCTAAGACTGATCACGCTACAAATTGAAAATCCCTGACTATGAGAGCTTCCACTTTTTCTGTTTCTAGCCCATTAAGGATTTTCAGGGCAATATTTCTTTTCCATTAGTTTTTAAAAGCATCTGAACATTATCTAAATAAGGTATTTGTAGCAAGAAATAAAGAGATCCCTTCTTGGTATTCAGGGATGCCCATAATTCCATACATATCTGCTCAACCTAGTTTAGGAAAAAAATGATCTGATATTATTCCAGATAGCACTTTAAATAAAACAGAAATATGTGCACGTGCTGATGTCTGCACACCCAGAGGTCTTGTTAATGCTAAATAATAATTTAAGTTAATGCCTGGGTTTGCATATAGCAACAATATGTAATAATTAGTGCTAAGCTTTAAAGCTTTCTCTTCCTGTAGGTTTCTCAAGAAATAAAGATGGATTGCACCACTGTAGGGTGAACCACAGGGAGCTCAGAGGGAACAAAATGAAGTGTTTGCTTTTCAAGATGTTTATTTCCATTTCAGAAAATTATAATATTGTACATCAGCATTAACTCCATTTATAAAGCCCCTAACCTTATAATATACATTATCTCAAAAAAAAAAAAAGTATCTGATTCGGGTGCTTGGGTGGCTCAGTAGGTTAAACATCTGCCTTTGGCTCAGGTCATGATCTTGGGGTCCTGGGTTGGAGCCCCGCCTCAGGCTCTCTGCTCAATAGGGAGTCTGCTTCTCCCTCTGACTTTCCCTCTGTGGTTTCCTTTTCTCTCTCTCTCAATTAAATAAATTTTTTTACATGTCTGATTATATTGCTTATGTAGTTCTCAAAATCATATATTAAAATATGAAGGATGTACACATGAAACAAATGGAGAAAATGCAGTCCTGGTAAATTTTGAAAGAAGCACTAAGTTGCAAAAAAGGTCTTCACCCTCTTCCCCTCCATGGATGTCCACTCCTCTCACCTCCTGCTAGGACCTTCTTTATAAAGATTACTTTCAGGGGCACCTAGGTGGCTCATTTGGTTAAGTGTCTGCCTTCAGCTCAGGTCATGATCCCAAGGTCCTGGGATTAAGTCCCATAGCAGGTTCCCTGCTCAGCAGGGAGCCTACTTCTCCCTCTCCTCCCCACTCCTGCTCTCTGTTGCTATCTCTGTCTCTCTCTCTCAAATAAAAAATAAAACCTTTAATAAAAGAAGATTGCTTTCAGTTCATGACTTGGCTCTTTCTGTGGTTCACTCTGAATATTATTCCGTGTGTCACTTTTCCCAAGAATATTAGAACATAAACTAAGTTTCCTTAGATATCATCAATCCTTGGGTGCAAATTAAGTTAATTTCCTTAAAAAGACAAATGAAAACTAAAAATACAAATATTATTATACTAAGATGGAATTTATAATTTACAACACTACATAATACAACAATATACATTATCATAAAAGATAGGTAAATGTAATTATACCTTGTGATGTTTGATATGTATAATATTAATTTTAACTAGGTAGTGATAATTTAAGAAAGCATATTTGAGTCCATTAATCAAAAAAAATTAATAAAAGGGAATATATTAAAAAGCTAAGAGGAGAGAGGAGGGGAGCAAGATGGCGGAGGAGTGGGAGACCTAGATTTCGTCTGGTCTCAGGAATTCAGCTGAATAGGGATCAAACCATTCTGAACACCTACGAACTCAACAGGAGATCGAAGAGGAGAGTAGCAACAACTCTCTGAACAGAGAAGCGACCACTTACTGGAAGGTAGGACGTTTGGAGAAGTGAATCCGAGGCGATATTCGGGAGGATAGACGGCGGGGGAGGGGGCCTCCGACGGCCACTTCTGGCAAGTGATAGAGCCGCGGAGCACAAAATTGTAACTTTTAGAAGTCGGTTCCGCTGAGGGACATCACTCCAGTGGCTAAGCGGGAGGTGGAATCCTCCCGGGACAGTGTGGTCTCAGGACCCTCGGGGTCACAGAAAGACCGGGGGTGCCTGAGTGCAGCAGAGCTCCCAGGAATCGGAGCGGGGAAGCCGGCTGCAGAGACAGAGCCAAGGCGCGGGCTTGCAGCTCGGGGTTGCCATAAACTGTGATCCCCGGCCCACTCGGGCCACTGCTCCTCCAGACCCAACAAACAGCAGAGCCGGGGAGACTCCCTTTCCTCCCCCAGGAGGAGCGGCGCCGGAGCACACCACAGGGATCTGCTGGATTTGGAGACTCCACACAGGGTCGGGTGCCAGAGATAGAAACACTCGGTCACAGGCCGGGTGAGCACGGAGTGCGGCTGGAGACCGGGGAGACGGGAGTGATTGACTGCTGTTCTCTGGGGGCGCACGAGGAGCAGGGCCCCGAGTTCTCAGCTCCTCCGGGCAGAGAGTGGGAGGCCACCATTTTCATCCTGGTCCTCCAAAGCTGTGCGGAGAGCATGCAGGGAACAAAAGATCCTGAGAGCAAACCCAAGCAGCTTGCTTAGCCCGGTCTGACAAGGGCAGGGCAATTCTGCCTCCAGCAAAGACATTTGGGAACCACGGCAACAGGCCCCTCCCCCAGAAGATCAGCGCGAACAGCCAGCAAACCAAGACCAAGTTTACTGATCAAGGAGAACGGGAGAACTCCAGCGCTAGGGGAATACTGCACATAGAATTCATGGCTTTTTTACCATGATTCATTAGTTTTTCAAAGTTAATTTTTTTAACTGTTTTTTGTTGTTTTTTTGAATTTTTCTTTTTTCCCTTTTAAACCAAGATCTTATCAGTCCCTTTTTAAAAAAAACATTTTTTATTTCTCATTTTTAGAGTCATATTTTATCCCTTCATAGTAGTTACCCTTATTGTTGGCATATATATATATAAGTTCTTCTCTCTTTAAAATCTTGATATACAGTTTCTTCTAACAGATCAAAATATACCCTAAATCACTAGTGTATGGCTTTGTTCTACTCTCCTGCCTTATCACAGTCTCTCCCATTTTTTTCTTTTCTGCTTTCCTTTTTTTAAATCTTCTTTCTTCTTTCAAACAACTTCTTATCAATCCCATTTATAAAACCTTTTATAAGTTTCATCTTTATAGTCATCTTCCATCCCTTCATTGTATCAACCCTTATTTTGTACATACATAAGTCTTTCTTCCTTTAAAATTTTAGGAGGCACTTTCTTCTAACAGATCACAATACGACCAAAATCTAGTGTGTGGCACTGATCTATGCACTAGCCTGATCATATTTGATCATATTCTGTTTTATGTTTTGTTCTCTTTTTGTTTGTTTTTAACTTTTTCTTTTTTTTTTCCTTTCGTTTTTCTTTCTTTCCCTTTCTTTTCCCCTGGTTTCAGGTCTTTCGGATTGGTACAGAGTATATTTGCTGGGGACGTTGTTAAGCCTTAGCATTTTGTTGTCTCATTTATCTGTTCTCCTCTGGACAAAATGAAAAGACAAAAAAAATCAACTCAGCAAAAAGAACAAGAGGTAGTACGGTCTGCCAGGGACCCACTCAATACGGACATTAGTACGATGTTGGACCTAGAATTCAGAATCATGACTTTAAAGATACTAGCTGGGCTTGAAAAAAGTGTGGAAGTTATTAGAGAATCCCTTCTGGAGAAATAAAAGAACTAAAATCTAACCAACTCAAAATCAAAAAGGCTATTAATGAGGTGCAATCAAAACTGGGGGCACTAACTGCTAGGATAAATGAGGCAGAAGAGAGAATTAGTGATATAGAAGACCAAATGATGGAAAATAAAGAAGCTGAGAAAAAGAGAGAGAAACAACTACAGGATCACGAGGGCAGAATTTGAGAGATAAGCGATACAAGATGAAACAACATTAGAATAATTGGGATCCCAGAAGAAGAAGAAAGAGAGAGAGGGGCAGAAGGAATATTGGAGCAAATTATATCAGAGAACTTCCCTAATGTGAGGAAGGAAACAGGCATCAAAATCCAGGAGACACAGAGAACCCCTCTCAAAATCAATAATAATAGGTCAACAGCCCGACATCTAATAGTAAAACTTACGAATCTCACAGACAAAGAGAAAATCCTGAAAGCAGCTCGGGAGAAGAGACCTGTAACCTACAATGGTAGAAACATTAGATTGGCAACAGACCTATCCACAGAGACCTGGCAGGCCAGAAAGGAATGGCATTATATCTTTAGAGCACTAAATGAGAAAAATATGCAGCCAAGAATATTATATCCAGCTAGGCTGTCATTGAAAATAGAAGGAGAGGTAAAAAGCTTCCAGGACAAACAAAAACTAAAGGAATTTGCAAACACAAAACCAGCCCCACAAGAAATATTGAAAGGGGTCCTCTAAGCAAAGAGAGAGCATAAAAGCAACATAGATCAGAAAGGAACACAGACAATATACAGTAACAGTCACCTTACAGGCAATACAATGGCACTAAATTCATACCTTTCAATAGTTACCCTGAATGTAAATGGGCTCAATGCCCCAATCAAAAGACACAGGCTATCAGAGTGGATTAAAAAACAAGACCCATCAATATGCTGTCTGCAAGAGACTCATTTTAGACCCAAAGACACCCCCACATTGAAAGTGAGGGGGTGGAAAACCATTTACCATGCTAATGGACACCAAAAGAAAGCTGGGGTGGCAATACTTATATCAGACAAATTAGATTTTAAAACAAAGACTGTAATAAGAGATGAGGAAGGACATTATATCTTACTTAAAGGGTCTATCCAACAAGAAGATCTAACAATTGTAAATATCTATGCCCCTAACATGGGAGCAGCCACTTTTATAAGGCAATTAATAACAAAAGTGAAGAAACACCTTAACAACAATACAATAATAGTGGGGGACTTTAACACCCCCTGACTAAAATGGACAGATCATCTAAGCAAAAGATCAACAAGGAAATAAAGACTTTAAATAAAACACTGGACCAAATGGACTTCACAGACATATTCAGAACATTCCATCCCAAAGCAACGGAATACACATTCTTCTCTAGTGCCCAAGGAACATTCACCAGAATTGATCACATCCTAGGTCACAAATCAGGTCTCAACCGATACCAAAAGACTGGGATTATTCCTTCCATATTTTCAGACCACAGTGCTTTGAAACTAGAACTCAATCACAAGAGGAAAGTCGGAAAAAACTCAAATACATGGAGGCTAAAGAGCATCCAACTGAAGAATGAATGGGTCAACCAGGAAACTAAAGAAGAATTAAAAAATTCATGGAAACTAATGAAAATGAAAACACAACTGTTCAAAATCTTTGGGTTACAGCAAAGGCAGTCCTGAGAGGAAAGTATATAGCAATACAAGCCTTTCTCAAGAAACAAGAAAGGTCTCAAGTACACAAACTAAACCTACACGTAAAGGAGCTAGAGAAAGAACAGCAAATAAAGTCTAAACCCAGCAGGAGAAGAGAAATAATAATCAGAGCAGAAATCAAGGAAATAGAAAGCAAAAGAACAGTAGAACAGATCAACGAAACTAGGAGCTGGTTCTTTCAAAGAATTAACAAGATTGATAAATCGCTGGCAAGATTTATCAAAAAGAAAAGAGAAAGGACCCAAATCAACAAAATCATGAATGAAAGAGGAGAGATCACAACCAACACCAAAGAAATACAAACAATTATAAGAATTATAAGAACATATTATGAGCAAATCTATGCCAGCAAATTAGATAACCTGGAAGAAATGGATGCATTCCTGGACATGTAACAACTACCAAAACTGAACCAGGAAGAAATAGAAAACCTGAACAGACCTATAACCACTAAGGAAATTGAAGCAGTCATGAAAAATCTCCCAACAAACAAAAGCCCAGGGCCAGACGGCTTCCCAGGGGAATTCTATCAAACATTTAAAGAAGAATTAAAACCTATTCTCCTGAAACTGTTCCAAAAAATAGAAATGGAAGGAAAACTTCCAAACTCATTTTATGAGGCCACCATTACCTTGATCCCCAAACCAGACAAAGACCCCATCAAAAAGGAGAATTACAGACCAATATCCTTGATGAACATGGATGCAAAAATTCTCACCAAAATAGTAGCCAATAGGATCCAACAGTACATTAAAAGGATTATTCATTATGATCAAGTGGGATTTATCCCTGGGCTGCAAGGTTGGTTCAACATCTGCAAGTCAATCAATGTGATACAATACATTAACAAAAGAAAGAACAAGAGTCATAAGATCCTCTCAATAGATGCAGAAAAAGCATTTGAAAAAGTACAGTATCCTTTCTTGATCAAAACTCTTCAGAGTATAGGGATAGAGGGTACATACCTCAATATCATAAAAGCCATCTATGAAAAACCTACAGCAAATATCATTCTCAATGGGGAAAACCTGAGAGCTTTTCCCCTAAGGTCAGGAACGTGGCAGGGATGTCCACTATCACCACTGCTATTCAACATAGTATTAGAAGTCTTAGCCACAGCAATCAGACAACAAAAAGAAAGCAAAAGCATCCAAATCAACAAAGAAGAAGTCAAACTCTCAGTCTTTGCAGATGATATAATACTGTATGTGGAAAACCCAAAAGACTCCACCCCAAAACTGCTAGAACTCATACAGGAATTCAGTCAAGTAGCAGGCTATAAAATCAATGCACAGAAATCAGTGGCATTCCTATACACCAACAACAAGACAGAAGAGAGACAAATTAAGGAGTCGATCCCATTTACAATTGCACCCAAAACCATAAGATACCTAGGAATAAATTTAACCAAAGAGGCAAAGGATCTGTACTCAGAAAACTATAAAATACTCAGGAAAGAAATTGAAGAAGACACAAAGAAATGGAAAAACGTTCCATCCTCATGCATTGGAAGAACCAACATTGTGAAGGTGTCAATGCTACCTAGAGCAATCTACACATTCAGTGTAATCCCCATCAAAATACCATCCACTTTTTTCAAAGAAATGGAACAAATAATCCTAAAATTTGGATGGAACCAGAAGAGACCCCGAATAGCCAGAGGAATATTGAAAAAAAAAAGCAAAGCTGGTGGCATCAAAATTCCAGACTTCCAGCTCTATTACAACGCTGTCATCATCGAGACAGTATGGTATTGGCACTAAAACAGACACATAGATCAATGGAACAGAATAGTGAGCCCAGAAATGGACCCTCAACTCTATGGTCAACTCATCTTTGACAAAGCAGGAAAGAATGTCCAATGGAATAAAGACAGTCTTCAACAAATGGTGTTGGGAAAATTGGACAACCACTAGCAGAAGAATGAAACTGGACCATTTCCTTACACCACACACCAAAATAGACTCCAAATGGTTGAAAGACCTAAATGTGAGACAGGAGTCCATCAACATCCTAAAGGAGAACACAGGTAGCAACCTCTTCGACCTCAGCCGCAGCAACTTCTTCCTAGAAAGATTGCCAAAGGCAAGGGAAGCAAGGGCAAAAATGAACTATTGGGATTTCATCAAGACAATAAGCTTTTGCACAGCAGAAGAAACAGTCCACAAAACCAAAAGACAACTGACAGAATGGGAGAAAATATTTGCAAATGACATATCAGATAAAGGACTAGTATCCAAAATCTAGAAAGAACTTATCAAACTCAACACCCAAAGAACAAATAATCCAATCAAGAAATGGGCAGAAGACATGAACAGACATTTTTCCAAAGAAGACATCCAAATGGCCAACAGACACATGAGAAAGTGCTCCACATCGCTCGGCATCAGGGAAACCCAAATCAAAACCTCAATGAGATACCACCTCACACCAGTCAGAATGGCTAGAATTAACAAGTCAGGAAATGACAGATATTTGCAGGGATGTGGAGAAAGGGGAACCCACCTACACTGTTGGTGGGAATTCAAGCTGGTGCAACTACTCTGGAAAATAGTTTGGAGGTTCCTCAAACAGTTGAAAATACAGCTACCATATGATCCAGCAATTGCACTACTGGGTATTTACCCCAAAGATACAAATTTAGGGATCCGAAGGGGTACGTGCACCTCAATGTTTATAGCACAATGTCCACAATAGCCAAACTGTGGAAAGAGCCAAGATGTCCATCAACAGATGAATGGATAAAGAAGAAGTGGTATATATACACAATGGAATATTATGCAGCCATAAAAAGGAATGAGATCTTGCCATTTAAAATGACGTGGATGGAACTGGAGAGTGTTATGCTGAGTGAAATAAGTCAATCAGAGAAAGACATGTATCATATGACCTCGCTGATATGAGGAATTTTTAACCTCAGGAAACAAACTGAGGGTTGCTGGAGTGGTGGGGGGTGAGAGGGATGGGGTGGCTGGGTGACAGACATTGGGGAGGGTATGTGCTATGGTGAGCGCTGTGAATTGTGCAAGACTGTTGAATCACAGATCAGTACTTCTGAAACAAATAATGCAATATATGTTAAGAAAAAAGAAGAAGGTAACAGGAAGGGGAAGAATGAAGGGGAGTACGTCGGAGAGGGAGACGAACTATGAGAGACAATGGACTCTGAAAAACAAACTGAGGTTTCTAGAGGGGAGGGAGTTGGGGGGATGGGTTAGCCTGGTGATGGGTATTAAAGAGGGCATGTTCTGCATGGAGCACTGGGTGTTATGCACAAACAATGAATCATGGAACACTCCATCAAAAACTAATGATGTATGGTGATTAACATAACAATAAAAAAATTAAAAAATAAAGCTAAGAGGAGAAATAAAGTGGAAGACAAAAGACATTTGATGAACTATAAAGAAATCTAGAAAAGATAACAGAGACCAAACAAAAACAATGACAGCAGCAACAACAGTTGGGACAAACAGAAAACAAATAGCAAGATGATAGACTTAAACCAAACCGATCATTACATGAAATGTAAATAAGCCAGACATTCCACTTTAAAAGTAGCCACTATGTGACTGGATCAAAATTACTTAACTGTGGGCTATCTATAAGAGGTGTACAATAAACATGAAGGCACAGATATGTTGACAGTAAAAGACTGGGGAACAGTAAATCATTCCTATGGTAAGTGATAGGCACCTAGTATGGCTATATTAGTATCAGACAATACCAATATTAATGTTAGTATTTATACTACCAATAATATCAATCAAACAAGAAGTATTACCAAAGATAAAGACTTTCATTTAATAATGGCTAAAGATTGAGTCAACAGGAAGACATAGCAATACTGATTTTGTAGGCACCTAGGAAAAGATTCTCAAAATACACAAAGCAGAAACTGATCATTTAAAGGAGAAAATAGAGGAATCCACAGTAAAAGTTGTATCTTTTTATAACATGTAGAACAATTCAACCAAAAAAAAATCTGTAAAGAAAGAGGATATCTGAACATTGGCAACAACCTTGATCTAAATCAACCTTTGTAGAAAATTACAACCAGCTACGGCAGAATGTGGGTTCTTTTCAAGTGTACATGGAAGATGCATCATGACAGAAAATCTACCAGGTATAAAATGAATATCAAATATTTGAGTTACTGGAATTTTACAGAATATATTCTTTGATTGCACAGGAGTTAAATTAAAAATAAAAAAGGAAAGCAATAACATACCTAGCAAATATCCAACTACTTGGAAATTAAACCAAGCATTTCTAATAAAAAATATCACCCAAAAATGATAACAAAAATGCAACATATCAAAATTTGTGGGATGTTAGCAAAGCTTCGTATAGTAAGAAAACTATCATTTAAAGACCTATGTCAGTAACGAAAAAAAGGCTTCAAGTCAATGATTCTAAGTTTCCACTCTAAAAAGTTATAAAAAGAAGAGCAAATTAAATACAAAATAATTAGAAGAGAGGATATAATATAGACGAAAGCTGAAACTAACACAATGGCAAACAAAATGAACTAAGGCTGTTCTTTGAAAGAATTCATAAGCATAGTCTCTAAGAACTTTGATTAAGAAAAAGAAATAAGGAGGCGGAGCAAGATGGCGGAGGAGTAGGAGACCTAGATTTCGTCTGGT